>NC_044977.1:26466682-26806904 GCF_008728515.1 Papio anubis
GCATATTGCACAGCCCTTTGCTATTTTACAAATCACTTCGCTTCACCTAGAACCACATTTTTAATCACCTAAAGGATAAAAATCACTTTAAACAAAAAAACATAAAACCGTATCTCCAGGGACAGAGAGCCCAGACTGGTTGTCCACATTAATGCAAAGAGAAATCATTAAAGCTCACTACACGATAACATTGTAAGGAAGCACTGCATATGTTCTTTTGCTTTATTCTGTTCTTGAAAATGGAATAAAATGAGACTTGCATTTAAAAAATCTCTCCCAATTTTAAAGTACCTTTCTACATTGCTATGTAGGTTTTTATAACATTAAATATCCTACGTTTTTCCTTCCTTTTTTCTTATCTTTTCACCATGCATGCTGGTGCATGGGTTTCAGTGTTTAGTAGACCTGATTCAAATCCTGTCTACCCTGAGAGAGTCACCTCAGTTCTGTGAGGCTCAGTGTATTTATATGAAAATGGACAAAAATACGCTATGGCATAGTTGTGAAGATTAAGTGAGATAAAATATTAAAACATTTGCATATTTGTCTGACATAGGTAAAAATGCTCAATAAATATTAGCAGCGATTCATAACTATTATTACCAGGCATAGGGAATGAATGTAGTAACACCTATGTAAATTCACACAAAGTTTGAACTCCCTGCAGTTCTTTAAGGCATTATATTGATAGAACTCTGAGAATCTCAAGGTTCAAGTCCACTCCGAGTCCCTGAATTTGTACCTAAAACTGAATATTTTACCTAAAATTGAATGAATATTTAGACAAAAACTGAAAACCCAGAGACATTAGGATATATACATGGGAAAATACTGGTCAAGATAGTGTAAAGAAAAGAGATATGAAGGCATAATCTTTAGTGGAATAAACTGATGTGTTTCATGCACTGTTTAAAATATGTTATTCTGATCTGAATATAAGCAGTGTGATATCTGCTGTAAAATGTTCACAGATATTTACAATCACACTTTCTAACTTATTGCAGAGTCAGCCAGCCTCAGGAAGGTGATAGGCCTGACACATACTGAGGTATGTCCTAAAAACCCCTCACAAAGAAAGATTTTTAAAATTGATACAGTTAAGGCTTTTTTATTAACAATTAAATATAACTTTCAGTGGAAGAGAGGGGCTTATCACCAAAATGAAAACTCCAGACTGACGAGTTGGTGCAATTCAGAAGACTTGGGTTTTTGATTTTGTCTTTTTTGTTTATCTGGGCAACCTTAGACAAGTCACCCAACCTCTCTGAGCTTCAGTTGCTTTCCTGTCTTGACAGGTTACTGTGAGAAGCAGAATGAGATGATGAGGGTGAAAAGACTCTGTTAATGTTTCTAACATCACTACTCCTTTGCATGCAATAGATAAATCCACCCAGTTGCCATAGACATACATAAAGTGGCTTCTGCCCTATTCTAAGATTCCTTTTGATCCTCTTATTTTTAAATTTCTAGTATCTGCCTTTATATATGGTCTTGCTTGACTTTGTACCTCTAATTTCCTATTGTTTACCATGCCCCCCTCTCATTCAATAGCAGACATCAAACGGCACACTACCAGGATCAGACCCACAATCCCCGAAGAGATTGTGTTTAGAGGCTGACCTTTGGCTCCCTCAACACTCTGCTAGCCAACACTTTGGCTGCATGTTCACTCTGCTAGCCCCAGCTCTGGGGCACTTCTCTGGCTGTCGGTCAGTAACCACTAACCTAACTCAACCTCATTGGCCAGGGAAAATCTATGGAAAATAAACTGAAAATTGCTCTCTCTATATGTCCATGAGGTTTAATGCAGGAAAGCTGGTAGTCAAAAGTCACGTTCAAATGCATTGGTCTCCACAGTGAAGAATGTCTTTAGCTGAATACATGACTGGAGTCAACACCAACTGTCTCAGAGTCTTATCTCCCTTCCCTGACTCAGTCTAAATCATTCCAGTTCACAGAACTCTCCACAGCACAGGGAATAGCATTTGGAATATATTGCTCGTGGGACTTAAGTGCTGACCTAACGATATGTGCTCAAAAGGCACAGGTAGGAGGAGCGAGCAGCTTCCAGGTGGATTACTGATTCTTGAGAAGGAGCTCACATACCAGAAATGGTACAGATCATTCTGAGGACAGAACACTTGGCTGGATAACAGTGATACTGTCTATGCCACTGCCTGTGGCTCATAAATTCCAGTAACATCAGGTTGGAAGGTAATGAAGAAAGCTCAGTTTAGCAAGAATATTCCTTCCAAAAGTATGTTAAAAGTCTCCATTAAAAAAGAGGAAATTAAAGATACAACTACAAAAGAGCACTCTGCATGCCTCCGGGCTCTTTTTCAGGCTTGGATTGGGCATCTTCTTCAGGCAAAAGCAATCTTTCTCACCTCTCCAGGAAGTCCTGGGAACCACTAGAGTTACATCATGGACCCCAGCTAACCATTAACTTGTGAGGTATTGATCAAGTCATTTTATCCTCTTGACTTCAGTTTGCCCTTTTGTAAAATGAAGTTTTCTTCGATGTAAACATGTGTGATGATATTCAGCCTTAACATAGCAATAAGAATTAAATTATTCTTTTCTTTCAAATTAATGATTTTATGTTTGGAGTGAATGAATCTATTCTGCCGAAGAGAACTGAGCATCTCAGACTTTGAGTGCTCTGCAAAAGCATTTTATGGATCAGTGACTCCCAAACTTTTCCCAAATCAGCATACTAAGAAATGAAAACTATTCACGTTAGTAGCAGTGGCTCACCACAGTGTGCATGCATATGGGTTAGGTTGGTTAGGTATCAAATGTATGTGTGTGCTGAAATTCCCCTGGTAATTCCTACATGTTCTTCTCATGCCATATTGAGAATCACTCTTACAGACTGGCTGAGGCAGGAGAAAGGCGTAAACCCGGGAAGTGGAGCTTGCAGTGAGCTGAGATCCGGCCACTGCACTCCAGCCTGGGCGACAGAGCGAGACTCCGTCTCAAAAAAAAAAAAAATGGTTTCAAAAGAAAAGAACTTCCAAGTGGCCAGTCTTTGACTGAAAGAATTACAGATGAATCTATTCCAGGATGCTGACTGACAAAGTCATTAGACAGCATCTATGCAGCAGACTAAGGTACAAATATAAATCCAAAGAAAGGAAAACGTGAATGTAGAAGGCTTTAATTGTTAACCTTTGTTAGTTTTTAAAATTAATTAGTAAGTTAATCATACTTGATTTAACAAATTCATTAATACAGAAATGTGGGAGCAAAAATGTAGCAGCCTCCACCTATACTTCTCTTCAGTCTGCTCTACCGAAGCTAATATTTACAGTGTAGGATGTAAATGTCTACGTCATTCTCTATGTTCGCACAGGCATATGGATTTGGTTTCAACAAAAATTGGGTAATACCATTATATATTTACTACTACTTGTTTTTGTGCTTTTAAATATCATGGCTTCCCTTTCTGGTTATTATATAGATAGTGATAAAGGTAAAGATGTAGGTTCAGATAGAGAGGTAGAGAGAGATGAGAGAAACAGAGAGAGTATAGAATACATTCATTAGTGAACCATTTCCTACTGATGGATATTCAGGCGTTTTCAGCTTTATTTGTTAACATCAAAAATTACTGGCCAGGCATGGTAGCTCAGCTCTGTAATCCCAGCACTTTGGGAGGGTGAGGAAGGATAATCGCTCAAGCCCTGGAAATAGAGGTTGCAGTGAGCCATGAATGCACCACTGCACTCCAGCCTGGGTGACAAAGACACACTCTGTCTCAAAAAGAAATTACTTAAGTATCTTTATACATCTCCCTCATATCCTTATAAAAAGAAATTACTTAAATAAATATCTTTATATAGCTTTCATATCCTTATATATCTCTCTTTTATTTCTTTAGGTTAGAGTCCCAAAAGTGGTATTGTTCGGTGAGGGGATATGATAGTATAAATTTTAAATAACTTAAATTAATTTATTTAAGATATTAAAGAAAGCCAAATTTTTTCCCAAAAACCTTTGTGCTTACTCATAGCCTCACAAATAACATATGAGAGGAAATATTCTCCTACATGCCCTAGCAATGGATACAATAATTTCTATAATTTTTGCTTAACAGTGAAAATGGCAACAGCATTGTTGCCTACTTTTGATTTTTGACTAGTTTATTTGCAATTATTTTTCTCTAAATTACCAGTTTGTGCTTATTTTTACATTTAGTAGTTTATTCTTTCCTTTACAATTTGTGGGAAATTTTTGTATACCGAACACATTTCCCTTTGGTCTAAATTAGTAACAAAAATTTATTTTGAGAACAAATTTTTTAAAACTTAAAGTAACAAAGTAACAAAGTAACTTTCTATGTCTAATTGTAATTCAAAATCTTCATATATTAATTAAGGATCATCTTCATATGTAAATGAGCATTCACATAATTTGACTATTCACCACCCATAAATAAAGACCTTGTTAATTATTACGTACTTGTAGAAATTAACAACACCAGTTAGAAAGAATATAATTTTTTCTTCTCAACCTGCAAATGTAACATACTGAAAATAGTTTCAAAGAGCTAATAGGACTCTCAATAAAAAAAAGTTAATGAATGATTCATCCTTGGGTAATCTTTCATACCTACTCAATCAGGATATTTAAAAAATGGTACTTTCCTTTTCTTTCCCATTAATATTGTATTTTAATGCTCTATTTCAATGAAGTTTTATTTCTCCTTCTCCCATTCTTCTTTCTTTCTCTCATCACTTTCTTCTTTCCTTAATTTAACAATGTTACTCTTTCGATGGAATATTTCAATTTCAGTTACTTTCTTCCCTCTATTTTTTCTTTCTTTTATTTTTTAAATCAAATAATAAACAGTCCTTCAAAAGGATGAGCAGCTAAGAATATATATTCTATACTATTAGAAAAAAGTATTCATATTGTCCACATTCAAAAGACGGGTAAGCGACAAAGACATTCAAGTATCTTAAACACATTTGAGACACATAGATCAACTTGAGAGGATATCACTTCACTGCTTTCTAAATGTATGAATTAAAGCAGTAAGTATATTTTAGA
The DNA here is from genome assembly GCF_008728515.1 of Papio anubis. NCBI lineage: Eukaryota > Metazoa > Chordata > Mammalia > Primates > Cercopithecidae > Papio > Papio anubis. The sequence goes on from NC_044977.1 coordinate 26,471,738, forward strand.
GAAAAGAAAAGAGATTAACGAGGACAACAGCAATGATGAATTGCATGTGCCTGTGATAAAGTCTGTTTGCAAAGAAGTCTAGATCCTATCAATCTAATGAAGATGCATTAAAACAGAATTCAAGGACTTGCTTTAAAAACATACATTTTTCAAAGTTTTATTCCATTAGATTTATTTTATTTTAGATTCCTATCATTTTTAATATACCATAAGTTGAATTATGAAATATTGGATAATCGTTCTCATCACATTTTGATGACCTTGATATAAAAATGATATTTATTATTATTATATTATCCAAAGAAGGATAGATTTTTCACAGAGAGACATCCACAAGATTCTTAGGTATTTATCATCATAGCAGATTGACCCTAAAAATGACATTATTCTGGAACAAGGCACTTAAGATGGGAGACCAAAATAAATAAAATGATACCTCAATTAAAGGTCAGAACATGAATCTACAGAAAAGTTGGTCCTTCATAAAATTGGCCATCATAGAAAGTACAACCAAAATATCAAGATACATCTCTTCTGAGAAAGTAAATTGTCAAATTCTGCACAGCCATATTTGCCATTCAACACATTTAAAGGAATTTAGTATCACTCATAAAATTTTGCAGACATATAGACAAGGATTGTGATCCTCTATTAACTGTAATGATACCTATTATTATTGCTGACAGTGACTGAGCACTTCCTATGTGCCTAGCACCTAAGGAATATATGAGATTTTCCAACCAGTACCCTAACAAGGCCACTTAAATGAATCTGACTCAGTTCATTTTACAGGGAGGAGAGGCATAGAGGAACTGACAGACCTTCATACAGCAACACTACCTTGGTCTCATAGGAGAACAACATCTACATCTTTGGGCTAGTCTGATGACAGAAAGCTATAATGCCTGATTAATTGTGCTTCAAAAATGTATGGTGACTGGTACCATATAAAGGTAACGGAACCTCTCCATTCTAATAAAGATAGTAGTGATCTTCACGCTTTCTCCTCAGTAGCATCAGTGTTATATAACTTGGGCATCATGAAATGAGAATGAATAAAAAGAGAGAAGAGAGAAAGATAGGGAAGAAAAAAAAGAAACCTATTTGAATTTTTCTGAAATTTTACCTGCTGTTATACTCAGTGTAAGTACAAATGTGTCCCAAGCAATAGATACAGTCAAGTCTGAAATAGTCAATGCTTGATGGTAAAACCTATTGAAAGACTGGGGCAGTAGTTTCAAGGGCTTCCTGATCAATGATCAATAGCTAACAGCATTGTTAGGAAGGCCAGGCAAGGTGATAATTAATTTCTTGAAAACCTGAAGGAAAAATTAGAAGAATTAATTGAGGGTCACAGACACATTTACTAATGAAGGATTAGAGGACTGTATTGTATATAAACAATACAATACAATATATATACATTTACACATACAATACCACACACACACACACACACAGGTAAAAAGTACATCCAGCTCTCTACTCTGGCCTCATATAGAAAGTGACAACATTGTGTATTTCTTCAATTAAGTCCAAATTCACTATCTTCATGAGGCTGGTAAGTTGCAACTTCTGAGTATCATGAAGACAGATGACAAAGCTCCACCATAGGCTGTTTTGGAAAAAAATATAACCCAAAAGGCAATGCTATAGACATAGAATTATTATACTGTTCTCTCCAAGAGATAGTCAGATTTCTTTCTATAATTCTAAAGTATATTTGAATTTATCACAGCTCAAGGGTCCATTTTCAGAATTAAAGCTACTTCTTTCTTTTTCATTTCAGATTGGCTTTTATCCTAGCTTCAGGGAGAATTATCACATAATTTTGATGAAATATTATTCACACAGTTGTAACTTATATAAATAACGTGTACAACTGCCTGTGCAAAATCTTTCCTATATTTGTGACAAGCTTAATGGCAAGAGTTATTTAGCTAAAGCTAAGCTCAATTTTCTATATATGGAAATATTTATGGTATGATAAGATGCAAACACCATTACAGAGTTGAAAATAAAACTTTTTTTTTTTCTTTTTATTTTGAAACACTTTGAGCTTACAAGTTTCAAATGTAGTATAGAGTAAAGCTGTATAGGTTTAACTCCACATCTCCTAATGCTAACATCTTATATAGCCATAGTATAATCATCAAAAGCTGGAAACTAACATTGATGAAATAATATTAACTAATTACAGACTTTATTCAAATATCATCAATTTTTTACTAATGTCCTTTTTGTCTGTTGCAGTATCCAACCTGGGAACTCCACATTGTATTTAGTTGTTGTGACACTTCAGTCTCCCCCAGTGCAACAGTCTTTCCTGTCATTCATGAAGAGTACCAGTCAGTTATTTTATTTAATTTGTATTTGTTTTTCCTGTGATTAGATTGAGGTCATGTATGTTGACAAAAAATAGCACAGAAGTGATATGATGTGCCCTTCTCCTTAATTTATAGCAAGAGGTACATTATGTTGATATATCTCATGATCTCGTGATTTTAGTCTTTGTCATGGATTAAGGTCATATCTGCCATATATGTCTACTGTAAAAGTCACATCACATATTATAAGTATGTTATAAATACTATCATCCTGGTTTTTTGTTGCACAAATTGTCACAGCCTTGACATTTGGTATTTCTTTACCACTTGCCCCATCTTTTATCTTTTCAACACTTCTTTATTTTCTGGCACCAAAAGATATTCCAGGATCCTCTTATTTTTTGCCAATCACATCCTTGCATGGGAACCAGGGGTTTCTATGTAAGTTTGTTCATTTTACCTTTGAAAAATTTTTATGGATTGTTTTCAAAGTTTCTTATTTTTGTAAAGCAATTTTTTATGGCTTGTTTTTAAAGTTTCTTATTTTAGTGAAGTCCAGATATTTTAGTAAGTTTTTATCTTTGTTTGATTTGTTATGTAGAAAGGCTGCTAAGTCTTCTTTTTCTCATAGAACCCTATATTTTCTTTCCCCCCTTTACCACCCAATTGCTAAAAAGTACTTCTGTCTGGCTTTCCTATTCTCCCCTAGAAGCTATGTCTGTTGAAGATACCCCTTTATTCATGCATATGTTGCCCATATCCTTTAGCTCACACTCTTTTTTAAAAAAAAAAAGGATTCTCACTCTGTCACCCAGGCTGGAGTGCAGTGGCCCAACCTCAGCTCACTGCAACCTCCACCTCATGGGCTCAAGTGATTCTCCTGCCTCAGCCTCCTGAGTAGCTGGCATTACAGGCACCCACCACCATGCCCAGCTAATTGTATTTTTAGTAGAGCCAGGGTTTCATCATGTTGGCCAGACTGCTTTCCCACTCCCGACCTCAAGTGATCCTCCCACCTTGGCCTCCTAAAGTACTGGGATTACAGGCATGAGCCAACACGCCCAGCCTGTAGCTCTTGATCTTAACTACACGGAAGCTTTTGTAGTATTTTTCAGACCTATGGTGGGAGTAGTTTTCATAAAACAATTTTAGGTTAACATTAAGTCCCTCCATTCTCTACTTTCCCATTTGTCTTCCTCACAGATTTTTATGGTTTATCTTGGCACCCTAAGAACCCTGGAGATACAGAAGGAATGGGGGCAGAAGTATGAAAGCTTATGCATGAGAATGTGGGAATTTTTCTCTTTTCATTCATAATTATTTGAACGTTCCAGCATTCTCTCTCTTCAAGTTATTGTGAGGTGAAGATATCTGTGCAGCTTCATTTTTCCCTGCTTGTATTTTTTGTGTCATTAGTAAAAGACAGCAAGCTATAGGTGGCTGCCATTGCCTTCAGTCCTCAGTCACACTTAACAAGATCTCTAAAGTTATACAGTTTTCTATAATTAATGTTTGTGTGCTGACTATTTAATATCCCCACCTCTGTCTAAGTCATTAGGTAGGAGAGAATTCCTGCTACTAACGATTTTCCAGAAAAGCGGAACCAGAAACAGCTTAGTGTAGACACGCCGAAGAAAAAAAATAGTAGTGATATATTGAAGAGTTAATCTAACCAGTTCTCTCTGCAAAAGTTAAATATTAATCCTGCCTGACAGCATTTGGAGAAGAGAAAAAGGCTAAACAAGTAATGACTAAAAAGAATGTCTTCTCATGCATCCATTACTTCTACTTGTGTGCTTCTGAATATTCTGTTTCATGAAGCACACGGAAATGAATATTGAAGTAAGGATCCATTACAGCCACTGACGTGCAACAGAAGATGACTTGTTAACCCAAGTGAGCTTGCAATAGGATTGTTTCAGGGCAGTAATTGTTCATTTCCTGAAATCAAAGAGTCTGATGATTTTGACAGATTTCCCATTTGTAGATATATTCAGCTCCCAGCTTGCAGTAGTGCTAGTGAATAGCTATATCTTCTTAAATTCAGGTTTGTCAGTAACCAGGGCTGATAAGGCCTTTCTTCTCTTTGACCTTTGGCTATTGAAGGCAGCTGTAATGTCAGATTGCCCTGCACTCAGTGCACCAGTTAAACCAGGGTACAAATTTTAAAATAGGTGTTTCATCTTTCATCCATCAACCTTTGTGGAAATTCATTATGTATTCTCTACTGAAAATGATTTACAAAAATGATTTATGTGCTTCACGTGTTTGTAAGTCTGACATCATGCAGGGCAGAACATTTTACAGATATACAAACTGTTACACAGGCAGCCTAAAATGCTATTAGCAATCTGGTCGAATAGGAGCAAAGATGGGAGAAATTTATTACAACTCAAAATTGACAATAGAATCTAAGGATCAAGAACTCTCCATATTCTGTTATCAGCTTCTACTCACAAACAGCTAATGGGAAAGGGTAAAGGTGAATATCAGAAACATTTGGGTGTTGATATTAGGTGACCAAGAGAAAATGGAGTCTTTACTGTATATCTTAATTATTTTATCAAAATTATGTCTAATTTCTAGACTCCAACTAAATTAATGACATATTTGGAAAATTATTTCTGCAATATTTTAAGTAATACAGCTGTTCCTAGGTGTCACACTTGAAGACACTAAAATGAAACTTGCAGACAGTTTAGTCAAAGACATCAGCCAGCCATTGTGAAATAGCAAAAAGAAAAGGTTGTTCATGGATCAATTAAAAGATTTGACTTACAACCCACAGCATCCCAATGACCAGTGTACCTGTAACTTGAGACACTAAAGCCCCAAAAAGTGACATAACGAAAAATTTGTCATCTTAAGAATATTTTATGAGACAGTTGGATTATGGAGGAATTGCAAGAAGTTATAACACAGGCTAAGGAAATTGTCTTTTCTATTCATACATTAAGCTTTAGAGGCTAAATTGACATTACCTACTTGGGATAATGCTAAAATTTACAGTATATCCACACCCTTCAAGAAAAGTCCAGTAATACAAAAATTATCAGTTCACAGGAAAGAAGCTCGTGAATTGTTTTGCCAGTTTCCCTTGGTATTTCAATAGATTGTTTGGTTCTGTTTGGCTTTCTTTTTTCCTGGAACAATTTCTTTTCAGGGTAAGATGCCAGCTACTTACATGTAAAGAGGATGCATTTTAACTTTTTTGTTACCAGTCAAACTTACGGGAAAACAGATGACTAAAGTGAACACTTCTGTTTGCAAATTTCTTAGAAAGAAGTATATATTTCACCTGTCTCACAGCTTCCTCTATCACACTCTTACTGTTTTAAGCGTGTTCTTATCCAAATAAAATCTCATTTCACTATTTTATATACCATAATTTTAAGCAATAATCTTCTTTAGCTCACCTGTGAATACCCAGTTGCTTACAAACTTCTGATGTCCAGAACTATGAGAGAATAAGTTTCTGTTGTTTTTAGCCACCAAGTTAATTAGTAACATGTTACAGCAGCCTTAAAAAACTAATACAGTGTGAAACCATTTTGTCTTTCACTGTTAAGTGTGATATGAGCTATAGATTTTTTATAAATATAGGGTCTGAATTTTAAAAGGAAATATGCTGGGGAAAAGGAAAGAAGTCTCAGGCCCAGTGGAGAGAGAGATACCCCCACATACAGTGGGTCTACCGAAGGCTGCTTTCAATTAGATTAACTAGGACAAAAACACAACCTGTAGAAAGCTAGTGAGAATATTTTTCAGTCTTAGCCTCAGATCCAGAAGGAGCAGAAAACTTTTTAGAAACATATGTCGCCAAAAACACAGTAGCCAAAACGTCCTTAAAAAAGAAAAAGTTGGAAGATTCACACTCTCAATTTCATAACTTACCACAACGTTATAGTGATCAAGACAGTGGTACTTGCCATGTAGAACAATGAAATAAAAATGAGAAATCAGAAATGAGCTTGTACAATATGTTCTATTAATTTTGAATGAGGGTAAAACCCTCACTGAAAACTATTCAATGGGTAAATAATCTTTTCAACAAATGGTGCTGGAACAATTGGTATAGACATGACAAAGAATGAAGCTGGACCCCAAACTCAAACCACATATAAAAGATAACTCAAAATGGATCAAAGATGTATATAGAGCTAACACTATAAAACTCTTAGCATAAAAAATAGGTGAAAATCTTTGACTCTGGGTTGGGCAACAGTTTTTTAGATATGACACAAAAACCACAAACAACAACAACAAAAAGAGGTAAATTGGACTTTATCAAAATTAAAATCTTTCATGTATCAAAAGACACTATCAAGGAAGTGAAAAGACATAGACTGAGACAAAATATTTGTAAACCATATCTGATAAAAGTCTAATATCCAAAATATATAAATAGCTATCATAATGTAAAAACAAAAAGACACATAACCCAATTAAAAATAAGCAAAGTACTTGAATAAACATTTCTCCAAACACATTACAAATGACCAAGAAGCACATAAAAAGAGTCTCACTGAAAACAGACAGAATTTATAAAATTCACCATGAACTAAGCCATAATCATGAACCAGAAACTAAGCAAATCCCACTGACTTCTTTTAAAAGTTAGTTTCATGCAGACCATTCTCTAACCAACATGCAATAAGAAATTGATAACAAAATGATAATTGGAATAAATGCATAGTTGGGAAAATGAGATACTTCTAAATAGCTAACAAATCAAAGAATAAGTCATTGTAAAAGAGAAAATAGTATTAAAAAATTAAATATTACAGGTCATATCTTGTAGACAGCAGCTAAACCTAAAACGCTCATGTTATGAAAGAAAAGAGACTGAATATAAATGACTTAAACAGTCAACTTAAGAAACTGGAAAAGGAACAGAATACGTTCAGATATAACAAGAGGAAGAAAAACTAGGAGCAAATATCAGTGAAATAAAGCACAACTGGGTCCATTAATAATAAGAGGTGTTAGAATTGGTTGCTCTGGATTGACAGTAAGGCTGGGACACAGTAACCCAAGGAAGTGCAAGCAGATCATGCTGAACACCATCTCTAGTCTCTCACCACATCCCCTGTACAGGTCATTGCTTTCTCATATCTGGAGCTGGTGGGGAATAAGTGTCCACAGAGTGAATAAGAAAGAAGGTGGTGAGAGAACAGACAGAACCTAGAGTTGAGCTCAAGATGCTTCATTGTGCCTCTGTGACCAAAAATAAAGGAGCACTAGCTGCCACCTGGGACTGTGCTTTTCTACCTGCCTAGGAAAACAAACAAACTACTCCACAGACTTTGCACCAGCTCTGACTACAGCATTGTGCACTGCCCATCTTTACCCAGGCTTTCAGCTGTGTGCTCTCAGCCATTGCTAACTGCTTGAATTATTTATAGCTTAACAGTGGTGTTTTATGATGTATATGCTCCTACAGGCCTGGTGAGTAGCATGGCTTATACATTTATTGAATTTCAAAATAGATTTATATATTTTCTTTTGGCTATGCTTTATTGGGTGCTTACTCCTAAACCGACACACAGAGGATGGTGCCCTGTCTGGAGGGTAACTTGCCAATCACTGCAGGCTAACGAGCTAAGTGAGAAACAGCAAAGCATTTCAAGCTGAATAGAAATTCATTTTCAGATAAGTACTTCTTTACAACTGAGAACAGAAATGTTGAATGCTTGCTTATGAGCAAAGTGTGCTTGTAAATGAGACACTTGCTTAATGTTACCTAGTAAATAGAGATGGTGATTCATAACTTATGACCAACATGTAGAAAAAGAACTCAAGCTGTGGAATATTACGCAAAATGTAAGTCTGATGATAGGTAGCAAACTATTATATTGTGTTATATCCTAGAATATTGAAACAACACAGAAATTCGTAAAAGAGCTTTCAGGAACACTTGTCTGCACCCGTTAAACCACCAAAAATCTTGCATGCTTATGCATGTATGTGTATATGAATATACATATGTGTATGTATGTATATATTCATAGATATATTCATACATATTATTTTCAAAGTAACAAGGAATAAAACAATCTTTGCCATTGTTATTAATAAAAACTCTTATGGTTGATGTCTATCTTTCATAATAGAAGTATTTCTATATCACTTGGAGTTTGAAAGTTATACTGTCTTCTAAATCTTAAATTATTGGAACAGGCAAATAGGGATTTTGTTGCTTGAGTCTTCTTTCAGTCAGGCATTTGGTTATTACTTCTTTCTAAGAAAGAATGTTTCAGAGAATAGAAAATAGTTACACATATGGAGTCCAAGGTCTTTGAAAGCATATCTGCCTTAGTCTCCTCTATAGTTACAAATGGAGGCTGAATTCACTGCAATGGCAACCACAGAGCAGAAGGGATACCCATAAAGAAGGAATCTCAGAAATAGTGTGTTTCAAAAATCCTTCTGTTTTCTTTCTGATATCTCTTTTTTGAAAAAAATCAGCATCAATATTTTTAGTAGTTTTAAATTTGACCAAAAAAAATTTTTAATGAATGAATCAAGTCATATTCAAAGGCCAATTATATATTCACAACAAGAAGACCTTAATAACTCAAATTCATTTCTGGGAATTATGACATATTTTCTAAACTTGAGATAAATAATAGCTCAAGGGCAAATTTTCATATGGATTTAAAGTTTTATAAATATACCTTTTTTTATCCTACGAAAGTACTGTAAGACTGTCTGTTTCAGAATTTCTTTACTGTCATAGAATCATAAAACTAATTTGAAAAGTCATTAACTGGCCAGGTTCGGTGGCTTATGCCTGTAATCCCAGCACTTTGGGAGTCCGAGGTGGGCGAATCACAAGGTCAGGAGTTCGAGACCAGCCTGACCAATATGGTCAAACCCCATCTCTACTAAAAATACAAAAATTAGCCTAGCATGGTGGCATGCACCTGTAATCCCAGCTACTCAGGAGGCTGAGGCAGAAGAATTGCTTGACCCCGGGAGGCAGAGGTTGCAGTGAGCCAAGATCACGCCACTGCACTCCAGCCTGGGTGACAGAGCGAGACTCCATCTCAAAAAACAAAAAAAGAATGAAAGAAAACTCATCGGCTATTTGTTTCATTAGTGTGTTGAAAGAAACCAGGCACATTCCTCAGCCCCGGGCTCAACACAAAGCACATTCCTCAGCCCCGGGCTCAACACAAACAGGCCCAGTACAAACACATCCCACCATATATCTCTCAATTTCCTGAGCCCAGTACAAACACATCCCACCATATATCTCTCAATTTCCCGAGCCCAGTACAAACACCACCTGGAAAAGTCCCCGATAAGGACACAGCCGTTTGTGGTTTTACTGAAAGCGCGGGAACCAATAGAAAACTGCTAAATGTATAACTTAAAATGTAAACCAATTGTAATGCTGTAACCAAAAGAATTCCCTTGTTCCTCTGTAACTTTACGTATCTTATTTACATCGGGCTATAAAAAGCAAGCACTCGCATTGTTCGGGGCCCTCTTGTATGCTGTAGAATGGAGGGACCAAGTTTGAACTTGCAGTAAAAGATCCTTGCCGCTTGGCTTTGACTCTGGACTCTGGTGGTCTTCTTTGGGGAACAAACGGTCTGGGTATAACAGTGTCTATCATTTCTTCTCAGTGGTCACCTGAGAGGAATGTAATAGGTAAACGCCTCTGGGCACTGTATGTTATCTATAATTCCTTTATGTGCGTCTCTGGGCTTTGGACTCTAACAGACTTCATTGTTCTTTTTAACTAATTTAATAGATTTCTTTTGTTATCTGACTCTGAATTCCATTAGATCTCCATTCCCCCATTCTACAATTCAGAGACAAAGGAGAAGAGTGTATATTCACCCTCCCAGCATATTTTGGCAGCTCCTTCAACTAGTATCCAGAGCATACCAGATAACAGCCAACCAGCATATCATATTAGTTTTCTATTGCTGTGTAACAAATTACCACACACTCAGTGACTTAAATAATACCCATTTGTTAGTTCACAGTTCTGGAGGTCAGAAATCTGTTATGGAATGACTGGGATGTCAGCTCAGGGAATCACAAGACTGAAGTCAAAGTATTAGCCAGTCTGAGTTCTCATTTGGGTACTGGGGGGACATCTGCTTTGAAGCTCATTCCCCTTGTGAGCCGAATTCAGTTCAGTGTAGCTGGAGGACTGAGCATCTAATTTTGTGGTTTTTGTTTTTTTGCTATACATCTGCAGGGTCTTCTCTTAGTTCCTAGAGGCTATCTGCATTTCTTCCTATACGGCCCTCTCTAACTCCAAGTCAGAAATGGTGTGTCAAATCCCCCTAGTGCTTTGAAAGTCTCCCCTCCAAGGAGAATCCAGTCTCCTTAAAAATCTCTTTTAAGATAAGAGCTCATCTGATTATGTTAGGCTCACCCAAGGTAAATTTCCTTAAAGTCAACTGATACAGCTCCTTAATTACATCTGCAAAATATCTTCACATGGGGTCCTAGATTAGTGCTTGATTAAACAACCAATATGCTCAGGATCATCTTAGTATTAATAGTTGGGATCCTGGGGTCTATTTTAGAATTCTCTCTGCCACACATCTATTTTAACAGTTTCTGAACAGCTACGTTATTACCTCCAGAAGAAACTTGTGCCATCTTTGGATAAATATAAAACTAGTTTTCTCCTTGATTATTATGATTGAAGGCAGCAAGCATGTTTCACTTAGACTGGTATGCCAGGAACTCACACCAATCTTTGCATGATAAATGATAGTTTGATAGATACATAAAAATTCACATTGTTTAAAAATAATGTTTGTTGATTTAGATAAAGTTTCCATTTTTGTGACTGAAAACCATTTCATTTTTGTGACTTAAAAACATTTTGTGACTTAAAATCATTTGGAGTCACATAGAGCAAAGCTAATTTCTGCTTTAAATATTTGAAATCATATGATATTCATCTGTCTTTGAGATTTTTGACATTTCCAGACCACACATTTCTAATGTCATCAGTTTTTCATTATATATATTGCCCAATAACCATTGCCATCATGGTGATTTAATTTAATTTTACTGCTTTCAACTGGACACAATGCTCTAGATGATTTTTCCAATGTTGTTGTGATTGTTTTATTTGTATATTTGTTTCATTCACACAAATTATAATAGAGCTATCATCAACTGGGCTTGAACTCCACACCTCTATAAAGCAGTACAAGATGGTAATATCATTTCTAGAAATCACATACAAGGTCGACTTATTGAGTCTATAATCTATTAAATTTCTTAACTTTTTAAAAACATGTACTGCTATGAATCATGGCCCGTCAAAAGTAAGGATTTTTAGATACAAAGTGTACTAATTCTTACTAAATGTCATCATTAAATGTAACCTTTCATTTCAAATCCTTTAAGAGTGCTTGAGATCCTGATTGTGTCATTGAACGTATCATTGGGACATCAGTTCTTTTGTTCCTTTTGCCTCATGGCCCCATTGACTGCATATCATGTTGCATCTACAGCTTCCACTTACTCACATATGTCATAAACTAAAATGTGAACTCAAACAGAACCAAGGAGAAGAGTTCTCTGGACTTTATGTTGACATTAACTCAAGAAGCATCACTCAGCCAGTTACCAACATACTTGATTATATTATGTCCCAACAGACTTTTCCATATTTTAGCTACTTTAACTTTTGTTGTTGTTGTTGTTGTTGTTGTTGTTGGTTTTGAGACGGAGTCTCGCTCTGTTGCCCAGGCTGGAGTGCAGTGGTGCGATCTCAGCTCACTGCAAGCTCTGCCTCCTGGGTTCAGGCCATTCTCCTGCCTCAGCCTCCTGAGTAGCTGAGACTACAGGCACCCGCCACCACACCTGGCTAATTTTTTACATTTTCAATAGAGATGGGGTTTCACCGTGTTAGCCAGGATGGTCTGGATCTCCTGACCTCGTGAGCCGCCCGCCTCGGCCTCTCAAAGTGCTGGGATTACAGGCGTGAGCCACTGCACCCAGCCACCACTTTAACTTTTAAATACTTACCCAATTCAGATAAATTCAAAGAGCAGTTCTCTAGCCAGTCAATTAAGTCATTTCAACACACTTTATCAAAGACAAAATTATTATAAAACATATATTAAGGAATTTATTTGTTTAACATCAGTTCTGAACTGATGATTGAATTAGTTTATTATGTCTTTGTTCTTCCACTTTTAAACAGATAAGACCTGCTCATAAAAGTTGTATTTGAGATATAACTTTAAAATGTGAATTTGACCATAAGATGAGATAGGAAGAGCTAATTCATTTGGTTAAAATTATATAACAAATGTAGACAAATATATTGTACAGATCTTTTCTAAAGCATCCATATATAATTTTTACTGAAATTTATATACCCGTTATTTACCAATTAATCAGAATTTATGTTTCATTCTTACTAGTATTCTATTATTATGCATATTTAATTGATTGGTTTAATAACTCATTCAGTCATCAATTATTTAAAAGGCCCTAGTATAAGTAGTTCAATATGCTAAGAAATTTATAGTTAATTTGATGAAAATTAACTATAATTTGTAATTACTAAAATATGCAACTATAACTTATAATTGATGTCCAGGCTGGGCATCAGAGCAAGACCCCAACTAAAAAAAGTATTTGTAGAACTGGTGACTTTTGAGTTATAATTTAGGTGGTAGTATGTGTGATAAATATGGAACAGAGAAATAATGTAGGTGAAGAGACCATTTAGAAGCAGACAGAATTGTCCAGACAAGAGACAATGAGAGTATGAATGTATCTGTGTGCTAGAGAATCCATCTTTAGAAGCCAGATGTGAGAGGTTAGATTGGACTAAATATTCACAGAATCTTTTCTCACAGAAACTAAAAATGTGTCATGCAACACTATGAAATGTCATAAAAGTAACAATTCATAGTTTACTGTTGATTAGTACCATCAGAAAGATAACAAATACTCAGAACTTCCTGCTGGGAGAGAGAGAGATAACATCCACTTGCCCACTTATTCAATAAGATCTTAGCATTTACTATGTGCCAACTACTGTGATAAGCATTGGAGATAAAGAAGTTTTTCAGTCCTTCTCTTTAAGGCCTTTATAATCTACACATAGCATAAAATTCTCTGTGGCATGATAGCTCATACCTGTAATCCCAGCACTTTGGGAGGTTGAGGCAGTAAGATTATTGGAGGCCAGGAGTTTGAGATCCGCCTGGGAAACATAGTGAGACTCTATCTCTGCAAAAGAAAAAAAATTTAGCCAGTTATGCACCTGTGGTCCCAGCTACTCAGGAGGCTAAGGCAGGAAGATCGCTTGAACCCAGGAGTTCGAGGCTGTAATGAGCTATGATCAATTCGTGGCACTCCAGCCTGCGCATCAGAGAGAGACCCCATCTAAAAAAAAGTCTGTGGAACTGGTGACTTTTGAGTTATAATTTAGACCACAGTATGTGTGATAAATATGGAACAGAGAAATAATGAAGGTGAAGAGACAATTTAAAGGCAGACAGAATTTTCCAGGCAAGAGACAATGAGAGTATTAAGTGTGTGCTAGAGAATCCATCTTTAGAAGCCAGACGTGAGATGTTTGATTGGACTAAATACTCCCTGAATATAGGGGAGAAGGAAATGGAATAAATCAAATATGCTCCAAGTTAAGCAGCATGTCTAGGAGAATGAGTCCTTTGATAGAAACACTGAGTTTAGGAAGAGAAACTTAAATGGAAAAGACAATTATTTTTAATTATTTGGATGGAAATGACAGAATGTATATGTTGCCACTAAATTTTTAATTTCCAGGATGCTTCTTTCCATGTATAAGAGATTCTGACATTGGAGAAACAGTACTGTATGGTGTTTAAAATCATGGGCTCTGAAATCAAACTGCCTGTACTCGAATTCTGACTCTGCTCCTTACTAGCTAAGGAATGTTGAGCTAGTTGCTTAACAACATGTACCTGTTTCCTCATCTATAAAATGGAGGTGATCTCAAAAGTGTATATCTCATATTATTCTCATGAAGAATACATGAATTAATGCAATTTAAAACAATGTTTGGTGCATAACAGGCACTTAATACATAGACTCAGTTTATAGCTCCATCTTGACTAGACTCTTGAATGCCAAACTTAGATGTCCAACTGACTATTTGACTTCTAGCATGAACTCAACAGTAACAAAAATGAATGTATTAATACAATTCTTCTTTATTTGCCTAAAAAAAACCTTGCTCCTTCTCCTGCATTGCCTATTGGAAAAGGAAACCTGAAAGTCTTCTCCCCGTATATCCAATCAACTAGCATATCCTCAAGTCTTGATCTCCTTAATCAATCTCTTATCTGTCCTGTCAATCTTTATCCATGGTCACTTTTTTGTTCAGGCCACATTAACTCCCCTATGAGCACTACAGTAAGCTCCCAATTTGTCTATGGCTTTCACATCCACTAGACATTTGATATCTCTAAAATCCAAACCTTATCATAACATTTATCTGAATAGAACTTCTCAAAAGCTTGCCATTGGCCACACAATACAGAATAAACTCAGAGAAACATCCTCTGCTTGTTTTGTGTGCTTGGACCCCTGTGTGTCGTAATGCTACCACTCCAATCACCAACTCCAGTCATAGCACAGCTGGTAGTTCTTAGGCCAAAACAAGTTGTTGTCCACCTGTCATAGCTGACACCATTTCCATTGCTAGTAATATCCCTTGCTTTTTTCTCCTCAGTCCTTTTACCTAGGAATTCATGGGCATTTGTCAAAACTCATATCAAGGGTCACCTTTTATCTGAAACCTTACCAATTAATCCTCCTATTCGCTGTCCAGCACTTTCTATGATCTGTCTTCTCTGAAGCCTTCATTACATCCTTCACATTTGCCTATGGGAGCACATGTTACCCTAATTAAATTAAGATATTTAAATATCTATTTCACTTAGACACTAAACCTCTCAGATATACTTACGTTAACTTGTAACACAGCCTGGCACATGGGACACCCAATACATGTTCATTGAAGAAATGTTTGATACTTAGAGGGGCTTCATAACTGATTTAAGATGAAGTACAGTAAGGATCGCAGCTATAGTTTTCATAAAAGAAAAAATTAAACTAGAAAGAAGATTGGGAATGGGTTTGGGTTTCCAGTTACTTCGCAGATTACTAAGATTAAAGTTATAGAGCACACTGCTAGAGAGAAAACATTTTAATGCAGAAATACAAATGGGTTAATTTTTAAGTTAAAATAATTTGGGGATTGTTATAAATTCCCACCAAATGGTTTTGCACCAATTATTTTCTTCAAATTTTTACCACCTGTTTTCAAAGTAAAAATGTCAACAATAGAATTTCACATGCTCTTCTGTTTCTCCTAAATGTAAATTTCTACTGGTAAATTCTGCCCAATTAAAACACCTTATAGCTTCCCATTAAGTAAATTTTTAAGGAGATTTTCCTCCCTCAGTTATGTTCTTCTTTCCATAACACTTGAAAAAACAACAATTGTAATGAACTTTGAGATCTTATATGAAAATGTATGCACTATAGTTACTGCCTATATAGTTTCAGCTAAGCCAAAATATTTCCTCCTCTACTCGCTTTCATGTTGAAAAATCAGGCAATATTTTAATCAGAGAAAATGTAGATGTACTGACTTTCTCTAAAAATAAAAGCAAAATTTAAAAATTATTATGATAGTACTACAACACCAACATCATGTAACAATGCAAATACCTCTACACAAGAATGTTCACAGCCGAGCGTGGTGGCTCATGCCTGTAATTCCAGCACTTTGGGAGGCCCTAGGTGGGTAGATCGCCTGAGGTCAGGAGTTTGAGACCAGCCTGGTGAACATGGTGAAACCCTATCTCAGCCAAAAATACAAAAACAATAAAATAAAAAATAGCTGGCCGTGGTGGCGGGTGCCTATAATCCCAGCTGCTCAGGAGTCTGAGGCAAGAGAATCGCTTGAACCCCGGGAGTGGGAGTTTGCAGTGAGTCGAGATGGTGCCACTGCACTCCAGCCTGAGCAACAGAGTGGGACTCTGCCTCAAAAAAAAAAAAAAAAAAGAAAGAAAAGAAAAGAAAAGGAAAAAAAAGCCAGGTACAGTGGCTCAACACTTGTAATTCCAGCACTTTGAGAGACTGAAGCAGGAAGATCACTAAGTTAGGAGTTCGAGACCAGCCTGGCCAACATGGTGAAACCCTGTCTCTACTAAAAATATGAAAATTCGCCAGGCTTGGTGGTACATGCCTGTAATCCCAGCTACTCAAGAGGCTGAGGCAGGAAAGTCGCTTGAACCTGGGAGGCGGAGGCTTCAGTGAGCTGAGATGATGCCACTGCACTCCAGCCTGGGCAACAGAGCAAGACTCTGTCAAAAAAAAAAAAAAAAAAATTCACTAATTAGGCCAGTAACATAAAAGAGTCTTTCAGAACTATTAAAATCTTTCTAATATAGATTCTTGATTATTCTGTGGCTCTGAGTCATAATGATCCAAATTAATTTGTAGGTAAACACAATCAGTATCTTGGTCCATTTTTAAAGGTCAAATAAGTTATTGGCAATTTTGTACATTTCCTAGTTAATTGCATAGAATTAAATTAAAATGCATTACATTAATGATATTAACATACTCTGTGATTGAATCACTACAAAAAATGGTATTGTTAATTACAGTTATGCACTACTAGTTATGAAAATGCCCAAACTAACATAGAAAGCTCAGGAAATCATTTTTTTTCTCTCCACAAGTTAGATTGGGAGTTAGTATTCAAGAGATTTAAAAAAAAATTCTACAAGATGAGTACCTTACTGGTTTGCAAAACTGCTACATCAGATAACAAGAAACAGGTTTACAATAAAGAGTGAGGCTGTATCCCATATCCTAAATACTGCCCTCGTTTTTGCCTTATTTTCAATGTTGAACATCTCAAAAGAGTTCTCTAAATTTATTCAGCCCCCTCCAGTCTGGATTTTCTCTCTTCTGTAATGAAAGACTACTGGTTAAAGTCATCGATAATCTTCATGTTATGAATCCAATGGACCTTCTGTTAAACACGTTCTTTCCTGAGCTTCTGAGACACTACATTTTCCAAAGTTTCTTATCCAATGAGGGCTACTCCATTTGAGTGTCTTCCGCAGACTTTATCTTCACTGCTTGGACACTCCGTGTTAAAATTCTTAACGTGGTCACAAAGCACTCTCTTTTCTCTGTTCTTTGCCTGTGAAATTTAACTATAACTACGGACTCATTAATAACTGGTCCTAATCCAGTGTTTTTGTCTCAATCATGCTACCACCAACCATCCTGTCAATTTTAACCACTACCTATTTCTCAGATCTGCCCCTTATTTTCCATTGTAACCACCATCACCAGAGTACAAGCCTCCAGTGTATATCTTACCCTTAGTAACGCAATATACATTCTAATTGGCCTCCCTGCCTTCTAGTTTTCCCCTAATGAGTTTTCTACACCACATCTAGGTGATCTTTTCAAAATGTAAACTAATACCAGCATCACCACACCTTAACACTTAGAAAAAACTTTCCACTGATTTTAGGATTACAATAGTATTTTACCTTGCCCTTCAAGCTATAAAATCTTGCTCTTACACACCTCTAATTTCATCCCACACCAAGACCCCACCTCAGTCTCTGTGTTTCATTCATACTTTCCATCACGTCCTTAAAATTTCCCCGCTCACGAGCTGAGATCGTGCCACTGCACTCCAGCCTAGCGACAGAGCCAGACTCCATCTCAAAAAAAAAAAAAAAAAAAAAAAAGTCCCCCTGCTCCAGCTCCCACAGATCATTCTGGGGCTTTCCTCCCTACTCATTGGCCCAGTTAATTCTTCCTCATCCTTTAGATGTCAGCTCACTAATCACTTAATAGGAAACTCCTTCTATAACTACTCAGATATCCCTACATGTTTTTGTGGCAAGTTGCAAACTTATTTAAAAGAATTTTAGAAAATAAAACTTACAAAATGTAAACTAATGTGCCAATTTACCAAATCTGTTTTGTTTTATCACCTCTTTCATGATCTTGTTTTTTTTTTTTTTTTTTTTTTTTTTTTTTTTTTTTTTTTTTTTTTTGGTCAGTATTTGCCTATTTTAAGTATCTAACAATTGCTAGGCTTAATTCATTTATTGAAGAACCAACTTAATAATTTAAATCTCAATTATAGCATATTATGTTGCAAAGTTATCTATTTTGTATGAAACACTGAATTTGGAAGGAAATTCTCATAGTAATCTTTTGATACAAATAGTATTTTTCTGCTGCCAATTAGTCCACTCTTGTTTTGAGTACTTTAATCTTTTTCCTCCTACTTGGTTAAGCCCACCAAGGAGGAAAACCTAGTAACTGACCAAGCTAGGGCAGTGGATTAGCAAGAACATACTTTCAATTTTTTTAAAATCATAATTATGTATTACATAATTTTAATCTTCACAATATTACATTGTCCCCCAGGTGCCATATCAACTTGAGAAAAAAAAAAAGTTTTTAAAAATAAAATATTTGAGTCTTATCACCAGAAAAATGTCTACTAGTATAATACAAAAGATTTTATCTTATACAGACAAGAAAGATTTTTCAGTTTCACCTTGTACTCACAATGCCTAGCTGAGTGGTAATGTGGCAGGCCAATTCTCCCTGACAATCACACAGACACGTCTGCAGGACAGTCACACAGAAAGGCCTGCATTGCACCCATTACACAGACAAATTTCTACAGCGCTGCCTTAACATTGAGCAAAGAGTTAAACCTGGGGATATCAGTGCCCAGACATCAAAGCTAGAAATGAAACATGTGGTCAGTACGAGCCTTGAATAGGCTTCTCCCTTGCTGGAGCAAGCCAAAATAATAAAAACAGTTTTACATTCCTACTGCCAGGACCCATCTCGTTGACAAAATCTGAGACATTTCAAGGTAACAGAGGCAGTTGTTTGAATAGATTCACTGGAGAGTCTAAGGCAGCTCTCCGGACGAAGCTGTAAAGGAGATGAGATAGAAATCATCACTCTGGTACCACAGTAGACAGGCATTGAAGGTACGAAGGCCCTTTAAATCAGACTTGGCAAGCATTTTTTGGCCTTTGACTTCTAGTTGAAACAAAATTAGTTACCATTAGACTTAGGCAAATGCAGGTAGGCACATAACCCCAACCTATATAAGCACTAACAAAATTGTAACACTTGGAGCTGGTCTGGTGGAACTATCTCCAGCCTTCTCCCTGTATCCGGTTACAGTAATAAACTCTCCTCTTTCCTAGTTTGTCTGCTTCTCGCTTCTCTGGGCCTCAAGAAAATGCAGCCAGACCCGGCTTGGTTCCAGGAACAACAAGGATAGTATTCAACTTTAAAACATTTTTATCATGATGTTATCAAAACATCAGGGCTTCAGTCTAGGCCCTATTGCTCCCCACACAGAAAGCCAATCACTGAGACAAGTATTGCCAGTGAAGAAGGCTTTAATCAGGCACTTCAGCCAAGAGATAGGAAAACAATCTTGAATCCATCTCTCTGACTAAAATAAGGGGCTTATATTGATACAGGGAAACAAAATTATGCAGGTAAACAGGGTGGTAAGAATAGAGTTGGTCAACAGGAAGTAGATGCATTACAACATGAGCGGTGAGGGTTCGACATCATTACCACATGGGATGATCTAGTAAGCCTCGAGTCATCTGAAAGTCTCGATGAAGTTGGCCTCGAGAAAGCGAACTCAAATAAAATTCAATGTACCTTTTCAAGTTTCAAACTGGGAGCGTTAGTTTCTATTTACTCAAGAGAACATATCATCAGCTCTTTGGGAAATTGACAGCTTTATTAACGCATGTGCTTCATTTTAGTGACTAATGTTCATGGAATACCTTATATGTTTGTTCAACATACAGAAGAATATAAAGATCTCGGCATAGCTATATGGTTAATAAAGATACTAGTTAATAGCGTAAACATTTTAAGAAAGGTTCACATTTTTCATAAAGAGGCCTGAAAATAACAACAAAATACACACCAACAATAAAATATAGTCAGAACAAAGAAGTACGCTGGAGTGCCTACAAAGTATAAGAAGAGCCTGAATAAACGAGTTCAGTTCGATCAGAGAGAATCCACGGGCCTAAAGAAGTTATCAGCTTAGTTACGAAGAAATGAAAATTATTATGTTAGTCATATGTATATTTGTTCAATTTTCTCACAATAACATACAAGGAACTATGGCTGAAACAGCATTATTCTATTCCAGCAAGTTGCTTCACTAATCATCAACTGGTCGAGCCATTGTCTTTTCACAAAGTCATTATCATGAAAACATCCAGATGCTCATATTGTCCCCCGGTTTTGCGGACCTTCACCGACTACTGTAAATGCCTAAAGTCATACGTACACCATATGGCGATACTTTCCAGCTCAATAGGTAGCTTAAAGTACCAAACTACTACAGCTATTATTACATATTACATAAACATGTTCAGAAGTAATGTCACACACACATACACACAACACACATCAATATCGACATTCTCGACCACCTATAATTTGCTATCCGCAGCACCTACCGCGAAATGTTACTTTATTTATTTAAGAGACTAGAGAAGACTCACTTCCAAAAAATTAGAAGAAAGACTTCTCAATCGCATTTTATTGACTTGGTACGCCTCATACCAAAAGCAAGGACCATATAATTCTTTAAATGAGATATCAATATCCATTATGAATACAAATGCAAACACCTTTACAAAAATACAGCCAATATAATTCAGCAATATAAAAGAATAGATAGGGAGCTGGAAGCCATTCTGACCCAGCATTTTGGGAGGCCGAGGGCAGATCATGAAGTCAGGAGACAGAGACCAACCTGGCTAACACGGTGAAACCCCGTCTCTACTAAAAATACAAAATATTAGCGGGGCGTGGCGGTTCATGACTGTAGTCCCATACTCAGGAGAGGCTGAGGCCGGGAGAATGGGGTGAACCTGGGAGGCTGAGCTTGCAGCGAAGGGTCACGCCACTGCACTAGTTCGGGCTTATTAAAGCTAGGGGACTCGCCCCAAAAAAAAAGAAAGTGACACCAATACCAAGTGGGTCTATTTTAATTTTCTTTTTTTTGTGAAACAGAGTCTCCCTTTGTCACCCAGGCTGGAGTGCAGTGGTGCAATCTTTGCTGACAGCAACCTCTGCCTCCCAGGTTCAAGGGATTCTCCTGCCTCAGCCTCCTCAAGTAACTGGGACTACAGGTGCATGCCACCATGCCTGGCTAATTTTTTTTTTTTTTTTTTTTCAGTAGAAATGATATTTCACCATGTTGGCCAGGATGGTCTTGAACTCCTGAACTCAGGTCATCAGCCTGCCTCGGCCTCCCAAAGTGCTGGGATTACAGGGGTGAGCCACCCTGCCCAGACCAAGTGGGTTTATTCTAAGGATGCAAAGTTCATTCAATATTTGAAAATTAGTGTAATTCATAATAGTTCTATGAATCTATGTAGAGAAAGCATTTGACAAAAACCAAAAACCCTAGAAAAATAGCATGACTAAAAACCCTAGAAAAACAGCAGTTGAGGAAAACTTACTCAAGTTTATGAAGAGCATCTGCAAAAAGCTACAGCTAATACTATAATTAATGGTGAACTACTACAAAGTTTCCTCTTAGGATCAGAAACAAAATATGATGTGTACTCTGTTATTCTTTTTGTTTGTTTGTTTTGTTTTGCAGGTTGCCTTTTTGTTTACAAAAACTTTTTGCTGAGGTAAAATATATGGACATAGTTACCATCTTTACCACTTTAAGTGTACAGTTCAGTGGTAATAACTACATTCATATTTTCCCCCTTCATCCCTCCCTTTCTGGCCTCTGGTAACCATCAGTTTAGTCTCTATCTTCATGAGAACCACCATTTAGCTCCTGCATGTGAGTGAGATGGATATTGATATCTCATTTAAAAAATTATATGGTCCTTGCTTTTGGTATGAGGGCAATACCAAGTCAATAAAATCGATTGAGAAGTCTTTCTTCTAATTTTTGGAAGTGAGTCTTCTCCTAGTCTCTTGCAATAAATAAAGTAACATTCCTGTGTAAATTTCTGAATGCTCATCTCTGTAGTAGTCAGAATGTGTGTGTGTGTGTGTGTGTATGTGTGTGTGTAGTGAGCCTACTTCTGAACATGACTATATAATATATACTAATAAGCCGCTAATAGTTTGAATTACTTTAAAAATACCTATTGAGAACTGGAAAATTATCATATATGAATTCTTGCAACATGACTAGGCATTTTACTACAATAGTCAGTAGGGTCCACTAAAGCCAGAGGTTAATCTGAAACATCTGGATGTTTTCATGATGTGAAACTTTGTGAAAAGACAATGAAATGATTAGTTGATGATTAGTGAAGCAACACTCTGGAATGCGAATAATGAACACTGGTTTTCAATATAGTTCCTTGTATGTTATTGTAAGGGAAAATTGAGACAAATATACATATAATTCTTATAATAATTTTCAATTTCTTCATGGCTAAGAAACTGATGAAAACCTTTAGATTGTTGTGGACCTATCTCTGATCCAGACTGGATTTATCTTCCCTGCGTTATTCAGGCTCTTTCTTATACTTTGTAAACACTCCAAAGTACAGCGCCCTTTCTTGTTTTGTTCTGATATTTTATTGTTTGATTTGATTGTAATATTTTTATTTGTTATTTTTCAAGGACCTCTTTATGAAAAAGTCTTAGTTGCTTCTTAAAATGATTTACTATGTGCTAAGTCTTTATGCCATATAACATGCCAAGGATCTTTATATTCTTCTAATATGTTTTGAACAAACCTCTCTGGAGTATATTCCATAGAACATTAGTCTCGTAAAATATTACACATACGTTAATAAAACATCCAATTTTCCCAAAGAACTGATGTTATGATTTCTCTTGAATTAAATAGAAACTAACACTCCCAGTTTTGAAACTTGAGAAGGTTACATTAGTCTTATTTGAGTTCCTTTCTCAGGGAGCCAACCATCAGGACTCCCAGATTGACTCAAGGAACTGAAGCTTACTAGATCATCCCATGTGAACAATGATGTCAGACCCTCACCCATCATGATTGCTTAAGTGACCATCTACTTCCTGTTGACCAACTCCTCTCTCTTACCACCCCCTGTTTTGCCATACATGGTTACATTTTTTCCCTGCTATGTATAAGCCCCTTATTTTAGTCAGAGAGATGGATTCAAGATTGTTTTCCTATCTCTTGGCTGAAGTGCCTGATTAAAGCCTTCTTCACTGGCAATACTTGTCTCAGTGATTGGCTTTCTGTGTGGGGAGCAATAGGGCCTAGACTGAAGCCCTGATGTTTTGATAACATCATGATAAAAATGTTTTAAAGTTGAATACTATCCTTGTTGTTCCTGGAACCATGCCATTGTACTCCAGCCTCAGTGACAGAGCAAGACTCTGTCTCAAAAAAAAAAAAAAAAAAAAAAAAGTAATTTAAAAAAATACTGTAAAAGAATAGGCAAATAAGAATTATATGTCTGAGAAACAAGAAAATATTTTGAATGCTATTAGTAATAAAAATGCTACAAATTCAAATGACAATGGGCCACTATTTTTTCCTATTAATTTTGAGAAAGTTTTTAAAGGTGGTGAGACCTGCACTTTTTTTAAAACCAGTGACATATAATTTAATTGACTGTGTTTTCTCTTTATTAGCAATGCATTAATTAATAGCAGAATGCATGGCCTTTTAGAATCACTAAAATGTGGTAAATATGATTATTGACAATTTATACATTTACACATTTATTCATTCTTCCATTTAATAGACATTTATCTAAAACATACTATGATCCACATACTTGGCCTTGGAAACTCAGGAAAACTTTTTATCCTAAAGTTTAAAATCATTTATAAATGGGGGAGTAACACTGTGTACCTATTTTCTCATTAATAAATTAAATAGACAGCTTCTAACATTGGCTTTAACATTTTGTAGTCTTTAAAAATTAAATTACATGAAAGGATTTTGGGACATTTTTTGTTCCTAAAAAGGTGAGACCTGAACTTTTATACACTGTTGGTAGCAATGAAAAACCATGACAGACCTTCCGGAAAGCAATTTGTCAAGAATATTAAATGTGATTTTTTTTTTTTTGATCCATTAATTTGATCTAAAGCTCAAAACTTTTTCTCTTAGTTCTATTCTAAGAGTCTATATGAATGAAATTATAACATGCATATACACAAGTAACTTTGACATGTATCATAGTTAATAATTGGAAAAACAAAAGAATGGTTAAACTGTTGCACAGTCATATAATGACAAACTATGTAGCCAATAAATATGTTCTTTCAAGAATCTATAATGATGAGAAAATGTTCATCCCATAATTGTATAACGAGAATATTTGTATTGATTTTTCTGACGAATTTTTGTTAAAAAGTTAAAACCAATAAATGATCATGCCTCTAAAATATTAGGTAAACCAAGCTTATTAGCAGCTTCTATTGCCCTAAAAGTCATTATAGAAACAGATTCACTACACACACCCACAACCACACATACACACACACACAAATATTCTGACTCACCCAGAGTATTCTCACATTATTTTTTTCCATTTTATTGCAAGAGGGCCAAGAGGGAATATTTGGAGAGCAGAATTATACATATCAATATTCCTTTGATGGTTTCTTATTTCTCCTCTTCAATCCTTTCTTCCACAACAGATAGTCAACCCTTGGAGTCTACCTTCTAGGGACTATTAGGACCTTTCCACAGAAGACTGTCACTCAACGTCTTTTAAATTAAAATATTAATGAGCGGAAACTTAAGTTATTATGCCTCCCAGATATATATTATTTTTAAAAGGCATGTTAAATTTGGATAATACCTAAGAACCAAAAGAATTTATCACTGTTGGCAGAATTGCTGGCACCCTGGTAGATAACATTATTTGGGGCATATAGCTGTATAGGATTTCTTTAAAATCACACCACATAGACCACTCCATTCTGAAAAATGTGTAGATGTTTCACATACTGGAAAACAATGTGTGGCTGGATCAGCACAATCAATTCCCATTACCGAGAAAGTAATTCAAATTCATATCAATGTGACGGTGAGTCAGGATTATTATTAAGGTATATAAAGGGATGTGCAAAAAGTGGCATGCATAAGGCCAACAAAATGTATTTTAATACAACCTGATAATAAAGGCATTATAAAGCAACTGATTCACCTTGAAAAGATTTTTATGGAGAATATATTAAAGAAAAAAATAAGGCCGAGCTCATCAGTAAACCTCATCTTAATGTCAACCAAAGAGTAAGATAAGGTCCCAGATGGACCTAGACAAATTCAGAACCTTTTTTAAAAAATCATTTATTTAAGCAGTCAATTTTAATAGCTACATCTGTACTGGCCTCATAAGGTTCTCATTTATCAAACAAAATTAAAACTTTGTTTGATCAGCATTATGAAACCAGTCAAACTCCACAGTGGTTTGAGAACTATTCAAATCCACTTGGGTAAAAAGGGAATTTGCCAGGGAACTCTGTGGGCTGTCTTCATTTCCTTAACTCCTTCATTCCAAATGAAACGCTACTCTTTTGTTAATTTGAGAAAATTATGAGACTAGAATGAAAATAGCATCAGATGAATCCTGGCTATTTTCCCATTTCTCCAAGTCCTGTAACTCATCACAACTTTCCTTGTCTATTACAGAGATTCAGAAAGGGGTTTTGTAAGCTGTTGTCCTAGGGGACCAAGCATTATTTAATATGCAGGTGCTTAAACCTGATCCCTGCTGAACAGGAAGAGACAGATTCTGGGACTCTATAGTGGCTGGGATTTATTTTGCTTAAAATGCTTCAAGCGTTGAGTCTCTGGAAAAACACAGGAGAAAAGATCATTTTCAATGTTTTCTCTTTTCTTTCTGACAATGCCATTCTTAACTCAGTGAGTTAGAGATGGGCAAGCACAAATAACACCTTCTCAGCTTTCTCAAAATGCTAACAGAAGATAAAAATGTTACGCAGTGATGCTTAAAATTTAATGTCATTTTACAAAACAAAACCCATGAGTTCCTAAGTAGAAAAAATGCTCTGCAAGAAAATGCTATAAATGCAATGCAGATAAGAGAGACATTGAAATGTAAGTAATCCACTCCCTAACAGACTCCCCTCATCAACTTATCCCTCCTCCCCACCTGTTTTACACAGAGAAAGAATAGAGATTTGTTTAAGATGCTTATATTATTTTCCTTCTAGAGTATTCTTTAGGTAGAGTGCTTAAGCAAGAATATGCATAAGGATAAGCAATAAATAGGATGAAGGTTAGAAGTAGAATAACAAGATAAATAGCATCCAGCAAAATATTAACTTTAAGAAAAAGAAAATAAAAATATTTTCTAAATGACTTTAACTCATTCTGAAACCTATAAACTACCATTCATCCATAAAATAGAGAGGGAATGTACTTAGAGATTTCTAGTAAAAATATATTGTATGTCCCATTTGTGATACTGCTTTGTGTTATTTTAAATATCAAATTTTAAAGCAAAACTGAAAAAACCCCAATCCCAGAAGAGTAATCTTCCCTCAAGATACAAATTATCTTTGAAGAGGTGCACAAACTTTTTGTAGTAAGTTGCCTCCATTTTAAATTCAAATCACCAAATTTGTGATTTGCTGCTCTCAGTCTCTGCAGTTTCATCATGTTTATCTTTTAATTGTTCTTTAAGCAGACTGAAACCAGTGGCTAGTGCTTATTAGCATAATTTGAAGACTCTCGATAGATACTTTTGAAGAACTGGCCCGACATTAAATCCACCTTCTTCCTCCTCCTTGGCCTCCCCGCCACACACAATTAGGACAGATAATGTAATGATAAACTTTACCTGGGGAAAAATTAA
This sequence comes from Papio anubis, assembly GCF_008728515.1. NCBI lineage: Eukaryota > Metazoa > Chordata > Mammalia > Primates > Cercopithecidae > Papio > Papio anubis. Next base: position 26,498,973 of record NC_044977.1, read on the forward strand.
AAAGTGCTTTTTTAATCACAAGTATAATTTGCCAACTCTTTCTCATGAGAAAATAGTCATGGTGCTATTAGATTATTTTTTACTGCTTGAAAAGTCTGTTTTCTCTAGTTTGCTTTCAGTTCTAAAGAGAGGGCCCAAATTATTACATGACTATAATTTTGATGATTTAATAAAGAAAATCAGTGTAGATCTTTTCATTTGTTTCTTCTTCCTGTAAATATAAACTATTTCTATCGAGATTAATTGCAAAAGAACTCGGGAGCTGATAAACAGAAGGATTTTTGCTCCTTTAGATGAAGTAACAGTATGTTAGAAGGGGGATTATTTTTAAAGTTTGATGTGTTTTTTGTAGATATTCTTTAAGAGTTACAATTTAGAGACTATTTTCATCTAAAATAAATCCTATTTGTGAAATCCTAAATCACAATAATCAGTTCCAAAGTAAGTAAGTAATTAAGGCACAAATAATTATCTTTTCAAAGTATAATCTGTTGAGTTGGCATCTGAGCTCAAATAATAATTTCAAACAATTTGAAAGCAGCTTTTATATAATTTCATGCTCTATGAAAAATCCATTTGGAAAATCATGTGTAGCCTTTTTTATAAAAGTAGTGCATTCATACGTACATCCCTCTGTTTTTTTTTCCATTTTTCAACTGCTGCCTAACATAGGTCTAGGAGAGGCAAAAAACTGTCATCATTGTAACCACTAGGATGTGGTTTCAATGGGAAATCATCATTCAGGCTTCTATAACTATGTTTTGCCAGAGAATCTAAAGAATATCCTGAAAAAACCTACTGGAAATCAGCAGATGTGCTTCATTATGGTACAGACCTCATATGAAGATCTGGTTTTCTCTGTACTTCTTTTAGAAGATATTCACACGTGCATTGAATAGGAAATGTGCTAAATGCCAGGAACATATCTTAGCCTTTGGTCAGGTTACCACACTGTTTTATTTGCTCTTTAACTCAGATATATTAATGATAAAATTTGAAGAGAAAAATATATTAACCAACTACGGAGGTTAATTGTTCTTTAAGCAAAACTGAAAGAAAATTAGAATGTTGAATATTTTTCTTCTAATTCTTGTTAATTGTATAATTTTAAATACTTATGGCTACACCACTAGAAGATTGTCCTATACTCTTTATGGTTGTAAACATTAGCATAAACATGTAAGAATGAGTAATTTATTAATTTTTCTTGAAGGATAGCTATCACTAGAATAAGAGCTATTTAGTTTCCCTGGTTAGTGTACCCTGCTAAATAAGCCCCATCCAGATTATAACCTCTATAGCTCATGGGTTACACACGTTGGTTTGTTCTTGGGTTTCATAGTTTAGATGGAAAGGCACTGTGAATATATGTTTGTACGTGTTAACATGCTGCTGACCAAGATCAGTAAAAATATATCAGTGGAAATAGAAAAGTCAATTATAATTACTAATTGTGAGTCAAAAGCCTTCACCTTTGTATGTAATCAAAATTACTGAAATTGACAAAAGCAAGAAAAAATATGATCTGCCTTTCTCTAAGAATTTAAAATCTGATGTAGGATAAGAAGTGTGAGGATCACAAACCTATACAGACATAACAATAGCAGAAATAAGGAATACATAGTCAACATTGACTCTCTTGTACAGAGCTGTGAGTGGGAGCCAAGGCCATTGCTCTCTGGATAGTCTGGCCTTCCTCTACATTTTTTGGTGACTACATATCAGCATTTTATCATCAGGAACACATGTATTACATATTATATCCATTATGTAGCATATATGAGGAGAAGAGAGTTTCAAGTATTAACATAGGACAATAAATCCTTTTCAACACATATAGATTATCCAAAAACTAATTTATTTGTATGTTTCTGACATCATAATGATTTTATTTTTGTCTTTAACCTTACAGACATGGATGTGGTTTTTAGAGATTAGACTGTAAATATGGTTAGGAAGGGGATGATATTCCTTAATTAATTATACTGAGATTATTGGCCACGAATCTCTTTGTTTAACAAAGGAGGAGTTTAGAATTATCCATGCATTTCTCTCTGATATTATATCCAAAGCAGCTCGCTCCTTGCCTGGCACATAGCTGCATTATATCCTTTTATTTCTATCTCCATATATATATTTGTAGGATTGAAATATCTTAGTGGACTTTTAAAAAAATAAATAAGTTCTACAACATTCTGAAACATTTATTTCCCATTGGAAGTCATTCTACAACTATTTCTGGAGTTATCATTATATGCCAGTTCTTATTACATTGGTGTAATCGATACAGCTCAGTCTAGAAGTTAAACAGAAATAAATAAGGCATTGCAATGTGGCATTGATGGTAAAGGGATACTACAATTACTTTAAAACAGTCTAAGAAGAAGATTGAGCCGGGGAGATTCAAGTCAAGAGACAACAGTAACATAAAGTTCCCACAGAAAGGGACAGAAAGCATGAACATTCAGAAAACGGCAAGTAGTCAGGGGATTCCAGGAACGAAATAAATTATGGAAAAGCTACATTTCAATGATATATATGTGAAGATCAACCAAGACTCAAAATCACTGAAATCTGAAAATCTAGATTAGCTATAGAAATATAATTTTCTACATGACAAAGAAGCTATATGGTTTAAACTTGAATACATTTGTGCCACCGAAATATTTGGTTGTTAACTGATCTTCAACAAAGCTGTTCAAAGCAAACAATGGGGAAAGGACTTCTTATTCAATAAATGGTGCTGGAATAATTAGCTAGCCACATGCAGAAAATGGAAACTAGACTCCTTCCTTACACCATATACAAAATATATACATACACAAAAATCAACTCAAGATAGATTAAAGACTTCAATGTAAAACTCAAAACTACAAAAACACTAAAAGATAACCAGGGCTGACCAGGTGCGGTGGCTCATACCTGTGGTTCCAGCACTTTAGGAGGCCAAGGCAGGCAGATCACGATGTCAGGAGTTTGATATCAGCCTGGCCAACATGGTGAAAAACCATCTCTACTAAAAATATAAAAATTATCCGGGCATGGTGGCTGGCACCTGTATTCCCAGCTACTCGGGAAGTTGAGGTAGGGAATCGCTTGAAACCGGAAGGCGGAGGTTGCAGTGAGCCGAGATCATGCCACTGCACTCTGGCCTAGGCAACAAAAGCAAAACTGTCCCCCGCCCCCCCCCAAAAAAAGATAATTCAAGACATACCATTCTGGACATAGGAACAGGCAAAGATTTCATGATGAACATGCCAAAAGCAATCGCAACAAAAACAAAAATTGGCAAATGGGATCTAATTAAACTAAAGAGCTTCTGCACAGAAAAAATATGTATATATATTGACAGCCTAAACAGACAACCTGCAGAATAGGAGAAAAATTTACAAATTATGCATCTGACAAAAGTCTAATATCCAGCGTCTAGAATTAAGTTAAGCGAATTTACAAGATAACCCCATTAAACAGCCCCATTAAAACGTGGACAAAGGACAAGGACAGATATTTTTCAAAAGAAGACATACATGCAGCCAACAAGCATATGAAAAAAAGCTCAAATCACTGATCATTAGAGAAATGCAAATCAAAACCACAATGAGATACCATCTGACACCAATCAGAATGGCTATCTTTAAAAACTCAGAAAAACAACAGATGGAGCGAGGTTGCAGAGCAAAGGGAACACTTATATACTGCTGATTGGAGTGTAAATTAGTTCAACCATTGTGAAAGGCAGTGTGGCAATTCCTCAAGTAACTAAAACAAAACTACCATTTGACCCAGCAATCCCATTACTGGGTATCTACCCAAAGGAATATAAATCATTCTTCTATAAATACATGTGCACACATATGTTCATTGCAGCACTATTCACAATAGCAAAGACATGGAATCAACCTAAATGCCCATCCATGGTAGACAGTATAAAGAAAATGTGGTACATATACACCATGGAATACTATGCAGCCACAAAAAAAGAATGAGATTACATCCTTTGCAGGGGCATGGATGGAGCTGGAGGTCATTATCTTCAGGAAACTAATGAAGGAACAGAAAACCAAATACTGCGTGTTCTCATTTATAAGTGGAAGCTAAATTAAGAGAACACATGGAAACAAAGAGGGGAACAACAGACAATGGGGCCTATTTGAGGGTGAAGGATGGGAGGAGGGAGGGGGTCAGAAAAAATAACTATTGGTTATTAGGCTTAGCGCCTAAATAATGAAATAATCTGCACACCAAACCCCTGTGACATGAGTTTACCTACATAACAGACCTGCACATATACCCCTGAACTTAAAAGTTAAAAACTAGTAAACAAACAAATAAATATCTAGTTGTGATGAAACTAAATAAATGGCGTATGAAGTAAATTTAAAACTGCACAATGTATTTTTTAAATCGTGCTTCTTATGTCATTACTTTTCTTGTGTCATTATGATTGAATTATCATTTGTTGTATTGTTTCATAATTTTTCTTAATGAAAATAAACTTAATAAAGAAATTTTCAAACTGATATGATTACATTAATTCATCATTATATAGTATTTATTCACTAATACAATTTATTCTTCACCAAACTTGTAATACCCTTCATATTAAATTATTCTTGGTATGATTTAATTTGTCAATCTAATGCTAAATGATAATTGTTAGTGGCTGAAACTGCAGATTGGATACTACCACTCTGCTTATTGCAGAGTGGGACAATGTCATTTTCTACAATGCACATAAACAAAGTGTGTATAGGCGAAGAATACTTATGTTTGTACATAGAAACAAATATTCTCCTTAAAAGCATTTTTGCTTCGATCTAATACAACTTGATGATGTTTAGTTTGTACTGACAACACTGCCATGCAGAATATCACAAAATTATTTTTAGCACAATTTCTTTGAAATCTTTTCCTTTGTGTTTCTAATATTTCCTGAAGATAAAGGGCACATTAACTATCTTTATAACTGGGAAAAATATCTTAAAAGTAATCTGTTTTCATATTAATTTGAGAGATTACATTTTGGTCCATTGAACAACATTGAGGTCATGAGAGTGTCTGTCACAGCCAAAACAATTCTCTTTTTTATCCTTTAATTTTTATACCTTGATGGAGAATTGTTAAACTTCAAATTATTTTTCTGATTGGCATTTTTTCTTATTTTTATAATTTTGCTTACAGGAAGTTCTAACTTGTTGCTATTGTTAGCAAAATTGGACAAGTAGGATTAACAAAGAAAATCATTCTACTTTGAAAGTTACTCTTATTTCAATAAACGGATTTTACCTCCAACAAACTAAAACGAAGAATGATGATTTTCTGGAACATTTAAAAGACTAAGTATCCACAGAGTAAATTTAAAACCAGCAAAGTGGAGGATGGCTAATATAATTTATGACACGTATCTTAAAACATAGAAAACTTGTGATATAAAGAGAGAGAGTTAACAAATCTAATTAAAAAAGATTTCTAACCAAATGGTTGACTTGCAAAGATACGAAAATATGCCATAGGACAACGCAAACAGTTTTTTAGAATTTCTCATTACTTGTCTTATAAATTAATTGTATTCATTGAGAATAACATACTAATTAAGTAATGCTGACAGGTAAAATTAAGTGTAGCAATATGCAAGTTGCCCTGGTCTTAAAAACCGACTAGTGGCTGGTGGAATTGGATGATGGAGAGTAAGATAATATTTGCACTAACATCAAAAACATTTTCCTTTCTTTCTAACTCAAGCTTTTAGTTCATGGGATGAAGATACCAGATTTTGCATTCAAATACCCTGCTAAACTTTAGAAGGAGGTAGTGGAGTGATATCCAAGAGCACCATTGGACCAGAGGAACTTTATGGCTATCCAACATGATTGTGAGTAGGAAAAGAGTAGCACAGAGACAAAGGGAGACTACAACTAGCTCTCCCTCAATATAGGATGTGCATATATCCAGACAGAATGTTTATTCCCTAATATGCTATGCCTGAAGACTAGTCCTTGTTCTCCAGAAATAGGACGTGTCTGCAGTAACTGTGCATGTAAAGAAAGAAAATATAAATAGTCTACAACCCATATTTTCCCCTTATTTATAGATGTGCAAAAGAAGACTCATGATAATGCCTTCTATAAACATTTTGACCAAAACAATTCAATTATTAGTGTAAAAGTAACCATGACTTTTTTTTTTTTTTTCTTTTTTTGAGATGGTGTCTCACTCTGTTGCCAGCCTACAGTGCAGTGGCCCAATCTTGGCTCACCACAGCCTCTGCCTCCCAGGTTCAAGCAATTCTCCTGCCTCAGCCTCCCGAGTAGCTGGGACTACAGGCATGCGCCACCATGACCAGCTAATTTTTGTATATTCATTAGAGACAGGATTTCACCATGTTGGCCAGGATGGTCTTGATCTCCTGATCTCGTGATCTGCCCACCTCGGCCTCCCAAAGCGCTAGGATTACAGGTATGAGCCACCGTGCCTGGCCTATTACTCTTTTATGTGGAAACATATAAATAAAACTTTTTAATTTGGGCTTTGATTTGGAATTTGGAGTAACGGTAACAATTTGAATTAGTTTAATTTTTAAATAAGTGTTAGAAACAGTTTTGAGGACTGGTGCAGTGTGGTGGAAATAATAGTATAACAGGAGCCTAAACTTTTAGTCCTAACTCTATTGTGTGAACATAACCTAGTGACTTCAACTTTTTGCACAGTAAGTCCATTATCTTCATTAACTCTAGAGCTTAAAATATATCAGACCATCAATAAATTGTTAAATAAAAACCCTTTCTAAACAACTCTATTTGGCAAATTTAAACAAGTTAATACTTTAAAAAGGTAAATATCAGCAAACTTAAAAGAAAAAGTTTTCAAATAATGCCCTAGAAACATTTTGTTTTTAAACAATGAATCTCCCAATGGATAATTATGGAAATACACAAATAATGTTTTATATTATATTTCATATAAACTGCCCCTGTAAGCATTTGCATATGAAGAACAAAATTGAAGTTATTTGAAAATGTTTTTATATACTCACTAAATTATACTCTAATTATTGAAAGCAGGTTTCTAGGTTGGGTAGTAGCTATGATGATGTGTATTTGTCTTTTGGTTTTTTGTTTGTTTGTTTGTTTGTTTTTTGAGACAGAGTCTCACTCTGTTGCCCAGGCTGGAGTACAGTGGTGCGATATCGGCTCACTGCAACCTCCGCCTCTGGGGTTCAAGCGATTCTTCTACCTCAGCCTCCCGAGTAGCTGGAAATACAGGTGCACGCCACCACACCTGGCTAATTTTTGTAATTTTAGTAAGGAAAGGGTTTCACCACATTGGCCAGGCTGGTCTCAAACTCCTGACCTCAGGTGATCCACCTGCCTCAGCTTCCCAAAGTGCTGGGATTACAGGCATGAGCCACCATACCTGGCCAATGATGTGTATTTGTTTTAATCAACATTGGTAATGATATAGATCAAAATAGCTTGGAAATAGCTTGGAAATACTATTATGTATTTCTGATGATAGCCATTGGTAGGCTCAAAACATCTGTTCAAAATGAAAGAATATATAATTACTGTAGAGAAAGCATGAATTAAAAGGGAAATGAATTACAATATTTCATTTAATTGAATATAATTAAAATCCTATCTATTTGAATTCAAACTTCACTCTCTTCTAGAAGCGCTCTGGATATAAAAGTAAGCAAAATAAGGAATAAGGGGTGAGGAAACTTTTGCAATAACAGAAAAATACTTCCTAACCATCTAATAATAGGAAACCTTGCTGAAAGCATGCCACCCAGAGTAGTTCAGTAATCTGAGGGAAGGGAATATTTACAGAAATCTATATAAGAAAACTTCACTAGCTAAACCATAAGTAAAGCACATCATTCTATTGTAATATCAAAGTGTTAGGTGATGATTCACCCACTGAAGAACATCTGGGCTGTTTCCAGGTTTGGCTATTATGAATAAAACTGTTATGCTCAATTATGTACACGTTTTTCTGCAAGCATAACTTTTCATTTCTCTGGAATAAATGTCCAGCCGTGCAACTGCTAGGTCATGTGGTACCTGCACGTTTAGTTCTTAAAGAAAGTATAAGTTGTCCTGGAGTTTGTCTTTCATCCTCTTCATTTGGGCTTTCTCAGGGTAATTTTTAATTTTGATGTGATCCAATTTATTGATTTATTTATGTATCATGTTTTTATGTCACATCTAAGAACTCGTCTAGCCCAAGATTCTGGATATTTTTCTCTTACCTTTTTTTTTTTTTTTTTAGGTTTTATAGTTTTACATTATCTTGGAAGTTTATGATCCATTTCGAATTAATTTTTATATAAGGTATGAGGTTAAAGGCAACACTCATGAATGCATATTGATACTGAATTGCTCCAGAACCATTTGTTGAAAAAGATTTTTTTTAAATTGAATTGCTTTTTCATTTTGTCAAAAATGAGAATTTTGTGACGGTCTGTTTCTGGGTCCTGCATTCTGTTCTGTTGATATGTTTCTATCCTTCCACGTATATAGTGTGCTATTGTGAGATATTGGATATATCACACACACAAAAAGGACATTGGCTATCCTTCCAATGTCACACTATATAGCCCTTAATATGCAGTCTTAAGCCTGGCAGGGAAAGATTGTGCCTCCACCAGGTTGTTTTTTGTGGTAGAAGTCCCAGTCAATTCTCCTTGTTAGTAGTGACAGGTTCCCCTAGTGTGGTCAGAGGGACTCCCATTAGATCCAAGGACAGGTAAATGGGGTCGCCTGGGCTGTCTTCAGTTTTTATTTTGAGTGCCCAGAAATGGCAGATCTGAGTGAGCTTCCTCTGGTAGGTGGGAGTATTCAGGATGCTCTGGTGCTGTGCCACTTCTTTATCTGGGGGGTCCCAAACCAGCTCACTTTCCTCTAGCATCTTTTAGAGTAATCCTTTGGTTGTTTCTTCTGCTTTATAGTTGTGCTTACCAGGGAAGAACAGGGAAAAATGGGTACACTATTTCGTTCTGACTGAAAGTTATGACCCTGTATATTTTAAGAAGTTTATCTATATTGCGATGCAGGCAAAGGCTAGACGCAGCTCTGAATGATAGCAGCTGCTTTCCCCGAGAGGAACCGGAACTAGCGAGCTAGCATGACTCTTCCCTGTTCATATGCTCACTGCCTAACACTAGGCTTCCCCAGAGCTCTCCTTCCTCAGAAGAGTGGAGCATCAAGAACTCTGATCACATCATTTCCTCCATATTTCCATTCCATTTCAGAACACCTAGCCCACTCTAGTGTTTGAAAAATGGAAATTTATTATTTTTTTTTCTTGAGACGAAGTCTTGCTCTGTTGCCCAGGCTGGAGGGCAGTGGTGGGATCTCTGCTCACTGCAAGCTCCGCCTCCCCAGTTCACGCCATTCTCCCGTGTCAGCCTTCGGAGTAGCTGTGACTACAGTCATGAGCCACCACGCCCGGCTAATTTTTTGTATTTTTAGTAGAGATGGGGTTTCACCGTGTTAGCCAGGACGGTCTCCATCTCCTGATCTTGTGATCCGCCCGCCTCAGCCTTCCAAAGTGCTGGGATTACAAACATAAGCCACCGTGCCCGACCATGGAAATCTACTTCTAATCAACTACACATGCTGAGAATTATTTTAAAATCATTTTTTCTCTTCTTAATATGACATCACTGACTTAATATATGGATAAGAATGCAAGCCATCATAATAAAAGTTATCCTACATTGATTTATTATTCAACCATTTATTATAGTTTTTAATACCATCAAAAAAGACACAATTTTTACTATTGTTTATACCTGGACTTTGCTCAATCAACTGGCGTGGATCTCATGCCACATCTGATAAATTGTAAACAGTTATTTTGATTGAGACCAATGCGTGTGATTTGAAATAAGCTACTTCCAAGTTGTTCATGTACATGTTCTTGAAATAGCAAGGACTAACTTCCTTGCCCTCCATTAGCCTTGCATACAAGATAAATAAATGTGCTCAAGTAAATATGCAAGTCTGTGGCCTGCTGGGTCTCTAGCACATAAATTAGAACTAGTGTTCTGAATGGTGTCCAGCCAGAGAACACTGATCACAGTAGGAGAGAATATGGTTTTCTTTGGACCAAGCCTCACCAGAAAGAAAAATGCTAGATCCACAGACTTTCAAATTAACTTTACAGAAAAGCAGATATGTTATTGTGTTCTGCTGTGGAGTTACATATGCTTCCTTTAATAGTCAAAGAAAAAATGTGACTTCTAGGGCCATTTTAAATAAAATAAGTTGCAGGACAAGCCCTACAGGGCTTCAGCATATAGTCATTCTTATGCCCCAGATGATCAACTCTATGTCTGTATCTTTGTCCCAGTCTGCCATAACAAAAGACCATGGACTTGGTAGCTTAAACAACAGAAGTTTATGTTCTCACGGTTCTGGAGGTTGGAAGTCAAAGATGAGGGTGCCAGCCTGGTCAGTTTCTGGTGAGGTCCCTCTTCCTGACTTGCAGATAGTCGCCTTCTTTCTGTGTTCACACACAGCAGAGAGAGTGAGGGAGAGACCAAGTTCCCTTCTTGTAAGGGTAATGATGCCATCATGAGGCTCCCACCCTCATGAGCTTATCTAAACCTAACTACTTCCCAAAGGCTCCATCTTCAAATACCAACACATTACGGGTTAGCCCTCGAATATATGAATCTTGGGAGACAAAAGTCAGTCTATAGTATTCTACAGATGTACAGGTGCCTTCATCAAAACAATCTGAGTCATCAACACTAGATGGATTAGTATTACTAGTCCTACACTGAGGAGTCTGTAAATTGAAAGGTATTATATAGAATAAATAAGAGTATATGGATAGTAAAACATTATAGGAAAACTCTACACACTACCAAAAAAGTAATGATAAATTATTTGCTATATAAAGAGGAACTTTCATTATTCAATAAACTCAAAGTACATGTTTTAATAATGTCAGTATATATAAAGCAAATTTTCTCTCTGACTATAAGCATATCCAATATAGCCCTTCATATCAAATCTCTTCTCAACCCCGCTATCTCTTTTAACTACTAATTTCTCCATTACTGGAGCTCTCATCTACAGGGATGGTCCTCCTTCCACTTTTCTCCCTTAAAACTCACGTAACAAGACAACCTGATTCCTTGTAAAACTTGGCTTTTCAGATTTCCATATACACGTCATTGATTTTTTTGTGTGTAAATTTTCTTGAGCAAATCCGGGACTAAACAGCCTAAGCCCTAAGAACATAAGCAAATAGCTGATTAGACTTCGTTCCCCTTCATTCTCTGATAACCTCCAGACTCACACAGGACCAGTTTCAGATTAATGTGTATTATGAACAAGCATGGTCAGGCTGTCCTAACATTTTCCAGGCCTGGGCGAGAGTACAGATGGACATCCTGCTTAAATCTAGAGGACCATGCATGGGTATAATTGGAAGGATGGATATGGGGAAGAGGTTCATGTAGGCACTGGACATGAAGTGATGGGTTCTGGGATTGCTGGGGCATAGTTTAGAAGGAGGGTTCTGGGTAGAAACATCCCCTTAGACCCAGAAGATCCTTCTACCTAGAAGAGGAGCACAGTCAGAAGACAGAAGAGTGGGACTCTCCACCACGTGGAGACCCAGTGCAGGAATCCTGGTTTCCTGGGTTTGTGGTAGCACTCGCTGAGGTTGTCTCTTCATTACTCTACCTTCTTAACCTACTGCATTAAATGTCTTGGTACATAGTCTTAACCTTAGCCTGTAATATTATCACCCTTCTTGTAATTTAGGGGCCATTTAATTTCCCTTCCTTATATCTTTCATCTTTCATTTATAGCATCCTCATTCCCTGCCTGAAGTAGCTAATAGCTAAGCATGGAAACTAAAGTGTCTCATGCAATGCTGCACAATGAAGTCCAGGATAACCTGTGGATACCTGATAATATAAAGGTATTAAGTGAAACCTAATAATATAAAGGTATTGAGAAACCCTGGAGAGCCTCTTCCCTCTTTGAGAGAATAAAGTTGCTACTTCCAGTTCTTCAGCATGTCCTCCTTAATTCACAAAGGAAATGCGTCTCTAAGTGGGGAGTGCCAGTTCTCACAGAAGGGCAAGACACTGTTCTTGGGAAGATGAACCTGGTGCATGCTCCTCAAATCTCACACCACAAATAATCTTCTATTTTTACCTATAAAAACACCTTTGATCCTATAAAAACAACAGAAAATTTTTGGAATCATAAAAATGTTGGAAAGGAAAAAAGGAATCATTAGCTACTACTATTTTCTGTTTTATCTTTAAAGAAATATAAGTTGTTCTACCAATATTTTTTTAAAACACTACATTAGTAGTCAAGTATATTATAGATTATCTAAGAAACATGTAACTTATATCTAGAAAAATCAGGGTTTTAAGAAGGCTTTTATGCAACAAAAGGAGGACAAGTGGAGTTCTGTCCCTCACAACTCTTCATTTAGTATAGAAGAGGCTGCATCACTGATTTTGATGGTAGGAAACAGTGATAGAACTTGATTTGTGGATCATAGGTTAATTTGGAAATCTGTCCATTTATAAAGCTATCTGTTAATAGATCAATTCTCCATACTAATCTTATTTATAAAGGGCACTTTTTTTAATCCACCAGATAGAAGAACAGCTGAAAACTCCAGATGTAAGTAAGCTTGACATGATACTGGAAGAGAGCAAAAACCTAAGCTAATAACTTCATTTTTACCCTCTCTCACAAAAGGAAAACTACCTTCTCAAACAAATGAAACAGGAAAGTGAGAAATCATGACTTGTTGCTTAATGCCTCCCAGGGGTATTATTCTGAATTCCACAGACCTGCTGCTGCACAAGGAATGCAGAAACTCTTTTCAGTTTTCAATCAAATTCTCTACAGCAATTCTAATGAAGTCCCACTGAGTCCTAGTCCAAGCTAAGATTTTGAATTTGGATCTGAAAATAGCTGTAAATATTTTCTTTCTGTTACTTTTTTTCTTTGCAGAAAAAGCCAATGTTGGGGTTCCTAGTGCAGCAGATGTTTGCTAGAAGATAGGAATACATTATGTACAAACCAACTTGTTTTATTATAAATACTGAATTTAAGCTGTGTTTTTTTCTATGTCCTAAATAATATTAATCGATGAAATTCATCTTACTTAAAAATTTAATACAGAAAACTCTTCGTATTTATAAGCATGAAGTGATTGAAATCATGGGAAATAAGTAGAAACTACTAGCTGTATATCATAGGAGTCTACAAATAAACCATGGTGGCCAGGTGCGGTGGCTCATGCCTGTAATCCCAACACTTTGGGAGGCTGAGGTGGGTGGATTACCTGTGGTCAAGAGTTTGAGACCAGCTTGGCCAACATGGTGAAACCCTGTCTCTACTAAAAATACAAAAATTAGTTGGGCATGGTGGCACATGCCTGTAATCCAGCTACTTGGGAAGCTGAGGCAGGAGAATTGCTTGATCCCAGGAGACAGAGGTTGCAGTGAACCAAGATAATGCCACTGCACTCCAGCCTGGCCGACAGAGCGAGACTCTGTCTCAATAAATAAATAAATAAATAAATAAATAAATAAAACCATAGCATGAAAACAGTTTAATGGGCTATTAAAAAGAAATTGAAAGGAGATTTGTAAATTTCTTTGTCTGGCATTCAAACATCTACACATTTCCTTACTCAGCAGCAACATTTCACAGCATATGGGAACTCTAGTGTTTCTTATAAAATAAGTTTGTATACATCTCTGTGCCTTTCTCAAAATTGTTGCCACTCTTTAGCTTTGTAAAAAACCTATTTTAGAATGAAAAAGAATGGTTAAAAATGTATCAACTCCTAATTAATTTTTTTCATTAAGGATTTTTGGTTCTGGAATTCAAAAAGTTTAGTTCTGGACCTACCTCTTACACATAGGTTCCACCTTGATCTACCACCACTAGGACTCAGAAGAAGCAAAGAAACTGTTTGCAAAAGGAACCCTAGGGAAAGAAAGTCTAGCAGGAGTTTGACTGAATAACAAAGTCTTAATAATAAGAACAAAGGAGGCAAAGCTAAGTACTAGTGTTTTTTCTTGCCTAATCTCCTGGTGAACTCATATCTTAAATCTTGAAATTGGCATGTGACAGCCTAGATGACAGGTTGATAGGTGCAGCAAACCACCATGGCACATGTATACCTACGTAACAAACTTGCACGTTCAGCACATGTATCTCAGAACTTAAAGTCAATAATAAATTAATTAATTAAATTTAAAATAAAAGAAATTGGCATGTGACTAAAAACTGAAGACATAGTGTGCTAGTGGTATGAGACCAGTGAAAGTGACAGCAGAGGCATTCTTGAGTGGTAGTACCTAGTAAATGTGACATGGCAAATGAAGTACTGGCCAGATAAAAACCTGCTAGAACCTGGAAAATCAGCTAGCTCCACACTGGTTTATAAACACATATAAGATACTGCTCAGGGACTTTAGCAGCTCTTGACGGAACTTATGTTATTATACCAGGTTGAGGTCCTATGTTACTATGTAGGGCAAAAACTTGGAAAACTGTTTACAGATTTTCTCATCAGAAAGAGAAGGTAACACTTCTGTACTTAACCTAAAAGACTGTTACAAGGATAACATGAGATAGTATAGATGAAAGCGATTTACACTTGAAAATGTCATCAACTATTCTATGACACATAGTAGTTATGCAGCAAATAGAAGAAAGGAAGAAAAGGAGAGGGAGCGGAGAAAGAAAGAAGTAAAAGCAAAGGTATTTATTTATATGGTTGCTATTATTAAACTTTTAAGAAATTAGTCAACTTCCCCATGAAATCTTCCTCCTGATGCTAATCCATATTAACCAAACCCTCTCTAACCTTTTCCTTACTTGGTGTTGCATTCCTCAATTAGCATTTAAGTAGAACAGTCCTAGACTCTAATCATATAAACAATAGAATTTATGATATCTGCATAAGCAGTATCCATGTCTCTCTGTTTTTTATTTTAGAGCTTTAAGCATTGGCAATGCCTAGTAAAGAGCTTTAATCAATCCTCAATAACTTACCACACAATCACTGGACGAAGGTTAAAGGATTTTATCTTAGTTTGTTTGGGCTGATACAACAAAATTCCTAAGACTGGGTAATCTATAAACAGAAATTTATTGCCCACACTTCTGGAAGCTGGGAAGTCCAAGATCAAGTCCCCATCAGATTCAGTCTCTGGTGAGGGCCAGTTTCTCATGTATGGCACCTTCTATGTGTCCTCAGATGGAAGAAGGGGTGAACAAGTTCCCTCACGCCTCTTTTATAACAGCAATAATCCCACTCATGAGAGCTCTACTCTTCTGATCTAATCCCCTCCTAACCTCACCTCTTAACATCATTGCATTGGGGATTATGTCTCAACATACAAATTCGGCTGGGACACAAATATTCACACAGACAGTAAGGAGACTATTAAAGTTTGAATGAGAAAAACTGACTTTCAAATCTCAGCATTGACACTTAGTAGACATGTAAATTTGGTCTTATTACCTAACTTCTCTGAGCCATTTCTTATCTAAAAAATAAGGAACATGGACAGTGCTGAAATTGTAGTTTGTGACAATATATAAAAAAGAATGCATAACATATAATAGATAATATATGTTAGGTTAATTTGAATTTAACATTTTTTTAAACTAGTATTCTTTTACTTGTATGTAAGCCAAATATGCCCCAAAAGACAAAGATAATAGTGTCAGAATACAACATACTCCCACGTGAGAATTTACCTTAAAATAATATATTTTAGGCTGAGTGTCGTGGCTCACACCTGTAATCCCAGCACTTTGGGAAGCTGAGGCGGGCGGATCATGAGGTCAGGAGATCGAGACCATCCTGCCTAACATGGTGAAACCCCGTCTCTACTAAAACTACAAAAAAAATTAGCCAGGTGTGGTGGTGGATGCCTGTAGTCCCAGCTACTCGGGAGGCTGAAGCAGGAGAATGGCATGAACCAGGAGGCGGAACTTGCAGTGAGCCAAGATCGCACCACTGCACTCCAGCCCAGGGGACAGAGCAAGACTCTGTCTCAAAAAAAAAAATGATAAATAAAAAGTAATAATAATATATTTTAAAATTGGATCTCCACAAGCACAGTAAAAGCAGGACCTGCCTGCATATAATATGTGAATATGTCTCATTCATGAATTATTTTATATATATGAGTTTTGTGTCCTCAAATAAATTATGAGTTTTTGTGGGCAGCAGTTATATCTTATACTCACACATATTATTTGATAAATTACATAGTACTGGGAGCAGGTTTTCAATACTATGAATTCATTCATTCATGGATACAAAGCAACTGCCTAGGAAGAGACAAATTGGAAACCACAGCACTAAACTCTGTAATTAGACGGATCGGCAAGTTTATATGCAATTTCTTGATTACATTGTCATTTATCATTTTTTCTCCTTTAACATGGACATAAAACAAAACTTTAAACTAGGGTCACCATGTGGCAAAATAATGATCAATGACGTGTGTTATGTCTTTCTAAATGGAGGGGGAAAATAATATAATCACATAACCATTTCAAGAGAAAAGCCACAAGACAGCCACAGCATGCATGTGTGCATGTGTGTGTGCAAAATTTTTGACTTAACTCAAAATAACGTTGTCTCTCTAAAGACTAGGATTTTAGAAAAGTTTAGCTTGCAATTCTTCCAGAATAAAGATACATTTTAAATGTGATCTCTTTTTAGAATTAGAATTAGGGTTAGAGTTAGGGTCAGGCTGAAATGTAAATATCTCTGTCTATACTTACAATGGCACTTTTTCTATTTCCTGGCTTATCACATCTAGCTCCTCCAGTGTTATGTATTTTTCTAAGGGAAAGAAATATAATCTTTTCCTGTAGTCAAAACATGTCCTGAGTTTCTCTTTAAGAAATTCCCTTACGGATCAAAATGAAAGGTATTTTTTAATTGCTTTTTTTAAAAATGATTTTAAAATCCCTATCCAGTTATTTAATTGGCACATGGGACAACTATATTCCCTTAACTATTGTTTGTTAAGTTATGGACTCAAGAACAATCAGTCTCAAGTCTTGGCTTGCTTTAGTGAGCTTCTACTTCCTGTTCTCACCCTACCTAACCGGAAGTGTTTCCACTACTGCTCTGAGCATGCTTTCTCCCTAGATAAAGTACATCTCTCCGAGCCCTATCCTCACTGTGTTCATCAGCATATCTGGGTTTTATCCAAATGTTTCTTCAATCCTTACCTTTTTCTTTTCAATTTTTCAAATTCCATACTTTCTTCAAAATTTAACAGCACATTATGATACTTGCTATGTCTTATGTCATTCCAAAGGAAACTGCCAGGACCAGAGTTCCTGTTGTAGGAGAAGCCAAAATGAGTAAGTCTAAATTGGATGCATATTGGCTTCTGACCCAAGCATTGGCTTGGGACCTATGACATAATACGGTGTGAAGATGAGTGGGGATAATCAGAAGTTCCTTCTCTGGAATTTAAATTGAGAAATTTTATAAGACAGTGGCTCATAAAAGCAGGAAATAAAAGAATGCAATTAGCAGAAATGAGATAAAATTGAGGCTTTGACAGGTGAAAAGTTGTAAAAAATTATAAGTAAGGAGAAACTCAGATATAAAAACAACAAAGCAAAAACCAACCCAACAAAAAGAGAAAGAAAGAATAGTCTGATGAAAATATGTCAGGGGTGGAGTTTGAGAGTAGAGGTGGGCACTAAAAGGAACTGAGCTATGTTATTGTGAAACATGAGTGTTAAAAACAAGAAATCCTATTTAGACATCTATCTCTGTGTTCTTGCCAACCAGGATTTGTGTTTGCCTTGAGGTACTACGCATGTATATGATTAGGTGTTGCTTACCAACCTCTAATTCATTAAATTATCTTTACCACCAGATTATAAGCATCTTGAGCTCTGATATCCTGTCTTACTCTTTCTCTTTTTTTCTCTTTTACCCAAAAACCTAGCACTAAATAATACTTCTACATAGAAAAGGTTCATTAAGAGATTCAAAACAAGTTAAAGGTCCTAAATACTAATTTTATCCAGAAATCTACAAGATAATGATTCCAAGTCTTGTTATTTCAGTTTATAAAGTAACAAGGATTGCAATTTAACTTCTAACATGTTTATTTCCCCCTTTTTGTCATTATTATTAAGTGTTTGCAGTAATAACTCACAACGTAGCTGGAGCTAAGTAACAGAAGACTTCAATCCACAGATTTTTCAGTCTGATAAATGGCAAGAACAAGTCAAAGATTTTTTATGCCAAGAAAAACAATACCATCTTTTCAGATAAAAGAAGAAAAACAGGGTAATACTATTTGGTTATCTCTTCCTAACACTTATTCTTTCAAATGGAAGAATGCCAAATACAAGTTCAGATTTTTTAAACGGAAAAAAAATTATAATAATTAGTATAAAGTGAGCCAAATATGCTAGTTACAGAAAGATTTCAGAATAATTCCTTAGTAGTTTCAAACTCTATAGAAATGGATAAAACAGAAGTAGTAGTCCTGTTGAAATCTGAAGATAGTTATTAAGTTACCATTTAGCTTCCTCTTCTTTCAAGTAATACTGGGTTCTTTAGAGTTTTCAAGCAGGTCATCTTTTTCATCCCTTTAATCACTGTGGTTGGTCTTTTCTGAAAAAAAAAAAAAAAATTTTTCCACATCCTTCTCAGGTAATTTTCATGACTTTACAATGGCTTGTGTTTAATGGCAGAGTAAGCCAAAGGATCAAAGATTTATTTGGCTCTTATTAGCTTGTATCACAATAGTGAGAGAATGTTCTGGCTTATAGACAAGGAGGAAGCAATAAATATAGCATGTCTGACCTTCAGGAAAGGTTTTGATTCTCTTATGAATGCCATTTTACTCAGCAAGCCAGAAAGTTAATCATCTTCATTACATAACAAACGGGGACTCATGGAACCTCGCCCTTCTAATTCTTATAATGCTGAACCAAATAAAGTGGTCCTTGCACTCACTTGTATATCTTTAAGGGGATGGGGGCAATCTAATTGATGTCCTATTTTGATGCTCTCCTGAAAAGCCTGTTAGGTCCTGAGCTCGTCAGGCTTATCAGTCAATGAACCAGGGTGTACTTTCCCAAACTGAACCTTTCTGCTACTCCTCCTTATACTAGTATAACATTTTTATAGGGTTGATATAAGCTTTGCTCATAAAAATACAGGAAGAAAAATTAGAGAATGTAACAAATGGAGACATGTTAAAATCACAGAGACTTAGTGTTTTCAGTGTCCCTGGAAATTCACTCACTGATTTAAGTTCCTAAGTTAATTATCATAAGTTTTAGTTGCTGTCTTGATCTGCATCTAAACCACTCCCTGTTGGTATCATTCATGTTCCAAGATCAACTACTGAGAAGCAACATAGGTGAGGTATTGAATAGCAAACGAGGCTGGGAGGATCTTTTTTCTCTTGGGAATGCTGAATAAACTGTGGGTTCTCTGCCTGCATTTTGACTGAGACTCATTACATAAGGTCACATGTGGAATTTTCCATTTTTATCATGTCGATGCTCAAACACTTTCAGATTTTGGAGGATTTCTGATTTTAGATTTTCAGATTAGGGATGCTCAACCTGTGCTTCTAAAAGCTTAGCTAATTACATGGATCCTCTTCAATTTAAAACATGGATTTTGTGCCCTTGAGCATGTTTCATTCCACCTCACATAAGTAATGCTCTGGGAGGTGTGTAAGTTTATATTTCACACTCTTAAGATCTACTGATCAAAAATCTAGCCCGAAAGTTCATGAGGGCAAGGATTAGGTCTTATACCTCTTTATAGCCCTCTTTGTGCTTGGCATTGTTCATTTTACCCTGACCTTACTCAATAATTCAGGGACAGAGCAGGATTTATATTCAGGATGCTGGACCCAGAGTTTATACCTGGGTCACTGCCCCTGTGCTGGGATGGAGCCAGGTTTTCACCAGCCAATCTAGACAATGAATGTGTCTCATCTGTAGATATACTGAAACCCCTTTGCCCTACCATAAGCTAATTAATGAAACTTTTTGAAAATTAATAGAATTTAGACTCTAGATGCAATATCAAATTTATAGTATAAATAATTAGGATAAAAACACAACTTTTAAACTCACAAAGTGCATATGGTGTGGCAGAGATGGTTCGGCAAGTTTAGATTAGAGACTATTTGCCATTTCACTTGTCTTTGTTTCCTAAAGGTAAATTTAGTACCATGCAAGAAATGCACATTATACCCTTTCAGTGCAATAATATTTCACATAAATTTGATTTGCATGAAGCCAATACTGTAAATAAAGCAAACATATTCTGTGTTTCATTTTTTAAAAAGAGTGATGAATGCAATTCCTGGGCTTATTTAAGCTTCCTACATTTTATAACTTTTTCAGTGGGATGAATTAGCATGATGTGGTGAAACAGGCTGGCAGATGCCAGAGGAAATTAAGACTTCCTGGGCATACAAGTAAGAGAACTCCACATATAGCAGAGAAATAAGGACAATGTGATTTTCAAAGCAGTTGCTAATCTTATTTTCTGCTCATATCTACTCTACATGTTTCTCCTGGTGTGAAACTTTTATGAAGTTCCAGTTTTAGGGTTCACTAAAGAAAAGACTGCCAATAATCCTGAACTCTGACATATTTTATCAAAGCTTAGACAGATAAATGGTCATAAGGAACTGAAATAAAAGGAACTCAGTATCTCAGTGAATTGCTGTAAGTAGGATTCCTAACCCAAAGACCAAATATTGAGAAGTCAAACCTAAATATGTATGTGTTTGCATGTATGCGCATAGGCATATATGTGCATACACATATATGTGTATGCGGAGAGAAGAAGAAAGGAAGAAGAAGGAGAGAGGGGTGGGGGAGATTCAGAGACAAAATTGGGAAGAGTAAAAGTGGAAGAGTAGCTTCAAATAGATTTGGTCTGAGGGCTAATTTGTGAAAGTACAATTAGAGAAAGACAATGACTGCAATTATAAACCTTATTATCTTTAACAGTTAAGCAATTGTTAAAAGACACAAAAAGTAATTTAAGCTTTATGTGCTATAAATCATGCAAAAGTTATTAAATTCACAATTTGTACATATGTGGGAATATAGACATATGTTAACCCCTTATATTTCAGAATATGTTGAGCAGGTATGTATTCTATGGTAAAGAAAAATGTAATGAAAAATAGATATAGAAACCAGTGATTGAATAACATGAATTTGTAAACCAAGCAAAAGGAAAAAACACCTCTCTTTCTGTAGCTGACATTCTCATCATCACTGACAGGTTAGTATCATAGTAAAAATGTAAGCAATTATTTTAAACCAAGAAGCAATACAATTTGATTTATTCTAGCCAAGAAAATAAATCACCGTATTTAAACATATAATACAAGAATGATTAAAATTGATAGCTGGTAATGCTTTTTATTCATTAAACCATTAAATTCTCACTGTGACCCCACTTGATTGGAAAGGAAAGTAAGGCTTCAAGATGCTGAGTAACTTATCCAGTCACAAAGTAAATGATCGATATGGGATGTGAATTCAGTTTCCTGTTGTTCCAGAGCAGGAGTAGCAAACCCTACAGTTACCCTACAGCAAATTCATTGGGAAAATAGGCTCTCATTGGCCAGTCAAATGTTTTAAAAGAATAAAGCCTTTTAGCAGGGTAGGTATGTATGCTCTGTTGACCCTATTCTGATTCTTGATTACTACATTTAAAACTACCTCAAAATGTCATGGTATAAAATCACTACTTTTTTATTGGGCTCACATTTTTTATATGTTAGGGAGTACTGAGGTGGGTGGTTCATTCATAATCCATCTGCTATTAACTGGGGTCAGCTGGTGCTGAAGGATCAGCTTCCAACTTGGCTTCTTCATTTGCAGGTCTGGCACTTTCCTTTTCCCTGGCCTTTCTGTTTCTAGCACAGCCTCTCATCCTCCAAGCCCTCTCCACACGGGCTTGGGTGGGAGTAGTCACACTTATTAAATGGTGGTTAGCTTCCAACAGGGAGGAAGCACAAGTTTCCAGCCCAATTAAGGGCTGTGCCTGTTACTGGCAGTGTCAGTTCTGCATATTGTATCGGTCAAAGCAGTCTGGGGCTGTCTCAGATTCAAATAGGTGGCAAAGTAAACTCTACCTCTTGATGGAAGAGTTACAACAGCTCAATGCAGATGAGAGATATTGTTCTCGTCTTTGGAAAAGACAATCTGTCACAAGCCCTGTAACTCCAAATTGCTTTAAATCTAGTACCTTCAGATATTGAAAATACTTGCCAACCACAAAAGGACTAGAGTTTATGTCTATACAGTAGAGCTTATTTTTATAACTACTATTAAATCAACTTCTCCTAATCTTGTTTATTTATTTATTTATTTATTTTTGAGACGGAGTCTCGCTCTGTCGCCCAGGCTGGAGTGCAGTGGTCGGATCTCCGCTCACTGCAAGCTCCGCCTCCCGGGTTCACGCCATCTCCTGCCTCAGCCTCCCGAGTAGGTGGGACTATAGGCGCCCCCCACCTCGCCCGGCTAGTTTTTTTGTATTTTTTAGTAGAGACGGGGTTTCACCGTGTTAGCCAGGATGGTCTCGATCTCCTGACCTTGTGATCCGCCCGTCCCGGCCTCCCAAAGTGCTGGGATTACAGGCTTGAGCCACCGCGCCAGGCATCTTCTCCTAATCTTAAATACTAATTATATACAGATAAGAAAAGAAAGTCAACACTGAAAATAAATATAAAACACATACACACAAAATTACAAGAAGAATTTAAAATATTTTTATGGAAAATAATATTAAAGGTTATAATATAAAAATTAATGGGTGGGGCATGGTGGCACATACCTGTATTCCCATTACTTTGGGAAGCTGAGGCAGGTGGATCACCAGAGCCCAGCAGTTCAAGACCAGTGTGCAGCAGCATGGTAAAACCCCATCTCTACAAAAAATACAAAAATTAGCCAGGTGTGGTGTTATGTGCCTATAGTCCCAGCTACTCGATGGGGTAGGGGCGGGAGGTTGGGGTGGGGGAATCCATTGAGCCTGGGAAGTTGAGGCTGCAATGAGCTGTGATTGCACCACTGCACTCCAGCCTGCATGATACAGTGAGACCCTGTCTCAGAAACAAAAACAAAACAAAACAAAAAAAACTAACAAAAGCTATTAAAAGTCATTTTAAAAATTGTGGACACAGCAATGCCTACTAATTAAAAATAAATAAATACTAATTAAAAATTTAAAAAAATTCAGAAAGATCAGGAATTTTGTATTCTAATTTGACACTATTAAGTGTCTATTAAGTCTATTAAGAGGTATGCACTTGAATATATTAATTTACCACACTGAGACTCCATAGAGGAGATAGTACGCATAACATTCTTAGTATAGTACCTGCATAAATTGAATTAGGACCCAATAAACTTTAGTTATATTTACTTGGAGGATGGAATTTTGTGTTTTTACAAAATTCTTTATATTTATATATACAGACTTGTATCACCTAATACTGACTTGATGATCATAGGCTTATTTTAAAGAGTTTTCTATCCAAGCAAAAGATGGACATCATTTCATTAATTCAGTGTTTTATCTCTGTGTAGATATTTTATGAAACACTCAGGAAAGTGCCTGAACACTCAAAACAGTGAAGTCAATCCTCATTATTTTCAGACTGCATATATTTTGTCTACTTCTAAAATGTATTGGTAACCCCCCAATTAGTACACCATTTATGTGGTCATTCCTGGACATGTGCAAAGCAGCAAAAAACTTGAGCACCTGGCATGCACATTCCCAGCTGAAGGCAACCTCTACCTTCTTATTTCAGGTCTCATAGGGTAAACAAGTTTCCTTCTGAGGGCATATTTAATGCCATGCTTTTGGAATTTTTGTGCTGTTTATTGGTGTTTTGCTATTTAAAATGGTTCTCAGGTGTAATGCCAAAGTACTGCCTAGTATTACTAAACACAAGAAGGCTGTAATGTGCTTTATAGAAAAGTATCTGTGCTAGGTAAGTTTAGCTCAGGCATGCATTTTCATGCTATTGGCTGTGAATTCAATGTTAATGAATCAACAATATATATCAATAATATATATTAAGTAAGGCATATTTAAACAGAAAGACACATAAAATAAGGTTATGTATTGATTGGTTGAGGAAAATATGAACATAAGCTCCCAGGAACCTAACCCTAGATTTCCCCTAGAAGTAATGCTTTAGCACTCACTAATTCAGCATTTGTGGTAACTTTATGGAACATGAGCACTGCAAATAATGAGAACTGACTGTATTTGGTATTTCAATATACACAATTTATCTGGGGTGGTATATGTAATATAATGTAAACAAGAGCACTGGAAAGAATAACTGATAGATATAGGTACAAAACAATATAAAACAAGTCAATTATCCAGAACTCAGATTTATGGTAGTTATTTGGAACATGGCCTGGAGGCTGAAATTCAGAAAGGAGGCCCTATTCAATAAATGGTGCTGGGAAAACTCAATAGCCATATGTAACTATACGTAAAGAATGAAACTGAACTCCTATCTCTCACAATAGAGAAAAATTTAACTCAAGATGGATTAAAGATTTAAATGTAAGATCTGAAACTATGGAAAGAAAATCTAGAAAAAATTATTTAGGACATTGGCCTAGGCAAAGAATTTATAACTAAGATCTCAAAAGCAACTGCAACAAAAATAGAACTGGACAAATGAGACTTGATTAAACTAAAGGGTTTCTGAACAGCAAAATAATTAATAAACAGACAACTGACAGAATGGGAGAAAACATTGGCAAATTATACATCTGAGAAAGGACTAATATCCAGAATCTACAACAAACTTAAACAACTCAACAAGAAAAAAACAAATAACACAAATAGAAAGTGGGCGAAGGACATGAGCAGACATTTCTCAAAAGAAGACATACATTTTTGCAGCCAATGTTAAGTTGGTATCAGTTTAAAGTAATGGATTATAAGATGTTATTTGCAAACCTCATGGTAACCTCTAATAAGAAAACTTACAACAGATACACAAAAAATAAAAAGCCAGGAATTAAAACATACCACCAGAGAAAATCACCATTATAAAAAGAAAGACAAAAGGAAGAAAGGAAGAGAAGACCACAGAACAACCAGAAGACAAAAAACAAGATGTTAGGAGTAAGTCATTGCTTATCCATAATAACATTGAATGTAAATGGACTAAACTCTGCAATCAAAAGTAATAGAGAACCTGGATTAAAAACAGCAACAACAATGATCTGTTATCTACAAGAAACACACTTCAGCTATAAAGACACGCATAGACTGAAACGAAAGGATTCAAAGATATTCCATGCAAACAGAAAACAAAAAAGAGCAAGAGTAGCTATACCTATATCAGACAAAATAGATTTCAAAACAAAAACTATAAAAAAAGAAGAAATAGACTATAGACTATTGGTTATAGTCTATTTCCTATTAGTCAATAGATTAAAGGCACTATAGAACAAATGATCCTAATAGATATTTACAGAACATTTCATTCAATGATTGCAGAATACACTTTCTTCTCCTTAGCACATGGGTTATTTTCAAGGATAGACCATATGTTAGACCACAAAACAAGTCTTTTGAAATACAAAATAATTTAAATTAGATCAAGTATCTTCTCTAACCACAATGGAATAAAACTAGATATCAGTGGCAAGAGGAATTTTGCAAACTATACAAATGGATGAAAATTGAACAAAGGCTCCTACATGATAAGAGGTCAATAAATAAATTAGGAGGAAAATTTTAAATTTTCTTAAAACAAATGATAATGGAAACACAACATTCTAAAACCTATGGGATACAGTGAAAAAGCACTACTAAGAAGCAAGTTTATAACAATAACTGCCTACACAGAAAAAGCAGAAAAACTTCAAATAACTTCCCAATGCACCTTAAAGAACTAGAAAATAAAGAGCAAATCAAACCCCAAATTATTATAGCAAAAGAAATAATAAAGATCAGAGCAGAAATGAATGAAATTGAAGCAAAAAAAAATATAAAAGATCAAAAAATGCAAAAAGTTCATTTTTTGAAAAGATAAACAATATTGACCAAATTTATCCAGACTAAGAAAAAGAGAGAAGGCCCAGATACATAAAAATAGAGACAAAAAAAGGAGACATTACAACTGACACCACAGTAATTCCAAGTATCATCAGAGACTACTCCGAGAAACTATATGCCAATAAATTGGAAAACCTAGAATAAATGAATAAATTCCTAGAGACATACAACTTACCAAGATTGAAATATAAAGAAATCCAAAACCTGAACAAAACAATAACAAGTAATGAGATTGAAGGCATAAGAAAAATTAAAAAGTCTCCCAGCAAAGAAAAGCCTTGAACCTGATGGTTTCGTTGCTAAATTTTACCAGTTAAAGAACTAACACCAATACTACTCAAACTATTCTGAAAAATAGAGGAGTAGGAAATATTTCTAAATTCATTTATGAAAAGAAGTATTACCCTGGTATTTTACCCTGGTATTTTCAAAACCAGACAAAAACATATCAAAAAATGTAACTATAGGCCAATATCTTTGATAGATATCAATGCAAAAATTTTGACAAAATACTAGCAAACAAAATTCAATAACACATTAAAAAGATCATTCATCATGTCCCATTGGGATTCATCCCAGGGATGCAAGCATGGTTCAACCTATGCGAATCAATCAATGTGATATATCATATCACAGACTGAAGGACAAAAACCATATAATATTTCCATTGATGCTGAAAAAGCATTTGATACAATTCAACATCCCTTCTTGACAAAAACTCTCAAAAAAAAAAAACTGTATAGAAGGAACATTCCTCAACACAATAAAAGCCATATACAAAAGACTCATAGCTAGTATCATACTGAATCAGGAAAAACTGAAAGCCTTTCCTCTAAGATACGGAACATGACAAGGATGCCCACTTTTACCACTGTTATTCAACATAGTACTGGAAGTCCTAGCTGGAGTAATCACATAAGAGAAAAAAATAAAGGGCATTCAAACTGGAAAGGAAGTAGTCAAGGCATCCCTGTTTGCGGATTACATAACCTTATATTTGGAGAAACCTAAAGACTCCACCAAAAAAACTATTTGAACTAATAAAGAAATTCAGTAAAGTTGTGGGATAAAACAATATCAACATGTAAAAATCAGTAGCATTTCTATATGCCAACAGCAAACAATCTAAAAAAGAAGTCAAGAAAGCAATCCCATTTACAACAACTATGAATAAAATTAAATATCTAGGAAGACGATCAAATAAGTGAAAGATCTCTACAATAAAAATTATAAAACATTGATGTAAGAAATGTAAGAGGACACAACAAAGGAAAAGATACTCCATTTTCATGGGTTGATAGGATCAATATTGTTAAAATAACCCATACTACACAAAGCAATCTGGAGATTAAATGTAATCACTACCAAAATACTGATAATATTCTTCACATAAACGGAAAAAAGGATTCTAAAATTTATATGGAACCACAAAAGACCCAGAATAGCCTAAACCATCCTGAGAAAAAAGAAGAAAACTGGAGGAATCACATTACCTGACTCCAAAGTATACTACTGAGCTATAGTAATCAAAACAGTATGGCACTGGCATAAAAACAGACCAATGAAACAGAATACAGAACCCAGAAATAGGTTCATACATCTACAGTGAGCTCATTTTTAACAAAGGTGCTAAGAACATTCACTGGGGAAAGGACAGTCTCTTCAACAAATGATCCAAGGAAACCTGGATACCTATATACAGAAGAATGACTCTAGACTCCTATTTCTCACCATATACAATAATATATACAAAAATCAAATAAAAATAGATTAAATACTTAAATCTAAGACCTCAAACTATGAAATTAATAAAATAAAACATTGGGGAAACTCTCCAAGACATCTTAGCAAAGGTTTCTTGATTAATACCCCACAAGCATATGCAACCAAAGCAAAAATGGACATATGGGATCACATCAAGCTAAAAAGCTTCTTGCATAGAAAAGGAAACAATCAGCAAAGAGACAACCCACAGAATGGGAGAAAATCTTTGCAAACTGTCAATCTAATATATAAGAAGTTCAAAAAACTCTATAGGAAACATCTAATCTGACTTTAAAATGGCAAGAACTGAATAGATATTTCTCAAAAGAAGACATTCAAATGGCAAATAGGTAAATGATAAGGTATTCATCATTGATCATCAGAGAGGTGCAAATCAAAACTGCAATGAGATATTATCTCACATTAGTTAAGAGGGCTTTTATTCAAGACAGGAAATAACTAATGCTGGTGAAGATTTGGAGAAAAGGAAACCCTTATACACTATTGGTGGGAATGTAAATTAGTACAGCCTTCATGAAGAACAGTATGGTGGTTCCTCAATTAACTAAATACAGAACTATCACATGATCTATTGATCCCGCTGCTAGGTATATACCCTAAAGAAAGAAAATAAGTATGTTAAAGAAGTCTCTACACTTCCATGTTTATTTTAGTACTATTCACAATAGCCAAGATTTGAAAGCAATCTGTGTCTATCAACAGATGAATGGATAAAGAAAATATGGTACATATATATAATGGAGTACCATCCACCCATAAGAAAGAATGAGATCCTTTCATTTGCAGCAACATGTATGGAACTGGAGGACATTAAGTGAAATAAGCCAGACACCTCAAGGCAAATTTTGCATGTTTTCACTCATGTGTGGGAGCTAAAAGCTATTGTTTCTATTGAACAATAGAAATACATACAAAAATATAGTTAGATAGAATAAATACAATAGTATTTGATAACACAGCATGAAGTTTACAGTCAATAATTTATTGTGTATTTTAAATAACTAAAGAGTATAATTGTGTAACACAAAGTAATGATAAATGTTTGAGGTGATGAATACCCCATTAACCCTGTTGTGATTATTACACATTGTATGCCTGTATCAAAATGTCTCATGTATTCCATAAATATATTCATCTACTATGTACATACAAACATTTAGAAATAAAAAGAACACATACAAGTGGCCAAGGAGCATCTGAAAAACTGCTCAACATCATGAATCAGAGCAATACAAATTTAAACCACAATGAGATACTGTCTCACACCAACCAGAATGGGTACCATTAAAAAGTCAAAACAACTGATGTTGGCAAATGTGTCAGTCTGTTTGCATTGCTATAAAGGAATATGTGAAGCTGAGTAATTTGTAGAGAAAAGAGTTTTATTTGGGCTTACAGTTCTTCAGTCTGTAAAGGAAGCATGGTGCCAACATCTGCTTCTGATGAGGGCCTCAAGAAGCTTCTAATCATGGCAGAAGGCAAAGGGGAGCTAGCAAGTCCCATGGCCAGAGAGGGAGCAAGAGGCAAAAAAGGAAGTTCAGGTTCTTTTATACAGCCAAGTTTTGAGTGAATTCATAGAGTGAGAACTCAGTCATTACCATGAGAACAGCATCAAGCCATTCATGAGTGATCCACCTCCATGACCCAAGCACCTTCCATCAGGCCGCACCTCCACTCACTGGGGATTGCATTTCAGCATGATTTGAAGGAGACATACATCCAAAC
Source organism: Papio anubis (assembly GCF_008728515.1). Classification (NCBI taxonomy): domain Eukaryota; kingdom Metazoa; phylum Chordata; class Mammalia; order Primates; family Cercopithecidae; genus Papio; species Papio anubis. The sequence goes on from NC_044977.1 coordinate 26,528,634, forward strand.
CATATCATCAAGGATGTGGAGAAAAGGGAATACTTACACACTGTTGATAGGAATGTAAATTAGCACAACCTCTGCGGAAAACAGTATGGAGATTTCTTAAAGAACTAAAAATAGAACTACCATTCAGTCCAGCAATCTCCACTACTGAGTATCTACCCAAAGGAAAAGAAATCATTATGTCAAAAAGATATTTACATTTATATCTGTATTGCAGCACTATTCCCAACAGCAGAGTCATGGAATCAATGCAAGTGTCCATGAAAAGATGACTGAATAAAGAAAATGTCTCACACACACACACACACACACATATCATGGAATATACAGCCATAAAAAAGAATGAAATCGTGTTTTTTTGAAGCAGCACAGAGGAGCTGGAGGCCATTATTCCAAGCAAATTAATGCAGGAACAGAAAACCAAATACTGCATCTTCTCACGTATAAGTGGCAGCTAAACAGTGGATACACATGAACATACAGAGGGAAATAATAGACACTGGGGACTCCCAGTGTCTTAAGTCTATTAAAAAAATTAGAGAAGCCTCTAAATAGCAGAGCTTTGTTGATCCTATGCTTCCCCAACCTGTGCCTGCTTACCACCTTGAGCTCTGCCTCACATATTCATGGTTACTGAGACATTAGAATTATGGTTATTGAAGTAAGGGGCTGAGGATTGTGATTTGTGAGGCACAGAAAAGCAAGAACTAGCTAAATGTAATGGTAAGTTACCTCTGTGAGGTTGGAAATCAGTCAGAGCTAATTTGTGATATCTGAACCTGGAAAAGTTGATGGTTAGTAATGTGGTTAAGCCATTTTATCATACAGTCACAAAAACCATTGTTACTTGTCCATTATAGCCAATTTATGCATCAACAGGAAACAAGGCAAAAATCAGAATTGCAGCTATTAACTCATTAAACATATTCTTACTTTTCTCCCTATTTTGACATGTGTGTCTCCCCCAATCTGAGAGTGGTTTTCAGTTATTCATTCAACATTAATTAATTACTTTGTAAGTATTAAATCTTGGAGGTAAAAAGATGAAAAGATTCTGTTGTTGTTGACTTGGAACCCACAGTCTAGTGAGAAAGATAGTTCTAGTATAATCTCATAACATGCTTATGAGAGCTGGTGTGAAAAATAAGTACTTTATCACCATTTCAGCAGAAAATAGCAGAGTGAAAGTGTGTCATAATAATAGAAACTGACAAATGGATCTTTGCATATGTCAGTCAATTTATAATTTAAGATGGTAGTGATAGTTTTGAAACATCAATGCAATGATTTTCAAATTCTAAAGTGCATTTAAATCCCCTGGGATCTTGTAAAAATACAGATTCCGATTCAGTAGCTCTGGAGTAGGACCTAACACTGTGCATTTTCAGCAAGGTCCTAGGTATTGTTAATGCTGCTTATCTGCATACCACACCTTGAAAAGCCATTGGTTCATGAGCCCTATCTTTATATATTCCAATTCAATAGTCCCAGAGTGGGCCGAAGTATCTTCATTTTAACCAGCAACGCAAGTTATTCTAGTGCAGATGGTGCTCAGATAACACTTTCATAAAGCATTGATTTATGAGCTCATAAGATTTCTCCATTAGCAGTCTCTCCTTCTAAGATTAACACATGTTTTTTAATTCCTGCCACCTGGACATTTTTTAACACACCTTGTTAATTTACAGAGATGCAAAATACGCTGAAAAATAACACATTATGCTCAAAATTAAGGTGGAATTTAGAAGACCTGGTCAGCTTTACCTCTTCCAAAATAAATATTTAGTCAGGATTCATTATTAGTGAATGCCTCGAGTGTTGTATTAGGTGCTAGGGTTACAAAGATTGAGAAGAAAAGATCCATGCTCTTAATAAGCTTGTTTCAAATGAACAAATAAATATGTAGTGAATGCCATGAGACATCATGCTAGGCACAGAGGCATTGCACAATCTTGCAGGAACTAGTCTTATTTGTTTAGAAAATATTGCTTAAATAACTGAAATTTTTTCTTGGATTTCCTATGATTAGTTCCAAAATTATTCTGAAAACTTTAAATATGTGTGCCATATATAACTTCTTATATGCCCATTTGCACTGTCATCACCTAGTACACACAAAAAAGAAGCATATATTCAACAAATCTTGGTTGCACTTAATATAACTAAATTTCTAAATTCCAAAAATTATTACTGAGTTGCTTATCAAAGATAATATAGCAATTCAAGTTTGATACTGTATTACAAGACTTGTCTGTAATTACAAGACTTGTCTGCAAGCAGCCAACAAACACATGAAAAATGCTCAGCATCACTAATCATCAGAGAAATGCAAATCAAAACCACATGAGATACCATCTCATACCAGTCAAAATGGATAATTAAAAAATTCAAAAATAATAGATGCTGGCAAAGTTACAGAGAAAAAGGAGTGCTTATACGCTGTTGGTGGTAATGTAAATTAGTTCAGTCACTGTGGAGAGCAAGTTGGAGGTTTCTCAAAGAACTAAGAATTGAACTAACATTTCACCCAGTGATCTAATTACAGGGTATATACGCAAAGGAAAATAAATCATTCTACAAAAGAGACACATGCACTTGTATGTTCATCACAGTGCTACTCACACTAGCAAAAATGTGGAATCAACCCAGGTGCCCATCAACAGTGGATTAGATAAAGAGAATGTAATATATATACACTATGGAATACTACACAGCCATAAAAAAGAATACATTATGTCCTTTCCAGCAACATAGATACAGCTGGAGCCCATTATCCTAAGTCAATTAATATAGAAACAGAAAACCAAATATTGTATGTTCTCATTTATAAGTGGGAGCTAAACACTGAGCACACATGGACATAAAGATGGGAATGATAGATGCTGTAACTACCAGAGGGAACAGAGAGTGATGAGAGCGATGAGGGCAAGAGCTGAAAAACTATCTATTGGGTGTTATGCTCACTACCCAGATGACAGGACCATTCCCACCCTAAACCTCAGCATCACACAATATTCCCATGTAACAAATCTGAACATGTATTTCCTGAATATAAACTAAAAGTTGAAATTATTTTTTTAAAAAAGAAATGTCTTTATGTGGCCTGTTTTACTCCTGATATTCAAATTTCTACAATAGTCTGCATTTTTTTCTCTTCCATATTAATAGAAGAATAATTAAGAGAAGAATGCAAAACACACAAAGCCATGCTTTTCTTCCCCTCCCTGATTTTATTTGTACATTATCTCTATTAAATTAGAGCAAAAGAGATTCTACAGTTAAAATTGCTTTATATTTTGTGACGGTGCTATACCCAAACAGTAAGTTTTTTGTCAGATGGTGGTGTCAAATATTGGAAATAGAGCAAAAAGTCCCAATAAAAATCATTTTGGTTGCAAATAAAGAACGTGGTTTCTTCTGGGCAAAGTCTATGATGTGTGACATTACTAGCTCAAGAAAGGCAGAATATTCTGTTTTCATTTATGTTCCAAACGTGATCAGTTAACCTTAAAAATACCAAATAAATGCCACTGAAAATAGCTCAACCTAAAATTCCTAGAGGAAAATAATTTCAGGTCTATTTCTGTAGTTATTACCAAAATAAGAAATGTGGTTGGTTATGGGTAAAAAAGTCACTGCAGAGAGGCTGAACTGATAATAATGGAAAAGCAACATGCAGGAAGAAAGCCGCAGTCATGCTCAGAAGTGTAACTTGTAAATGCTGCCCAGGGCAGCAAACTAACTTTTATTTTTACCCTGACTTCTGCCTTACAGGTCTATAAATTCTTCCAGCCCCAGGATCTCTGATCTTAAAATGATTTCCTAGTTATGAGTAGAAAATACAGTTTTCTCTTCAAACAAGGTTAGATATAGCACAATTTCTCATTTTTGTTCAAACTGATATATTAGCAGATTCAGCCTTGACCTAGGAAATAACAAGAGGGCTGGAGGGGCGTAATGCTTCCGTGTTCTTAACCTACTTCAGCCAATAATTATTTCCATTTCGGGGCCAATCACTTAGGTAATGAAGGACCTGTTTACTTACTCCCATCCCATCAAAAAAATTAAAGTTTTATTTACATTCAGTTTTTAAAGATCACATTAGAAGGGGATCACTTTTATCATAAGTAAACAAAAGAGAGACTATCTCAATACATGTATACAACTCTACAAAATAATGGAAAGTAACGTTTTAAATGATGGTGATTAGGGCTGGCCGCAGTGGCTCACACCTGTAATCCCAGCACTTTGGGAGGCCAAAGCAGGTGGATCACTTGAGGTCAGGAATTCAAGACGAGCCTGGCCAACATGGCGAAACCCCATCTCTATTATCAAAAACTACAAAAATTAGCTGGGCATCGTGGTGCATCCCGGTAATCTCAGTTACCTGGGAGGCTGAGGCAGGAAAATTGCATGAACCCGGGAGGTGGAGGTTGGAGTGAGCCAAGATCTTGCCACGGCACTCCAGCCTGGGTGACAGAGCAAGACTCCGTCGCAAAACAATAAATAAATAAATAAATAAAAAGCAAACAAACAAACAAACAAAGATGGTGATTAGTTTTCAAATAAGTATGCCAATCTGTCCATTTGAATTTTCAAAATTATCTTCTGTATTCTACTCAGAATAATTATGTGTCCTTCTGTGCAACTCCTCACCTTAATTTGTAGTAACAGTTAATTGTAGCTCAGATATTTTTACCATTATGTTCATTGCATATTAGGATGAGGAAGGGCTAATCAAATCCCCAAGATTTATTTAACCTTGTGCATTTTGTTTTTAACATAAAAATTATTCTAGAGAATGTTACTTGATTATTTCCCACATTTTAAGGGGGATAAACAAAACAACCTTGTATTTTAACATTGAAATATGCTTGAAAGTAAAATGTGAAATACGCTAATGTAATTATACTGACATCTTCTGTAAGTGATAACACATAATTGAATGGCTCCTGTACCAGAAGAATCACAACTATGGAAAAAGACAAAGAGCCTAATTTATTCTGACTAATCAGGATTGATGTTAATTAAAGAAGAGTGCAAGATAATGACTTCTCATTACTACCTGATAGATGGAAATAGATTGTTCTTCTAGGTAAAATAGCAATTAAATAACTTTTTAAAAAGGATTTATTTTCTGAAGACTTTCTTCTATAAATGGTGAAGTATTCACATAAAGGCCTTTTCGAGAAATCAACTAGAAAAAATAGATTTCATCGAAGGCTGTTTATTCTTTAGTATTTTGTCACATTTCTTGGATATGCACAAGAAAAAAGACAGTATCTGAACAGGTGGCAATCAGAACAAAATTGACCTGCATTATTCTGTGGAATGTTTAGAATTAAGAACATAGTGTAGTGAAGTGATTAAAGCACAAGTTCAAATCCTAATTCCTTCATCAATCAGCTCTGTGACCTGCAACCAAGTGTTTTAACCTCCCTAAGGTTTAATTTTCTCACCTGTAAAATTTTTAAAATAATAGAACCTGCTTCATAGAGCTGTTTGAGTATTAAATAAAATTATCTGTGTAACATTCATAGCACAGAATATGGCATTCAGAAAGAGCTAAATAAATATTAGCTAATGTATTCGTTTTCTCTTGGCATGTAACAAATCACCACAGATTTAGTGGCTTAAAAAAACACAGTGCTATTACACCAGAGGTTCCATGTGTCAGTACTCCAGGCTTGGGTTTGCTGGGTCCTTTGCTCAGGGTCTTCCCAGAGGAAATTAAGGTATTAGCTGGGGCTGCAATCTCATCTGGGGCTCACGGTTTCTTCCCGGTTTACCCATTGTTGCCAGACTTCTGTTCCTTGCACTTGGGAGACTGAAGTCCCTAGCAACTGCAGGTGTTCCTCCATTCTCTGCCAAATGTCTCTTCCGTGGCATGGAGGCTTGTTCTTCGAAGCCAGCAAGAGTGCATCTAGTGCTGCTTTCTTCTACCTACCTTCCTCCATCTCTGACTTCTAAATTTTTCTTTTATCTTTTATATTTTTTTTTGGTGGGGAGGGGATGGAGTCTTGCTTTGTCACCCAGACTGGAGTGCAGTGGTGTGATCTCAGCTCATTGCAACCTCTGCCTCCAGGGTTCAAGTGATTCTCCTGCTTTAGCCTCCCAAGTAGCTGGGATTACATGCCTACCACCATGCCCAGCCAATTTTTGTATTTTTAGTTTAGACAGGGTTTTGCCATCTTGGCCAGGCTGGTCATGAACTCCTGACTTCAGGTGATCTGCCCACCTCGGCCTCCCAAAATACTAAGATTACAGGTGTGAGCCACCGTGCCCAGCCCTAAATTATTTTTTATTATTATTATTATTTTTGAGACGGAGTCTCACTCTGTCGCCCAGGCCGGAGTGCAGTGGCACAATCTCTGCTCACTGCAACCTCTGCCTCTTAGGTTCAAGTGATTCTCCTGCCTCAGCCTCTCAAGTGAATGGGATTACAGGTGCGTGCCACCATTCCCGGCTAATTTTTTTGTATTTTTTGTATTTTTAGTAGAGACGGGGCTTCACCGTGTTAGCCAGGAGGGTCTCAATCTCCTGACCTCGTGATCTGCCACCTGAGCTTCCCAAAGTGCTGGGATTACAGGCGTGAGCCGCCGCCCCGGCCAAATTGTTTTTTAAAAGAGCTCACCTCATTGTGTCAGGCCCTCACAGGATCTTTTGATCAATTTAAACTAGCTGACTAGGGACCTTACTTATATCTGCTAAATGCCTTCACCTTTGCCATTCAAGGTAACTTAATCATGGGGGTGATATTCCATTATAGTCAGAGTTCTCCCCTGCACTCAGTGGAAGGGGATTCCTATCAGGGAGTATGAATTGTGAGGCTCATCTTAGAATTCTGCCTACCAAAGCTATAATTTTATTATAATTTTATAATTATTAGTAAATATTAACTGGAGTATTTATTTAAAAACGAGTCTGAGCCAGGTGAGGTGGCCCCTGTTTGTAATCCCACCACTGTGGGAAGCAGAGGCAGGTGGGTCACTGGAACCCAGGAATTCAAGAACAGCCTGGGCAACATGATAAAACCCCATCTCTTCAAAAAATAGAAACGTTAGCTGAGCGTGGTGAGGTGCACCTGTACTCCCAACTCCGTAGGAGGCTGAGGTGGAAGGGTCATTCAAGCCTGGGAGGTTGAGGCTGCAGTGAGCTGAGATGACACCACTGTACTCCAGCCTGGGTGACAGAGTGAGGACCCTGTCTCAAAATAAAATGACATAAAGTAAGTGTCTGAGATTATGGTTAGATGTACCTTAACATTTCTTCAAGCACCTGCATTTTAAACTCTCGTTGAATAACCATTGAGAAAACTATTTTAATTTCTTGAGGATTTAGCACATCATCTCAACACTTTATTCAAGGTTGCTTTTCCCAGGTGTTTACATCATGGTGAAAAATAATAGCAGCAGTGAAAATACAAATAACCACAAAATTATAAAATATCCAAATACAGGCCTAAAAGGCATTGCTTGTGATATGGTTATAAGCTAAGCCGCGGAAGCATCTCTGAAAACTATTAACTGAAAAGTTACGAAGAAATTTAAGAAAAATAATTATTACCAGCACTCCTAGATGATGAATAACACACGTAGATTGCCAAAGGAGATTATTACCAACAAAATGATAAGATTTTTCATATGTACATACATACACAAACTGCTCTGCAAAAAAACACTATTTGCAAAACAAAAGAAAAAAATGCAAAAGAATGTTTGTAATGGGTAGCTTTGATTTTGAAAGAAGCAAAAAGCCTTTACATGATTAACAAGATTACCTTAATCAAAATTAAAATAAGAAATGACATAATGGTTAACTTATGGCTCGATGAAGGTAGAGTAAGGGAACAAACTATAGTAATATTTTGAGAGAACGTAATTGTAACGGAAATGGCTGTGCTTTAGTCAGGAGTAGACCGAAGTGGCCTTCTGGTGTAGCATGACTCAGCGGGTTTGGAGCACGGGCACACCACCCCCACACATTATGTAATCACTCCATGTGAAGCACGTTAGGAAACCACTCACATGAGCTCATACTTGGCTCAGAGCGACTATTGTCTGTAAAGGGTATAATTACCTGCTGCCACTGTACCTATGGCTCGCACCCAGGCTTGCACCCACAGAGAGAATAAGCCATGTCAAAACTGCCTACGATTCCTCTAGTGTTTTTCCAGCTACTTGCCACTCACCCACTCACTCCCCTCAGACCTTAGCTTGGGCTGGAAACTGACACTTCGCGTGATGATAATTTTCAAAAATAATTATCAAAACTATTGAATAACGGAGTCTTTCCATTTCTGATAAGTCCATAATATGTATGGCAATTAGTTCATTGTAGGCAAAAAACTTTAGGGCAAGAAAAACAACAATTATTTCGGAAACTCCTGCAGGAATAGTTACATAGTAGAATTGATTGGATGAGATCTGTTCAACTGAATGAAGAGAAAGAATCAAATTATAGGGTTTAAATGAGTTAAAGATAAGAAATTTAGGGCAGGTCAAAAAGTCCTTGAGGAAAAACAGAACAATTAAGGAGAAAGAGGCAGGAAAGCTACAAAATAATTTATATTTTTGCTTCTACCAAATGAAATGGAATCTGACCAAGTAGAACTCAAGTTTTAAGAGTGAGCTGCACATTCACCTCTCCCAGTAAACTTGGTAGTAGCTTCTTCATTTCATAGCAGTGATTTCTAATGAGGGAAAAATCTCAGGCAAATTGACTAAACCTTAATGATAGAACCTGGTCAAACCAGGCTCTCGTTGGAGGAAAAACTCAGAAGTCTTCAGGGGCTTTCTGAATCAGATTAAAAGTGAGACTATTTAAATATGAGATCAAAAATAAGATTGATGGTATAATATAAAAGAGCTTAATTAAGTGTCCATGCCTATGAGATTCCAGATACTGAAAGTGCTTATAATTGATGCCATTGATTTAGTCATGATTAGTACTATGGAATTAAATACTCTAATTGCATATTATTTCACTGGTTCCTCTCTTGGACTTTGCTTCCTTAAAGAAACTTGTCCAGTGAAAAAAAATGAGAGATCATTCTGTCGGTCACTATTGTAAACAGGTTTGGATTGTCATAATTGCTGTTCCCAATATCTGCCAGGAAGGTGAGGGTAGTATAAGAAACACTAGGAAATCATAAGGAAAAAAAAAAAAAAAAAAAAAAGACCCTTCTCAAAATCTGGTATCCTCTTTATTTTGTAAGACTTTTTTGTTGTTTTTGTTTTTGTTTTTGTTTTGTTTTGTTTTGAGACAGTTTCGCTCTTGTAGCCGAGGTTGGAGTGCAGTGGCGTAACCTCGGCTCACTGCAACCTCAGTCTCCCAGGTTCAAGTGATTCTCCTGCCTCAGCTTCCCAAGTAGCTGGGATTACAGACATGCACCACCATGCCTGGCTAATTTTTATATTTTTAGTAAAGATGGGATTTCACCATGTTGGCCAGGCTGGTCTGGAACTCCTGACCTCGGGTGATCCACCCACCTCAACCTCCCAAAGTGCTGGGATTACAGACATGAGCCACCCTGTCCAGCCCTATTTTGTAAAACTTCATACTGATGAAATTACTGATGCATCTTTATCACTGTGATTGGCAGAATAATATCCTTCCTCCAAAGATGTCCACACACTAATCACTTAAACCTCTATGTTATCTTATATGCCAGATGGGATTTTGCAGATGTAATTAAGGTCAAGGACTTTCAGATGGAGATATTATCCTGTGATAATATATCCACAGAGATTATATTATGGATGTCAATCAACTATCACATGAATCTTTAAAACTAGTCTTTCCCTGGCTGTGTTAAGAGAAAGAGATGTGATGATGAAAGCAGACTCGGAGGGATATGACGTTGCTGGCTTTGAATCTGGAGGAAGGGGCTGTCAGCCAAGGAGTGTGTGCAGCCTCTAGGAGCTGGAAGAAGCAACCAAACAGGCTCTTCTAGATGCTCCAGAGAAAAACTCAGCCCTGCTGACACTTCTATTTTATCCCAAATAGGACCTGTATCAGACTTCTAACCTACAAAACTGTAGGATAATAAATGTAGGTTGTTTTAGGCATTAATCTTGTGGCAATTAGTTACAGCAGCAATAGAATACTACTATAATTTCTAATGGAAATTTAGCAAAAACCATTTTACGTGAGTAAAAAGTAGTACCTTCAGAACTACTCCTTCAGAGAAGCAAACAAAAATGTAGGAAATAAGGAAGAGTGAAAGACAGCCAATTATTGCTCTCATCTGTTCTTTCAACCACTTCCCACTACAACACCTCTATTAAGTTAATTGCCCTCTCAGGACACTTAGGAAGTATAGAGCTGTAAAGTGTGACAGTGAGGAAATCCTAAGCTGAATAATTCAGTAAATCTGAGTTTGAATTCTTCCTTTGTCACATAGAAGACTTGTGGTATTGAGCAGAGTATTTTAAAAGCCTGATCCTGAGTTTCTTTATCTCCATGATGAAGATAATTATCCCCATAAGGGTTGTCAAAATAATCAAATCAGCTAATATTTAAATAATGGCTAGTGCATAGTATATCCTAGCTGAATGAATTTTAGCTATTTATTATTATCATCAATTTTTCTAGTGAGTTACATAAACCATAAAGAAATTATATGAGTAAAGTTCACATTAAGAAAACCACAGCAGAAAGACTAAATTTCCAGGACTCTAGCCTCTAATTATTTTTTTCACTATTGCCTGCAGCCTCTATCAGTCAAAATATGTGTTACTATATATTTATATATATATTTTATATTTTATATATATGAACTATACATAATATATTATATATTTTTATGTAATATATAATATGTAATAAATATAATATATTATATTATATTATATATGTAATAAATATAATATATTATATTATATATAGTTCTGGCTGGGCACGGTGGCTCATGCCTGTAATCTCAGCACTTTGTGAGGCCGAGGCGGCAGATTACCCGAAGTCAGGAGTTTGAGATCAGCCTGGCCAACATGGTGAAACCCCGTCTCTCCTAAAAATACAAAAACTAGCCAGGCGTGGTTGCACACACCTGTGATCTCAGCTACTCGGGAGGCTGAGGCAGGAGAATTGCTTGAACCTGGGAGGCAGAGGTTGCAGTGAGCTGAGATCATGCCATTGCACTCCAGCCTGGGCAACAGAGCAAGACTGTTTCAAACAAACAAACAAAAAACAACAAGAGTTCTTTAAATTGCCATCTTAAGTGTAAAAATTCACAAAATATTTCAGTACATTTACAGGAACAAAATGAACTTGTCTTTATCTATGAGCATACCTTAAAATTATCTTTTACTAACTCACTAACTCAAAGAGTAAAACAGTATAAGTCAATTTTTGTATTAATCTCTTTAGATCCTTGTTCTTTTTAATGGAATATCGTCAATAAATATAGACTTAGAAATGAGTCAGTTATAAAATAAATAATTGATCTTCATATTATCACTGATCTTTGAAAATAACATTTATTTATTAATATATAAGCCACAAATATTAATTTACTGACGTATATATTAATGCAATCTCAGCATGTTGGATAATCTGTTTCCAGATAGGAACATGTGGCAATTTGCATTACATTTTCTACAAGACAGGCTAGATTCTAAAATCAACATGTAAAGCAAAATAGAGGGAGTTGTTTAATAACATCAAAAGTGCAAGACCTGTCCTGGGAGTCTCCCTAATTAATCATCTCATCCCATCTTCTTTATTAAAACTTTAAATGAATTAAGTGTTTGGCTCACTGATATGTGGGATGCACCAAAAGTAATTGAATGTGGTAATCGAAAATTGGTTAAACCTGTCACTGTGCATCATTATCAGCTTTAAATCCAACACAGAACAATTAGCTTACAATAGTTATAGTTGAATCAAGTCCACTTTATGGTTGAGTGAGTAATGCACATTCATCAGTAAATTAAATTAGACTCCAAGTAGATGAACAGGATAAAGGTTGCATGTGTGAATGGTGTAAATAAAGTAAAACATAGGATTTATGGAGTGCTAAACCTATTTCCGGAAGCAATGTGGGCTAAATAGCCTTCATTACAGCCTCTTAACCAGCAGACAGGTCATAGATCAAGCAAGAGTCTGAAAATAAAAATCTACTTAACTCTAGCCCCTGGCTTATGATTGATTCGTTAAAAGTAAATAATCAGATGTGTAACTATTAATAGATAGCAGATACCATCATCTTCCCATTGCCACACAACACTACTAAAATTTATAAAAGCTGAAAACTAACAAACTCTATTGTCCCTCATATTTTACAGGAGAAGGCTTTGGGGTAAGAAGGCCCCATTATGCTCTCTCAGCTGATTAGTATTTTTAATTAAAAGTTACGGTTATGCTCATTAACAAAAATTTTACTGCAGAGTTTCTGCAATGATGGAAAATATTTGAAATATTTGGTAAGGATACATTTATTTGGCAAGAAAATTAAAGTTACATTGGTCTACAATGGTGTATTTTTATACACACTCATAAAAGGTTTTAGGTGCAGACATGTTCTGTTGAATGACTTGGAATTGCCATAAATATGATGCTGAAAAACATAACAAACAGATATTTGTGTTACTGATGTGTTTGAGAAGCTGAGAAATAACAAACATTGGATAATTGTGTAAATGCCAGATATAACACAGTTACAAAATCCTACAAGTCTGAAAATTTGTATCCTTTGATCCAAGGGTCATCTAAATTTTAGGTTACAGACATAAAATGTACACATTTATGCTGTTTAAGGCTAAAAATTTGATTAATTTAAAACTAGCAGTAAAACTTAAAAGTGGACTGTAATGTTTATAATTCCTACCAAGTTATCTCCCCCCCAGTATTATGGTATCTGAGAAATCAAATTAGTAATTTTAATTTTTTCTGGTCAATATGTTTATAGTCTCAGTGAATGTTTTATTGCATTCAAGCTAAGCGAAAAATGCATGGGTGCCTTTGAGTTTCTGAAGACAGACTGCTCTCTCTCTTAGATAATATATTTCGGAAAATATTAACTATTGAGAAGTTTTTATTTCTCCCAGCTGCTCCCACCACCATTTTCTAGATTTCTTGCATTAATTTTCAACATATGTTCATCACACGACACATGTTAAAGCATTTTCAATGATTACATTCTCCACTGATCATTTCCTGTTGCCTTATAGCCAGCCTCCTAAATCTCAACAATAACGTCTACAACTCTCAGTATAGAACTGATTACTTCTCGAAAACCTTCCTGAAGATAGCTAATCTCAGCCTTCTAAGTTCTTGTTGCTTGCAATAATAACATGGCAGCTCTTGGTAAGTGTCCTGGCATATTTTTGATTTGTACTTTAGGCATGTTTTTAGGGTTTTTCAGTGACAGTTGAGCTAATAACTCCATGGCCTATGGATTTCCAAAGAAATGTATAATATTTAATTGTCATTTTTACTGATTGATAAAGAGGTATCTCTTTTATAAGAAATTTAGTTCTGAATAGTTTATATAGAAGGTAGAAAATATTTCTTAGGTTGATTCAGAACTTATCATATTTCTATATATTAATGTCTCTCTTTTTTTTTATTTTAAGCATTTCCCCTAAAAATTTTAAAAGTAGACATAGTTTTAAAGGGAATTCATTACTTTGGGGCTACAAACCTGAATATGCTTTTCTTTTTCCCATGACTAGTTAAGACCCGTAATCTCATCTGATCTCAAGTTGTCTTTGGTTTACTGGCATTTGGATGCTTGTTTCCATCTGGGTTATAACCCTTCCTTGGCATCCTTATGATAGACATGTTGAGAATGTAGGAGAACCTTAAATCCATCCAGTGGGCTTAAGTTGCTGTTGATACTTTTTCTCCTCTATAAAATTAAATCAATATCTTATGTGAAAAAATATTTGGAACATTCTACAATATAGATTTTTTAAAATTAAAGATTTTGTAGTTGACTGAAACTATATAATCCTTATTCTAGTGAGCCAAATGCTAAATTCTAAGCCTTACCTAAATGGTACAAAAGGTTTTAAACACCAAAATAATATACATTACTTTCATTTAAGTACCCCCTGTGTGTATGGCGCTGTACAATGTTCTTTGGGTGGAGAATGCAAAATAAATAGAAGATGGATCCTACTATTGAGAAATCAATATGCACATGTATTAAATGAAAAGCCAATCAGTAAAAACCACCTATACATTAGTTCCGTGTGGTGTGGTTTCAAGCCAGGGGAAGTCCTTAAGGGTTATAGGATACAAATATATAACGTCGAAAAAGCACAACCACCTTCATCACATCAAAGACCCTCTAGGCCAGCACATAGATGATGATAAGCTGCAAGAAAAGACAAGCACTATAATAGTAAATTCAAGCCAGACAGTTTCCCTCAGTCTTTAGCACTGGAAAACTATCTGCATTATGAGTGAGACTGCAGGAGCTCAAAACAGACGCTCAACATTCATACAAAATTGAAACTTCAATATCATAGCAAACCAGGGAATAATCTAAATGGTTTTAAGTGATTAAAAAAAAAAAAAAAAAAACTAAGTTGGTTTTGATCATCTGCAGTTTTACTTCCAAGTAGTTTTGCATAAATTTTTTTTTAAAAAAACACAGTAAACTTTTTAAAAGGTTCAGTAAACCTCTGTATCCCAACCAGTAAAGACTCCAAAATTAATACTTTTCCTTTTTTGTCTTATTATAGATCTATTCACCTATATCCCTCTATACAGACATCAGTTTATCTGTATTTTTAATGAATTTCCAAATAAGTTTCAGACATCAGTATGCTTCCTATGTAAACACTTTTATATAGTTTACATTTTTTAGGTTAAATGTACCTGCTATAAAATGCACCAATGTTTACTGTGCCATTTAGTTAATTTTGACAGATGCATAACCTATATAACCTAAACCCCCATTTTTAAAATATTCACTCTTAGTACTTGATGTAACATATCCAGAGGTTGAATACTACCTCACCCAAGAAAGTTTCCTCATGCTCCATCCCAGTTAGTTCCTACTCCTAGACCTCCAAGAGACAACCACTCTAAAATTTGTTTCCACCAAAGACTAGTTTACCTGCTCTAAAACACCAAAAAATGTAATTACATAGTATAAACATTTTACTTAAAGCTTCTTTTACACAGTACTTTTTAAGATTCATCCATGTTGTTGCACAAGGTTTTTTTTTTTTTTCATTTTTATCACTAAATACTACTGCATCATATGAATACACCATAGTCTGTTTATTCGTTAATGTATTAATAAACATTTTCAGCTTTGGACTTTTATGAATACAGTTCCAAATAACATTCCTATATAAGCCTTTCTGTGCATATATCTTTTGATTTCTCTTGGAATGAAACCAATGAATCATAGAATAAGTGTATATTTAGTTTTATAAGAAAATATTGTATACTCCCAACAACAAAGAACCAGATTTCCAGGTGCCCTGCACCCTCACTAACATTATCTAGCTCTCCCTCTCTCTCTGTCTCTCTCTCTCTTTCTCTCTCTATATATACATATATATGGACATACATATATGTACAAGTATGTATATATGTATGTCCATATATATGGAGAGAGAGATTTTATATACACATATACAGAAAACTTTAGACATTCAAGTGCACATATATGTAGTTGTATCTCTTTCTGATTTTAATTTGCACCATCTAATGACTGTATTAGTATAGATTCAAACAGGAGATAGAAACCACACACTGGGTTAGACTATAGAAGTTTAATATAAAGAATTATAAAACTATGATAAAAGAATATCTACAACATTTGAGAAAACTCTCTATGGTACCCCAAGACGGAAAGTAAGTACCACAGGAAAGACAAATTTGGTAGGGGGCTTCCTTCCCAAGGCTGGTGGGATGGCTCATACTGAGCGTCACCTTGACTGGATTGAAGGATGCAAAGTATTGATCCTGGGTGTGTCTGTGAGGGTGTTGCCAAAGGAGATTAAGAGTTGAGTCAGTGGACTGGGAAAGGCAGACCCACCCTTATTCTGGGTGGGCACCATCTAATCAGCTGCCAGCATGCCCAGAATAAAAGCAGGCAGAAGAACATGAAGAGATTAGACTGGCTTAGCCTCCAAGCCTACATATTTATCCAGTGCTGGATGCTTCCTGCCCTCAAACACTGGACTCCAAGTTCTTCAGCTTTGGGACTCGGACTGGCTTCCTTGCCCCTCAGCCTGCAGATGGCCTACTGTGGGACCTTGTGATCATGTGAGTTAATACTCCTTAATCAACTCCCCTTTTCATATTCATTTATTCTATTAGTTCTGTCCCTCTAGAGAACCCTGACTAATACAGCTGGGGTTCAGATCTTGCTAGAGGAGTTATCATTTAACATGCTGAAGAGTGGAAAATGGTTTTTTTTGTGTGCTAAAGCTGATCTGCACAACTGGGTCAGTACAATGTAGCCTTCCAGAGTGCAAGTGGGGAACAGGCCATCAGTAACCAGGGCAAGCAGAGGAGGTGGGGATCTTCCAGGTCCCAGGCCAGACATGTTAGTCTGGCAGAAGGATCAGCATCCAGAAGGGATCCTCTGGGCCTCAGGGATCACTCTGGTACCTGCAGTGAAGGAATCAGGGCAGTTGTGCCAGCAGAAGGTCTTTAGAGCACTGGTTTCTCTAGTAAGGGTCATGGAAAGGTTATCATCAGTCCAGACTGAGACTTCAAGGTGTCTGTGGATCCATGCACTCTGGGTCTGTAATTGTGGCAGAGCTCTACTGGATGTCATCCCAGCCACACCACCCTACCCACATTTTAGCCACCAGCACCTGCAGAAGACCCTCTTGTTCCTACAGTGCTCTCATAGTACTCTTTAATGAGAAAGCTTAACAATGTGCTCACTTTAAAGAAAAAATGTTTAGAGGAAGCCCATAATCATGATTATGTTGAAGAGTAAATTTGGAGATGAATAGCAATACAAATACAAACAAACAAAAGTAGATTTAAAAGTTGAGATAATTTACCCAAGATCATACAAAGGGTAAAGTAATTTAACATTTTAACTCTTGGAGTCTAACCCTTTAGAACTATGTCCTTGTCTCTCAAAACAGTGTGAGTGTTTTATATTTTAAGCACATACCCAAAATATCAACAATACTTTTAATCTCTATATTTTCAGTTCTTCCATTAGAGATGGAATCATGGATGATTTTTATTTTGTGTTTTCTTTATTTTCTAAGTTTTTGAAAATAACATGTATAATCATTATGATACAGTGAGTAGTTTTTCTTTGTAGTCATAATGATTTAAGATAAAAATCACAGTTTCTGTTCATCTTGATTCATATATAATTGTCTTAAATGTAGAAGTCATAGAAATTTGCCCAAGAATATGACCTTACTCTCTTTACAGCCCAATTGTCATCAAAACTTCAACTTGTTGAAATTCATATCCTTAAAGATTTATATTTAATTTACTTTTCTAGGTAGGCTAAATTTCAGATTACACAGGACTGTTAGAGAACCACGTGCTAGGAGTTAGATGTCCTTTATATGATTGTTTTTACAAAAATGAAATTCGGAATTTTTCCATCAACTTTATGTTGAGACATAAGGAAGTAATCTTACAAAATATGTGTCTGCATTTAGTTTAGATTGTAGTTTATAGCTTGCCTACTATACTACACCTTGTACATATGGGCATATGTGTGCGTATGTGTACTATTCAACTTCAACTGTATGAAGAAGTTATGTATTAGTATGGTTTAATACTAACAACATTTGTTAGTTTAAATTTCTTCCAGATTTAAATAGTCTGGGTTACTATAAAGCAAATTATTCTATTTGTTTGCTTTTCTCTTGTTCTAAATACTGGAGACCTTAAAACTGATCATTTTTCTCTTTCTAGGTTTGTTACTTGAAAACTCAAGGCCAAATTGGGATGCCCGTTTAGTAATACTGTAGTCTTTGTGGCATGGTTTCCATCAACTACCAGATCTATTGTATTGTTTAATTCTTATTTTCATTTCGTTACCAATTTATTTCTTTAGTTGTATTTTCCGATAGTGTTATATTCCTATAACATATATAAAATCCTTTAGAAGGAAATCAAGGGGTGTGTGTGTGCGTGTGTGTGTGTGTGTATGTGTGTGTGTGCAGTATTAAACTTTACCTGATGGTATTTACCCACATTTTTCCTTGAAATATATTTTACAGTTATCTAAAACAGTGCTTATTTGCACAGTAAATGGTATTTCTTTTTTTACCCCATGTGAGGTTAAATTTCAAATATCAAGATTTAGTGACCTCAAAGGTCATCTGAACCATCCTTTTATCTCTAGAGCATATTATATTCAAATTATTACACATCAATGGCCAATTATTTTCCTGGTTTATATTTTGATAAAGAATGCTGCATACTTAGCTTTTCAAATACACACTCACCCATGATTAGTAATGTCAAAGAAACATTATACCCGATGAAGTTAAAAAGACAAGGAAGACTTTATGCAAGTTTATTGCAATAGGAGTGGAGACTACAGCAACAGGGAGACAAACCGAACTCAAACTCGATCAAAAGGCAGAAGGGATTTTAAGTACTGAGATGAGCTAGTGGAAAAGTACTGGAGAACTTTAGGGGAGTAGATTGGTCAATGTGACTAGGCCATATATATTTGCTAGTTAGCATTTATCAAAATTAGACTCCTACCCTCCCATGAGGACTGGGATAGAAGGGCACTATTACTGATGACATTTCAAAGGGATGGCTCCCAGGTCCTTGAAAAAGATATTCCTGGGTTGGACAAGTGGCCAGAGGGTGGAAGAGGATTTATATCTCAAAGGGATAAAGAATTTGCAATTATTAGTTTTCTAAAGTAAATGTTCTAAGAAAAGGGAGGTATGGGCCTATAATCAGAAAGAAATCTGTCAAAAGTTTAGGCATGCTGAGGGGAACCTAAGGCCATCTTGGATAATAGTAGTAGTAGGAGGAGGAGGAGGAAGAGGAGGAGGAGGAGTAGTTGTCGTCATCAGTCTAGGTAAACAAAGCAATATTAGTTTCACTATGTATTTAGACCAATAGGAGGAGGTCGCTTGGTCTTTTTTAAGCTATATTTTAATATTTAAAGCACATATTTTAATGATAGTGCAGCATTTTACACATATGGTATATTCCACATTTTTCTGTATCTGTCCTGCCCTCTTCCCTAGTGAATATCTCCTATTCTAATCATTGCTGAGAATTTCCTGGGCCCATTCTCAATCATCACAGCTCACAGTCTCAGGTAACCACTGAATTTTGAAGCTTCAGTTGCTAAAGCTACCTAAATTGACAATTTCATATCCAAGACACTCATGTAAACCTCACAAGGTTGTGAGAAATGAATGTGATAATGTATGTGAAAGCACATGGCAGAGTCCCTGGAAAATAGTAGTTAAGGGATAGTTTTCATCGATTCAACGCATTGATTTCACTTCTTGCTAGCCTTGTCACTCTTCTTTCTCTACCTTGTTCCAGGCTTCTGGTTCCTTGTCTCTCACCCTTACCTGTGGGAGTATACCACCCCTGCTAAGAGCAGCATGTACATCTCTGGGCCCACAGACCCAGCAGTATCAATGCCTTTCCTCTCTGAATCTGCTGTTAGTCCTACCTATCACGCGTGCACATTCCAGTTTTGATTTTTATGCTGCTTAGCACTGAGGGAAGCAAGGCAGACCAGCCCCATCAGTTACAAGAGTAGAATCGTCCCTGGCATCCATAAGTTGATATAGGTGTAGTCAGTTCTCTGGCACATCACACACCTGAATAAACACTCACAGAATGTTCTGAATATTATGATTCTGACAAAGTGAAGACAAAGGAAGGACCAAAAAATGACAGAAAAAGCTACAAGGTCAAAAAAAAAAGACACACACAAAGAAAGGCAAATGGAGAAATACAATGATCATGACTTTAAGCATTAAAAGCAGGAGAAAGCTTTTGTTTGTTTTTTGTTTTCTTTTCAAGAACTCAAAGATTAGAAAGTTACAGCATGAAAAAGAGCTGAGGGATAGTACTAGGTGACAAGTTGCCCTGGGGAAACACTGGAGAGTAGGCATTCTGGTGTGAAGAGACTGTGAAGCTCCTAACAATAGGAGGAGCTCCATCTAAATTGCTTTTTATTTTCTTCTTTCTTCAGGTCTCCACTTCTACATTCATGTAATGGCAAAATAACTCAATCTTTGGTTTACTGATTAAAGTGAGACCATTGAGAACAGTGTTGTCTTGTCTAAATCTCTTCTACTCTCTCCTGTTCTTCTACCTATTCTCTCAACTTATGTCCCGTTTCAAAGTAATACCTCCTTATTTATTTTGAGGATATTCCTTTAGGCCTTCTTAACCTTTCATTTCTTTTCTTTTTCTTCAGTTTTCTGTCCTTATAATTAACATCCTTTCTCCTCAGAAGCAAGATCTAGTATGTGTTCAGTGGAGTAAGGAATGTTTGTCAGTCTAATACATATAACAACTCTATTGTAAATATTTGAGAAACTATATTATGATCTTGCATAATATGTACTAAGAAAAATTTAATATATGTAGAATAAAAGAGATAGAATAAAAAGAGTAAATGCTAAGTACAAGGGAACACTGTCACATTTCTCGTGCTCTCTCTGTCATGACAATAACTTCATGAATGTATTTATAATGAAGGACGGACTGAATACTGACCCAAATAAAATTTTAATTTTCTTTCATTTTAAGTCTATTGAGTGGTTATTATGCTTAGCCCTTAAAAAGGATAAAACATTGCTTTCCATTATTCACAAAAGAATTACATTTGTGTGAATGCTATTTTGCAATTATTCTATAGATCTCTGCTGTGACACTCAAGGAGTTTCAAATAGTCAATACAAAATGGGATTTTGAATGTTGAGAAAGTCATATAACAATAAGCAGGGGTGGATCAGAAAGAATATTCATTACTGGGAGACACTGAAAATGTGTTTATGGAAGAATTGATTACAGAGTCAAAACTGGTATTTTTCAGTGGAATTGGTGCATTTTTCCCATTAAACTATTAATGACTCGGATCCAAAGCATATTTAATTCATGGATCACTGCTGCAATATTGTGTCAACATGTACTTAGGGAGTCTTCAATGTATGGATCACTGCAGTGATAGACTGTAATGGCCCCTCGTCTATCAAGTTAACGCATATTATCATAGAACACTAACACCGGGGTTATCGATAAGATATTTCATAGCTTATACCTTGTAAAAAAGTGCTGTCAGCCCACTAAGATTATCAGTAGTAAAAGTAACGAAAAAACAGAATGTTACTAAGACTTTTTAGAAAATTGGTATTTACAAAACATAAGCTTTCTCCAATTTCACTCTATGCTTAGACGATCATTTCATTTTAACACTGATTATTTACCAAATTTTATTTTATTTTATTTTATTCATTTACTTATTTATTATTTATTTATTTGAGACAGGCTCTCACTCTGTCGCCCGGGCTGGAGTGAAGGGATGCGATCTCAGCTCTTATTTATTTATTTATTTATTTATTTATTTATTTGAGACAGGATCTCCCTCTGTCACCCAGGCTGGAGTGCAGTGATGCCATCTCAGCTCCCTGCAACCTCCACATCTGGCACTCAAGTGATCCTCCCACCTCAGCTGCCTGAGTAGCTGGGACTACAGGCACGCCCCAACATGCCTGGCTAATTTTTGTATTTTTTGTAGAGATAGGGTTTTGCCATTTTGCCCAGGCTGGTCTTGAACTCTTGGACTCAGGCAATCCACCTGCCTCATCCTCCCAAAGTGCTGGGATTATAGGCGTGTGCCACTGTGCACAGCCCCTAAACTCTATTTGATTGTAAGGTATATTCAGCTTTGCTGCATCTTTTGTCCATTAATGTGCATCATTTTCTTAGACTGCTTCATAGGAATAACATCACTTATATGAGGTTGAATAACTAGGAAGTGGGAGCTCTGGTGAATTAAACAACTCTGATGAATTAAACAAGGAGACTGTAGGTGGTATACTAAGTTTGATACCTCCCCTCCCCTAGGCAATGGCAGGATATAGTACTTTACATTTAATCAAGAGTTTTTGCTGGCATATTGTAATTATTAACAGACATTACTGAGCATCTTCCTTTCTATAAGAAAAGTACAACAAAGACTCTATTTGATAATGCATGTGGTACATTTTAAATTCTCCATAAAATTAATTTCGGCCTGTTCTCAGTTGATAGTTATTCCAAGAATAATTTTTACATTATTAAAAATGTCAATCAATAACAGCCATAAGGAAAGATATGTACACGACAATATATACCAACCACTCTTTCCATTTGTTTTCACTTCCATCTGACTTCTACTTGAAACTTATAATATAAAATCTATATTTATTACTTGTATTTATTAATAAATAAAAATGGAACAATAAAAAAGAACAAACAACTGATTCATACAATAACATAAATGAATCTAAAATGCCTTTTTAAGTGAAAGAAGTCAGAAAAACATCTACATATTATATGAGTCTTTGTAAGTGACATTCTGGAAGAGGATGACTGACAGTTCAATGGTTGCTACAGATAGTGGATAGGAAAAGCCAGGGGACAAAGGAGCAGTATGAGAAAAATTGGGGGGTGATCGAATAATTCTGTACATTATTGCGGTGGTGGAAACATAACTCTGGATTTCCCAAAAACCATGGGACCTCCAAAAGCTTGATAAATAAAATTGGTAGATGGCATTTAACCAATTGATCAAGAGTAACATCACCAGTAATAACACATATCTATGTAATGTATCCCTGATATAATGTGCTGAGAAGTGATAGTCTTACTAAAATCCCTAACTTGAACCTAATCATAAGAATATATCAGACAAATCTAAATCAAGTAATATTCTACAAAATACTGTCCAGTACTCTTAAAAATGTCAAGGTAATGAAAGACAAGGAAAGCCAGAGGAACTGTCACAGATTAGAAGAGCCTCAGGAGATAGCAATTAAATGCAATGTTGGATCCTGGATTGGACCCTGGAATGAAATAAGGACATTAGTGGATAAATTACGAAAGCCAAGTAAGGTCTGTAATTTAGTAATTAGCATGTATCACTGTTAATTTCCTAGTTTTGATAACTTTACCATGGCTATGTGTAACATTAGGAGAAGAAAGAAAATAGTGTGAAGGATGGATTATCTTTGCAACTCCTCTGTAATTCTATAATTATTTAAACACAAATTGTTTTAAAAAATCTAATGAAAGGACATGCCATACTGCAGGGGTTATATTCTCGTGTGCATCAAGTTGCCATGAAGCTAGGAGAAACCAATAGTCACAAAACATGACATTGTTTTCACCAAAAAAACTACTAATAATAATGTGATTTGGATTAAATACTGTCTAACCCCATCTTTTTCATTCTCTTATAAGACTTTAGAATTAGAACCTGTTTTCTGGTTTATGTTTCTAAAAGCAACTAGGAAAATCAACTGCACTAGTTATTGTTATTGTTTCAACCTCAGCATAAACAGATGATTGGCCAGTTGATATAAGCAGAAATCATAAGACACAACTTACCCTCTCTAAATTATTCCTCTCAAGGTCTAGTCCATGTTTCTATTCCCAGAGAGAATCATGGATTCACAGAATGCTTGACATATGGGAGATCTTAGAGAAATTATTCAAATCAGAGGTTGTCAACGGTTTGAGTACAAAAACTTCTCAACGTTTGACAGCAGCGCAGGAGACAAGAATGAGGCCACATGAGCATTACTCAAATCCTGAATGCCCCAGCTGCTACCAGATTTTTACTTAAGTTTCTCCTGTTTGTCCATTTAGACTCTTTGGAAATTTTTGTTCCAATAAATAATACTAAGCCTGAAAGAGTTTTAAACCATTGCTCTATGTCAAGCTTTTTGTTTAAAACGAAGGAATATGAGGTAAAGATGTGAGGTGACTTGTCCATGGTCATACAATGTTTTCATGGTGAAGTTCAGACACTAGAACTCCCAAATTTTGGTGCACTATTTCTTTTGCTAGAGCCCATATTCTAACTTATCTTACCTCTCCAATGTGGTAACTGACTTTTAGAGAAATCTCCTTAAACTAAAGAGTGTTCCAGGTCAATTGAGTAAAGAAATGTTCAAACTTGATACCATTGTACAGGGTAACTGATTATTCTCACCTTATTGCAGTGGTAATCAATGCCTGAATTAATCATTGAACATGGACATAGATCTATATAGCTATACAGAGACATACTCACAAAATTGGTTAAGAGCTTTAACACTTTTATATGTGTGTCTTGCTCCTCTTCCTAGTAAATGGAAAATTGTGCCTGAGAAAATGAATTCCTGGTCTGAGTTAAAGTCCTATTAGAAAAATACGTTGTTTCTCCACAATCCTAGTCCCTTAGATTATATATGAAATTTTAACTCACGAATATCTCTTATGCTCAAGAATGAAACCATCTCTTATGCTCAAGAATGAAACCAGCCAATATTTTAATGGCAACAAGTAATCAGAATTTTCGTATTTCCTGAAGGATGGGCTTAGTAGAAAAAGAGAAAAATAGCTGGTGACAGCCAGGAGCTGGCCAGCGCTATTCACTGGGCTTTGATGTACAAGGAGTTGGGCTAGTACTCGTGGCTATGCCATGTTATTCTCATGTTAAATATAAACAATCTCACACAACCCCAACGTGGGATAAGACTACTCTGTTTCACGGATGATCTTGTTTCTTCACAAAACAAGACCACTGAATTATATTGTCTGATGACAGATAAGAACATACACATTTTCAACCATAGAAAAAATGATCAAACATCTGCTTATCCTGGCTAATGTGAATAACTGCTGCTTCTTACCAAACAGACTTGCTTCATTCTTTTTAGTTTCTAGGTAAGAATTGCTAAGATGCACACATAGAGTTACCCCTGCTTTCTAATGGCATCCAATCCAGAGTCAACCCTGCTTCCTAGAATCCTTCCCCAAAGCACCTAATAGAAACCAAAATTCTCCAAGGAGTCCTCTCTTACTCAGACACTCCACGGTTCCCTGTACTGCATGTTCTCCCTGTTGCTGTAAGTCAAATAAACCCAACTCTCTTGAGTGACAGGTGTGTTCCTGGTGACCTTTGGCTGAAGGGCACTGACAACAGTGTCAGAAGAAGTAAGTTCATATACAATTGACCTATATATTAAACCTGCACATGTACCTTTGAACTCAACATAAAAGTTAAAAAAAAAAGAAGGAAGTTTATAACATTCTTGGAATGACAAATATGAAAGTGGCTAGAGGCCATTTTGAATGTCAGTCCTTCTTTTCCCAACACCCTCCCCATCTCCCTATGAGAAACAAAACAAAAACAAACAAAACAAAACAAAAAACAGGTTCAGGCTCAGGCCTGTCATTCCAGCACTTTGGGAGGCCGAGGCAGACGGATGACTTGAGGTCAGGAGTTTGAGACCAGCCTGGCCAACATGGTGAAACCCCGTCTCTACTAAAAATACAAAAATTAGCTGGGCGTGGTGGTACCCACCTCTAATCCCAGCTACTCAGGAGGCTGAGGCAGGAGAATCACTTGAACCTGGGAGGTGGAGGTTACAGTGAGCCAAGATCACACCATTACACTCCAGCCTAGGTGACAGAGTGAAACTGAGTAAAAAAAAAAAAAAAAAAAGCTAACAAGAAGAAACTGATTATCTCAGGAGTCAAAGTCTTTAGGTTCTATCACCTCATAAGCAGTCCCTGACCTCTGCTTTCCCTGTCTTGACCCCTCGAGAGGCTGGGTGCTAGCCTACAGTGACTATGCTACAGGAACAGGAAAGACCCAAGCCAGAGAGGTATCTGTTTGTTTTGTGCTTGTCCTAGCCTCCCAGATTGCTATGCCACCGCTGGAGGAGAAAACCTCCTCTCGTGGCACACTGGCCTAGTAGACCCTTGAAATTACCCAAATCATCATTTCAAGTCCAATAATGACTCACTGTTTGATCTTGCATTTTGCAAACCAGCTGAGGGCCTACAAATAACAGAAGGTGAGCCCTCAAGGTACATTGCTGGTTAAATAAAAATCTAAACTTGCCCAAGGTTATCACTACATACTTCAGTGATAGTCTCCTGCTTGGTCTACCAGAACAGACTAAATTGTCCTGTTTTGATAACTTAGCCTCTTCTAGCAATCTCTGTTTACAGCTAACGACGTTTATTCACTTACTGGCAAGCTATGCAGAGGAACATTGCCAAATTCAATCTGTTAAGACAGCTGTGCTATACTACTGTCCCCTCCTCACAACTCTATTATTCCAGAATGTTTTGATCCATACTTTCTATTGAATATTCTGAAGTATATTATGGCTTATAAAGTAGAGGAGAAGACGCAGAAATCACCCACCTTCTGCGTTGATCTCACTGGGAGCTGCAGACTGGACCTGTTCCTATTCGGCCATGTTGCCCTGGAACCCACACGGGGGCCTGTCGGGGGGTTTGAGGGGTAGGGGAGGGATAGCATTAGGAGAAATAGCTCATGTAGATGACAGGTTGATGGGTGCAGCAAACCACCATGGCACCTGTATATCTAGGTAACAAACTTTCACGTCCTGCACATGGATCCCAGAACTTAAAGTATAATAGTAAAAACAAAGTAAAGGAGAAGAGGCAACCTTTTTTCTGAATCAATTTGTGAAAGTGATTTATTATCATTTATTAGGGATCAGATAGATTATTTTAAAAAGTCACCATAAAAACATTTTGTTCTTCTTTTCCATGTATATTTGCATTCAGGAGAGTGAGAAATTCCTTTCTCCATCTCCCTTTAACTATTTGTTTGCATCCCCCAAATTTAGGAGAGGTACGAGAAATTAAATGAGAGAAAGAGACATGAAAAGATATAAGATTTGCAAAGGTGGCAGCAAGCCATAGTAAGTTATTTAGAAATTCATTAATTCACTCTTTGAATGCTTAGATTAATTGCATCAAAATTAGTGTTTGCCTCTGGAACAACTAGGTGGTGATAAATTTATTAAATGTCTTTTATCCTGACAAATCCTAAATTGCCAAATGTTGCTTTGTTTATGTGTGTAAATATATGCAAAGTAATTCAAACTTTACTTTGAAAGCTTTCAACTTTATTTATCACTAAAATTGCCTGTCAGCCACAGAAGAGACAAGGAGGTAATTTGTTCATGGTTGGAAGTGGAGCCCAGGGAGATGTGATTAACCTGGCTAAAGGCAGCGGGGATTTTCTACATGTAGTTCAATAGATTAATACTGATCTTTCATGATCCTTCAAATTACAGTTTTCCTTCTCCTAATTGTCTAGGTTGAAAATATTCTGTCTCTTACTCATGATAAGAGCCAATTTATTAATTCTTCCATCTTAAACACGTGGGGTCAAACAGATATCTTAGTTTGGCACACATCTTACAGGTGGTGGCCATACGCTATCAGATCTGTTATGTCATTTAACAGAATCTCAAAACTGCTTGTCCTCAAAAACTTAGATAGGCTGTGCTATACACAAGCTTTGTAGGCTCAATAAACAGTATGTATGCATGGGGGGGAGGAGGGAAGTTCCCCTTGGTTCTCTGAAGGTTCACTGGAAAATCAAGTTGTAAAAAGCAGATTAATTGGAGAAAAGGCATACAAATTTATTTAACATGTATTCATAGGAGCTTTCAGGATGAAAACCCAAAGATACAGGGGAAATTGTCCATTTTTATGCTTAGGTTCAACAAAACATGGAAAGCTGTATAGAAATGTGATTGGACAAAAAGGTTGTGCTCTAATGCTAATGGACTGGGTAGGGAAAACCAGCAATACCTGTCTGTCTAGATTCTTCTTAGCCTCTCTGAGCATCCATTGTTTCTCCTGGGTATAGGTTAGGACCCACTCTGGAATGGGGTCTTATGACCTACAGTCAAACAAGGTAGCTCAGATATTTTCTTTATGGGCAGTTTTTATACAGAAAGGTGGAGGGAAAGAGTCTTTTTTTTTTTTTTTTTTTTTTTTGAGACGGAGTTTCACTCTTGTCGCCCAGGCTGGAGTGCAATGGCGTGATTTCAGCTTACTGCAACCTCCGCCTCCTGGGTTCAAGCGATTCTCCTGGCTCAGCCTCCAAAGTAGCTGGGATTACAGGCAACTGCTACTAAGCCCAGCTAGTTTTTGTATTTTTAGTAGAGATGGAGTTTTGTCATGTTGGCCAGGCTGATCTCGAACTGCTGACCTCAGGTGATCCACCCGCCTCAGCCTCCCAAAGTGCTGGGATTACAGGTATGAGCCACCATGCCCAACCAGGAAAGAGTAATATTTTTAAGTTTTATTGCTGGTTTGGGGAAAAGGGGATTCTAGTTTCTATGATATGCTTTGAGGAAAAGGGATTCTAGTTTCCATGGATAGCCTTAGCAGAGAATGGGACCGAGACAGGAGGGCTGGAGAAGGTCAGAGAAATACTTTTCTTCTGAGGGTGCTGCTGAGGGCTTCTTTTTGGGATATTGTGTTCTTCGACCCAATATATGCCCCATATATAATAATAATTTCTCACATATACTGAGAAAGTGAATTCTAAGCACTTACTTTGTTCTAAGCACTTTATATGTAATAATTTATTTAATTCTTAGCACAACCTTAAAAGAGACGTATTATTGTTTTGTTCATTTTTCATATAAAGAAACTGAGGCATGGAATTCTTGGTTAGCTTGCCAAAGGTCACACAACTAATGAATGGCAGAGTTATATCCATATTTAAATCCAGGCAGCACAATTCCACAGCCTACATTTATGATGTTAGACTGTCTTTCTTACAGTAAACAAGTATCTTCCCAAAGTATGTAGATATCGCGATGACTGATCAAAAAACAAATTCAAGAGACACAGATACTAATTATCAGAAGCCAATGAATGTCAGCAGTATGACTGCTTTTATGTTGCAGTTTCTTGAAATTATCTTGGTATTCAAAATGAAGTTGAAATTCTCAAATGTCTGGAAAATGTAGACCTAGCACAATTCATCCAACTTGGTGAGCCTCTTCTTCATCTCTCAAGAACAATCAGAGGCTAAATTTTCCAAGAATAACAAGTGGGCTCTGGTTATTTCTGGAGAATAAAGATCACCTGGGCTGGGTGCAGGAAGGACACTATGAAAGCATGATCTCCTGGAAGTATGGGCAACTCGAGAGGCGCACCTGACCTGACCATAAAGAGAGAAGCACAATCGGGATAGACGCATCACCAGGGCAGGGATCCACGGGGTAACTAAACCAATGCCTGCACACCATGGGTCAACACTGAGATGAGAATAGTGTGTCAGCATTCTAAGGCATCTAGCCATCAGATGTAGACTTAAGGCCTTTTGGCCACACCTGCCTGCAAAGGGTTGGATCTTTGGATCCTCAGGAGACGGATGTCCTAGTAGAACTGTGAAAGTCACAGTCTGTGTACATGGCTGATAAGGCAGTAATGAGAACCAGTCCTCCATTATAACTACGTGACTATAATGCATTACTATTACCTTCAAAATCCCTGACAATCTTGGTAGACAAACATTTTCTGGGGCAAATAATCGCTAGGATAATGTTCTTACTCCTTTAAGTTTGTTTTAATGACTATTTGTACATCTCTTTCCTATTTCCCAGAAATGTGGTAAAGATTTTGAGTCTAATTAATAGAAAAATAATTATGTATGTGAAAACAAGAGTGAAGATTCTCATACAACACATGAAAAAGTATGATGGGTTTGAATTTTGATAGAGTGTTCACAACATGATTTTAATCACACCCCCAGCTTATAGACTCCAGCATATATGGCCAAAATGTATGTTTAACAGAGTAGGAAGAGGCATTTGCTACTAAACCAGCTATAAGAGTATCCTAAACAAATGGCCGGGCGTGGTGGCTCAAGCCTGTAATCCCAGCACTCTGGGAGGCCGAGGCAGGCAGATAACGAGGTCAGGAGATTGAGACCATCCTGGCTAACACAGTGAAACCCCGTCTCTACTAAAAATACAAAAAAATTAACTGTGCATGATGGCGGGCGCCTGTAGTCCCAGCTACTCGGGAGGCTGAGGCAGGAGAATGGCATGAACCCGGGAGGCGGAGCTTGCAGTGAGCCGAGATCTCACCACTGCAGTCCAGCCTGGGGACAAAGCAAGGCTCCAAAAAAAGTCCAGAGCAAGTCTCAAAAAAAAAAAAAAAAAAAAAGTATCCTAAACAGATAATGTCCACCATGACTAGCACTGCTCACATTCCATTTGCATTTTCTAAAGTAGGCAAGGGTAATGGAATTGAAGCACATGTTCTTTTTGCTTGCATCATTTTTTTTCACTTAGCCCAAAACCTATCATTAAGGTCCCTTATCATTTAGTCCAATCTTTGCCTGCTAACTAGTCTATGAACTGAAAATGATATGAATAACTAATCAGCCTAAAATGATCTATGTAAGCCCATTTGTTCCATTCCTCTTTGGCTTTCTTCTGGCTGAGCTTTTGTGACCTCATGAAAAATGGCTGTTTTATCTGAAAACGTGTTTTATTTCTAGGTAATGGAGTATGTCAACTTCCATTTCTTATGGAATTCACAGACAACAGTCCAGCATAACAAGACATTTCTTACATTCTTATGTGCTTACTCTTTCCCACTATATACTTAAACACAACAGACATCCCAATCTTTACTTACAGCTCTTGACTTCAACACTTGGGTTTTCAATTTCTACAGGTTTTCTTTTATATAGCACAGATATTTAGCTATAGAATAGTCCATTTAGTCTTCCACTCATGTGGCTATGAAGAAAGCACATCTATTTCTTGAGGCATTCTCAGTTAAGTGAATTTGGCTCTATCTTCCCAGCTCTTAGTTCTTTCATTAGTGTTAGAGAAAACTTCAGTGAAATTTACTTGTATTCCCTGTAATGGAGCCACCTTTACTCTCATTTTATTGCTGAGAGTTTTAAAATTGGGTTTTCAGGGTTGTAATTATGTGTTTTTTCAGAAAATTCAGATTCAAGCTCTTATGGTTATTGTTATATTGATTTAGTTGTATATAAGTCTGAAAGAGTTATCACCAATTAATCTGGCATAAACTGTGATATTTATATTACTGATAGAGTCATTTGGTTAGAAGTATCCCCACTGAAGTGGCTTGAAATGATTGATACATGATATGTCAAGATTCTTAGTGGTTGTTTGTTTTGTTTTGTTTTTTGTTGCTGATTTTTTTTCGCGATGGAGTCTCGCTTTGTTGCCAGGGTGGAGTGCAGTGGCACGATCTCGGCTCACTGCAACTTCCGTCTCCCTGGTTCAAGCGATTCTCCTGCCTCAGCCTCCTGAGTAGCTGGGACTACAGGCACATGCCACCACGCCCAGCTAATTTTTGTATTTTTAGTAGAGATGGGGTTTCACCATGTTGGCCAGGATGGTCTCGATCTCTTGACCTTGTTATCCACCCCCATCGGCCTCTCAAAGTGCTGGGATTACAGGTGTGAGCCACCACACCTGGCCAAGATTCTTAGTTTTCAATTGCAAGTTAGACTCGGTAAAACTTTTTTTTTTTTTTGAGATGGAATCTCACTCAGTCGCCAGGCTGGAGTGCAGTGGCATGATCTCAGCTCACTGCAACCTCTGCCTCCCTGGTTCAAGCGACTCAGTCTCCCAAGTAGCTGGGACTACAGGTGGGTGCCACCACACCTGGCTAATTTTTTGTATTTTTAGTAGAGACGGGGTTTCACCATGTTATCCAGGATGGTCTCAATCTCCTGAACTCGTGATCCACCCGCCTTGGCCTCCCAAAGTGCTGGGATTACAGGCGTGAGCCACCACACCTGGCCCAAACTTTTCTTTTTTCAGTGTCTGAATAAATGTGTATTTTTTGGAGCCCATGGGGCTACAACAACATGAAGACAGGAATCTAGATAATTAGGAGATACAATAAAATTATTTTTTCACTGTCACTCACTTTGTAAAAATAATTGAATTTTTAAATTTCAATCTATCAGTCTCTCTGTATGAGAGATGTTCTGTCTACTAACTAGTCCCCATACTGCTTGCTTTTAAAAGTAAATATTTGCTCAGCTAGATGATATTTAAATTAAAATAAAATGTTTAAAATGTTTGTTTCCTTTATGTATTTCTGGTCATTGAATCTCAAAGATGAAATAATTTTTAAAACTTATTTTTAAATGAGGGAAACAGCCCCCAGTAAGTAACCTTTATCTGTACATGTTAGTGACAGCACTAGACCAGATACTGAGCTCCTGATTCCTGAACCCCGGTTCTTTGATACGTCACTTTGCTTCTGAAATCTCCAAGGGAGCGGGCATATGTAAACTCCGACATTTACTTTAAATGACAATTTGAGTGTATAAAACATGGGCATTTCATCTGTGAGCCAAGAGTCACAGCTAACTTCTAAGTCGAAACTTCTATCATGGGATTATAGCAGAAAAAAGACTGTTTGTACAGAAACAGAGTCGAGGCATAAAGAAAACAAACTATCTATCTTCCCCAAACTCATATACTAGCAAATATCTAATGCCAAAATACATATGGTTTTTATGTTAATTACAATTTAATGTTCACAGCAAGTCTTTTCCAGTTTCTTAGTGTGTGGCCTGCTCCACGCACTGCAAAATCCACCATTTCCTGCTTTCTTATTTTGTGAACGATGTGTATCCACTTATCGGTAGCAAGGCATCTATGGCCTACGGATTTGTCTCAAAAGATAAAGGAAACTAACACTTTGTTTAAGTCAAAGATGTTTCAGGTCGTATATTACACATTTAATACAGATTATTTTATTTGCTCCTCACTGTAATCTGTGACATAGGTATCATTCCCTTTTAAAGACAAGAAAAATGAAACCCAAGGTTATATGGATGACATAATATATAATAGTAAAATTCAGAAAATATTTTAAAGTTTAATAAACCAGTCAACTGTGGTAAGCTTTTAGTGCAGTCATTAAAATGATGACGATAAAAAATAGAGTGACAAGAAAAAGAATGTATGAGCATATTATGTTAAAAAGAATATATGGAGGGAGAGGAGCAAGACGGTGGAATAGAAGAAGGCTGCACCAATTGTCCCCCCACCAATACGAACACTGAATTCAACAACTATCTACACATAAGACAGCACCTTCATAAGAACCAAAAATTAAGTGAGCACTCATAACAGCTGGTTTTAACTTACTAAAAGAGGCACTGAAAATGGAAAGAAAAACAGTCTTGAATGGCTGAGGCCACCCATCCCCCATCTCGCAGCAGTGGCTGCATGGTACAGAGAATCTGTGCAACTGGGGAGGGAGAACACGGTGATTATGAGACTTTGCATTGAACTCAGTTCTGCCTTGTCACAGTGTAAAGCAGAACCAAGCTGTATGTAGTTGATGCTTGCCCATGGAGGGAGCATTTGGAACAGCCCCAGCTGGAGGGGAATCACCAATCCCAGCAGTCAGAACTTGAGTTTTAGCAAGCCTTGCCACCACTGGTTGGAGTGCTCTGAGGCCCTAAATAAACACGAAGGGCAGTCTAGGACACAAGAACTGCAACTTTTTGGTGAGTTCTGGTGCTGAGCTGGGATCAGAACCAGTGAACTTGGAAGGCACATGCCTACTGAGACACCAGCTGGGGCAGCTAAGGGAGAAGGGAGTGCTCGCACCACCCCTCCCCCAACCCCAGACTGTACAGTTCATGACTCCAAAAGAGACCCCTTCTGACCCCTTGAGGAGAGAAGAGGAAGAGGAAAAAGGACTTTTGTCTTGCGTTTTGGATACCAGCTCAGCCAACAGAAAGCTAGGGCACTGGACAAATTAATGAGGCCCCCATTCCAGACCTTAGCTCCTGGACAACATTTCTAGACACACAGTGAGCAAAAAGGGAACCTGCTACCTTGAAGGGAAGGACCTAGTTCTGGCAGGATCTATCACCTGCTAACTAAAGAGACCCTGGACCCTGAATAACCAGCAGCAATACCCAGGTAGTAGGCTGGGGGCCTTGGGTGAGACTCTACCATGTGCTGGTTTCAGTTAAGACTCAGTACATTCCCAGTTCTGATGGCTATTACAAGAGATTCCATCTGCTTGAGAAAAGCAGAGAAAAAAGTAAAGGAACTTTGTCTTGTACCTTAATTAGCAGGTTGACCACAGAGAAGTAGAGAACCAGGTGGACTCTTGGGGTCCCTGATTCCAGTCTTGCTTCTGGGATGGCATTTCTGGACCTGCACTGGGCCAGAAGGGAGCCCATCACCCTAAAGGGTGAGTCCCAGGCCTGGCAACATTAACCACAAGCTGACTGAAGAGCCCATGGGCCTTAAGTGAACATTGGTGGAAGCCTGGCAATACTCCCCATGCAACTGTGGTAGTAATGGCGAAGGGATGAGGTTCCCCTGCCTATGAAAAGGGGAGGGAAGAGTGGGAAGGACTGGATCTCATGGTTTGAGAGCAAGCTCATCAACAGTAAAATAGAATACCAGGTAGATTTCTAATGTTTTTGACTCCATTCCCTAGCTCCTGGACAGCATCTCTGGATCCAGCTGGGATCTGGGAGAACTTACTGCCCTGAACAGAAGGACATGAGCCTATCTGCCTTTGCCACTGGCTAATTGTACAGCCTTAGGGTCTTGAGCAAACATAGGCAGTAGCAAGGTTATGATTACTGTAGGCCTTGGGGAAGACCCAGTGCTGTAACGGCTTCAGGACTGACCCAGTGTTATCTCAGTAGTGGTGGTCCAGGTGGCTCAGCATAGAGAGCAAGACTCCATTTTTTTTGGGAGAAAATAAGGGAAGAGACCAAAAATCTCTGCCTGGCAATGCAGAGAATTTTGGTGTCTTATACAAAACTACCAAGGCAGTACCTCTATGAGTCAGCAAGAACCACAGTGTTAATGGAGTTGGAGTGTCCCCTAATGCAGATATGACTTAGATCACAACACCCAAGTCCTTTTAAATACCTGGAAAGCCTTCCCAAGAAGGGCGGTTACAAATAAGCCCAGATTGTGAAGACTACAGTAAATGCTTAACTCTTCAATGCCCAGAAACCAGTGAATACCTTTAAGTGTCAACACCATCCAAGTAAACATGACCTTACTAAATGAACTAAATAAGGCACCATGGACCAATCATGGATAAACAGACATATGTGACCTTTCTGATAGACAATTCAAAATAGCCGTTTTGGGGAAATGCAAAATAATTCAAGATAACAGAGAAGGAATTCAGAATTCTAGCAAATAAATTTAATAGACTGAAATAATTAAAAAGAATTTAGCAGAAATTCTGGAGTTGAAAAATGCAACTGACATAATGAAAAACACATCAGTCTTTTAATAGCAGAATTGATCAAGCAGAATAAATACCCAGTGAGCTTGAAAACAGGCATGAGAAAATACACAGTCAGAGGAAATAAAAGAATAAAGTACACCTACAAGGCCTGGAAAATAGCCTCAAAAGGGCAAATCTAAGAGTTATTGGTCTTAAAGATGAGGCAGAGAAAAAGATAGGGTAGAAAGTTTTTTCAAAGGGATAATAACAGAGAACTTCCCAAATCTAGAGAAAGATATCAATATCTGAGTATGAGAAGGTTACAGAGCACCAAGCAGATTTAACCCAAGAAAGACTACATAAAGGCATTTAATAATCAAACTCCCAAAGGTCAAGGACAAAGAAAGGATCCTAAAAGCAGCAAGAGAAAAGAAACAAATAACAAAAAATGGAGCTCCAATATGTCTGGCAGCAGACTTTTCAGTGGAAACCTTACAGATCAGGAGAAAGTGGCACGATATATTTAAACTGCTGAAGGAAAAAAAAAACTTTTACCCTGGAATGGTATATTCAGTGAGAATTTCCTTCAAACATTAAGGAGAAATAAAAACTTCTCTAGACAAAAAAAAAGCCAAAGGACTTCATCAACACCAGACCCATCCTACAAAAAGTGCTAAAGGGAGTACTTCAATCAGAAAGAAAAGGATAATTAATGAGCAATAAGAAATCATCTGAAGGTAGAAAACTCATTGGTCATAGTAAGGACACAGAAAAACCACAGAATATTATGACACTCTAACTGTGGCATGTAAACCACTCTTATCTGAAGTAGAATGACTAAACAATAAACTAATTAAAACTAATAACTACAATAACTTTTCAAGACATAGTGCAATAAAATATAAAAAGAAACAACAAAAGGTTAAAAATCAGGGGAATGAACTCAAAGTATACTTTTTTATTGGTTTTATTTTTGTTTGTTTATGCAAAGTGTTAAATTATGATCTGCTAAAAAGAATGGTTTATAAGATAGTGTTTTAAGCCTCATGGAAACCTCAAAACCATATAAAACAAGAAAATGGCAGGAGTAAGTCCTTATCAATAAATAACATTCACTGTAAATGGACGAAACTCTCCAATCAAAACACATGGAGTGGCTGATGGACTACAAAAAAAACAAGATGCAGTGACTTGTTGCCTACAAGAAACTCACTTCATATATAAAGACATACATAGAGTGAAAATAAAGGGATGGAAAGAAGATATTCCATGCCAACAGAAACCAAAAAAGAGCAAGAGTCACTACACTTACATCAGACAAAATATATTTCAATATAATAACCATAAGAAGATACAAAGAAAGTTACTATATAATGATAAAGGGATCAATTCAGCAAGAGTATATGACAATTGTAAATACATATATACATCCAAGACTGAAGCACCCAAATATATAAAGTAAATATTATTAGAGCTAATGAGAGAGATAAATTCCAACACATAATAACTAGAGACCACACACTTCAACACCACACATTCAGGATTGGACAGATCCTCCAGACAGAAAATCAACAAAGAAATATGAGACTTACTCTTCACTATAGAACAAATGGACATAATAGATACTTACAGAATATTTCATTCAATGACCATGGAATACACAGTCTTCTCCTAAGCACATGGATTATTCTCTAGTACAAACCATATGTTAGGTCACAAAACAAGTCAAAAAAATTCAAAAATTTGAAATAATATCAAGCATCTTCTCTGACCACAATGGGATAAAACTATAAATCTATAACAAGAGGAATTTTGGAAAGTATGCAAACACATGGAAATTAAACAATATGCTCCTGGATGACCAGTGAGTCAATGGAAAAATTAAGAAGGAAATTTAAAAATGTCTTCAAACAAATGATAAAAGAAACATAGCATAACAAAACCTATGGTGTACGTTTCTGTTATTTATGTTCCCATACTAAGAACGAAGCTTAGAGCTAAAACTGCCTACATCAAAAGAGAAGAAAAATTTCAAATAAACAACCTAACGATACATCATAAAGAACTAGAAAAGCAAAAGAAACTAAAACCAAAATTAGTAGAAGAAAAAAGTACTCATGATCAGAGCAGAAATGAATAAAAATGAAATGAAGAAAAAATACAAAAGATCAATAAAACTAAAACTTTGCTTCTTGAAAGGATAAACAAAATTGACAAACCTTTAGAAAGACTAAGAAGAGACAGAAGACTCAAATAAATATATTTAGTGATGACAAAGGAGACATCATGACTGATACTGCAGAAATTCAGAGGATCATTAGAGACTACTATAAACAACTTTATGCCAATAAGTTGAAAAACCATGAATAAGTAGATAAATTCCTAGATACATATAATCTACCAATGTTGAACCATGAAATAGAAAACCTGAACAGACCATAAACAAGTAACAGGATCAAAGCTGTAATAAGAAATTTCCCAGCAAAGAAAAGTCTGGGACCTGATGGCTTTACTGCTGAATTCTATCAAACATTTAAAGAACAACTAATATCAATCCTATTCAAACTATTCAAAAAATAGAAGAGTAGGAAATACTTTCAAACTCATTCTGTGAGGCCAGTATTACCCTGAAATCAAAACTAGACAAAGATAGATATATATATATATATAAAAGAAAAGTACAAGGCAATATCCCTGATGAATATGGATACAAACATTCTCAATAAAACACTAGCAAACAAAATTCAACAAACACATTAAAAAGATCCTTTATCATGATGAATTAGGATTTATCCCAGGAATACAAGGATGGTTTAACCTATGCAAATCAATCAATGTGATACATCGCATCATTAGAATAAATGAAAAAAAATCATATGATCATTTCAGTTGATGCTGAAAAAGCTTTTATAAAATCCAGCATGTCTTCATGATAAAAACCCTCAAAAACTGGGTACAGAACTGGGTACAGAAGGAACATTCCCCAACACAATAAAAGCCATATACAACAGACCCACAGCTAGTATGATACTGAAGGGGGAAAATCCGAAAGCCTTTCCTCTAAGATCTGGAACTTGACAACAACGATACCCATTGTCACCAGTTATTCAGCATAATACTGGAAGTCCTAGCTAGAACAATCACATGAGAGAAGAAAAAAGGGCATCCAAATTAAAAAGGAAGAAGTCAAATTACCCTTGCTCACAGATGATGTGATCTTATATTTGAGAAAACCAAAAGACTCCACAAAAAACTATTAGAACTGATAAACAAATTTTGTAAAGTTGCAGGATATAAAATCAACATACAAAAATCTGTAGCATTTTTTATATGTCAACAGTGAACAATCTAAGGAAGAAATAAACAAGGTAATCTCATTTACAATAGCTACAAATAAAATAAAATACTTTGGAATTAACTCAACCAAAGAAATGAGAATTGAAACAAATTGAAGATGACACCTGCCAAAACAGAAGATATTTCATGTTTATGGATTGGAAAAATCAAAGTTCTTAAAATGTCTATACTACCAAAAGCAATCTACAGATTTAATGCAAGCCCTATTAAAATACCAATGATGTTCTTCACAGAAATATAGAAAAAGAATCCTAAAATTTATATGGAACCACAAAAGACCTAGAATAGCCAATGCTATTGCAAGCAAAAAGAACAAAATTAAGGAGTCAGATTACCTGACTTCAACCTATATTACAGAGCTATAGTAATCAAAATGGCATGATACTGGAATAAAAACAGACACATAGACCAATGAAACAGAATAGAGAATTGAGAAATAAATTCTTTCATCCACAGTGAACTAATTTTCAACAAAGGTGCTAGGAATATACTTTGGAGAAAGGACAGTCACTTCAACAAATGATGCTGGAAAAAACTGTATCTTCATATGCAGAAGAATGAAACGAGACCCCTATCTCTAGCCATATATAAAATTCAAATCAAAAGGGATCAAAGGGTTAAATTTAAGACCTCAAACTATAATACTACTAAAAGAAAACATTGAGGAAACTCTCCAGGACATTGAATGGGCAAATAATTATTGAGTAATACCCCACAGACATGGGCAACCAAAGCAAAAATGAACGAATGGGATGACATAAAGTTAAAAAACTTCTTTCACAGCAAAGAAAGGAATCAACAATGTGAAGAGACAACCTACAGAATGGGAGAAAATATTTGCAAAATGCCCATCTGAAATGGGATCAATAACTAGAATATATAAGGGGCTCAAACAAATATATAAGAAAAAAATCTGATAATCTGATTTAAAAATGGCCAAAAGATCTGAATAGATCTTTCTCCAAAGAAGACACACAAATAGAAAACACTTGTTTGGAAATATGCTCAATGTCATTGATAATCAGAAGAATGCAAATAAAAACTACATGAGGTATCATCTTTCCACAGTTAAAATGGCTCTTATCTAAATGACAGTCAATAATAAATGCTGACCAGGATGTGCAGTAAAGGGACCCCTTTAAATTGTTGGTGGGAATGTAAATTAATACACCCACTATGAAGTGAAATGTATAAGATCCTTAAAAATTAAAATCCAGCAATCCCACTCCTAAGTGTGTACTCAAAGGAAAGGAAATTGGTATTTCAAAGAGATAGCTGCACTGCCATGTTTACTGCAGCACTATTCACTATAGCTAAGATTTGGAAGCAAGCTCAGGGTCCATCATCAGATGAATGGATAAAGAAAATGTGGTACATATACACAATGGAGTACTATTCAACCGTAAAAGAGAATGAGATTCTGTTATTTGCAAGATAGGTGGAACTGGAGGTCACTATGTTATATGAAATAAGTCAGGCACAGAAAGACAAACATTACATATTCTCACTTATGTTTGGGAGCTTAAAATTAAAACAATTGAACTCATGAAGATAGAAAGTAGAAGGATAGTTACCAGAGTCTGGGAAGTGTAGTGGGGAGTGAAGGTGGGAGGGAAGTGGGGATGGTTAATGGGAACAAATAAAACCCAGAAAGAATAAATAAGACCCAGTATTTGCTGGCACAAAACCACAGTGAGATACCATCTCACGCCAGTTAGAATGGCGGTCATTAAAAAGTCAGAAAACAACAGATGCTGGTAAGGATGTGGAGAAATAGGAATGTTTTTACATTGTTGGTGGGAGTGTAAATTAGTTCAACCATTGTGGAAGACAGTGTGGTGATTCCTCAGGGATCTAGAACTAGAAATACCATTTGACCCAGCAATCCCGTTACTGGGTATATACCCAAAGGATTATAAAT
The DNA here is from genome assembly GCF_008728515.1 of Papio anubis. Lineage (NCBI taxonomy): Eukaryota > Metazoa > Chordata > Mammalia > Primates > Cercopithecidae > Papio > Papio anubis. Next base: position 26,569,123 of record NC_044977.1, read on the forward strand.
CATTCTACTATAAAGACACATGCACACATATGTTTATTGTGGCACTGTTCACAATAGCAAAGATGTGGAACCAACCCAAATGCCCATCAATGATAGACTGGATAAAGAATATGTGGCACATATACACCATGGCATACTATGCAGCCATAAAAAAGGATGAGTTCATGTCCTTTGCAGGGACATGGATGAAACTGGAAACCATCATTCTCAGCAAACTAACACAAGAACAGAAAAATCAAACACCACTTGTTCTCATTCATAAGTAGGAGTTGAACAATGGGAACACATGGACACAGGGAGGGGAACATCACACACTGGGACCAGTCAGGGGGTGGGGGCTAGGAGAAGGATAGCATTAGGAGAAATACCTAATGTAGATGTCAGGTTGATGGGTGTAGCAAACCATCATGGCACGTGTATACCTATGTAACAAACTTGCACGTTATGAACATGTACCCCAGAACATAAAGTACATACAAAAAAAGTAAATAATTCAATAGAATTATGACAAATAAATTCAACAGGAGATGTATGAGATTGAGAAATGGGGAATTTTTTCCTTTAATATATCTTCTGATTGATTTTTGTAATGTAGACATATATTCAATAGATATAATTTCTGTTATGTAAAAACTAAAATGCATTAAATGTAGGGTAATACTAAAGATAAAACTAAACATAAATTTTATGGATTTTAAGTGTATTTATAATAATAAGACTAGACAAAATGACTTTTCCTATGTAAAATATTGGACTAGAACCAAGGTCAAACTTGCCATCTGAATGTTTTTTATGTGTTTAGATTAGCTCACTTACTTTCTCTTTTGTTAAAGGTAAAAAAAAAAAAAAGTCTTCTTTTCTTTTTTTTTTGTGCTTTTACGTGAAGCTTCATGTTAAATGAAGTTTGAAAACCCAAACCAACATTCTCTGGAATGATTAGGATAGAAAAATAGAAATATTGAAAGATTTTGTCTGCTTTTTTCTATTGGAACAAAAATATTTTAACTACGTATCATACAAATCATGACTTTTATACACTATCCATAAATATTTTGTCCATTACCCATTAGCTGAAAAAAATAATGTTTAAAGACAGAAACAGAAAGGTAACTCTGATTCTTAGATGGACAGTTTCCTTTTTGGTGCCTGGACTTACAATCACTGTAGTACCAACACTGTGCTAACCAAAACAGCATGGTGCTGGTACAAAAAACAGACACATAGACCAAAGAAATAGAATAAGGAACTCAGAAATAAGGCTGCATACCAACAGAGTAAACAGACAGCCTACACAATGGGAGAAAATATTCACAAAGTATGCATCCAACAAAGGACCAATATCCAAAATCTAAATTAAAATTCTAGAATAAAAAATTACACTATATCAAAATTTTCTGTGATGGGAATAAAAGCAGATTGGAGAAGAAGAAGAACTGATCAAAGAATGTTTAATAGAAATAATTTGTTTTGAAGAACTGATAAATAAAGGATTGAATAATAAAGATTAGATTCTCAGTGACCTGTGGAGTAATATCCAGTCTAAAATATATAAAGTCCTAAAAGAAATGGTAGGAAAAAAGGGGTTAAAACATATTCAAAGAAAAGCCCAAAAATGTCCCACATTTTGTGACAATGTCAACTTGCAAATTCATAAACTAAGCAGGATTAATATGAAAAAAATCCACACCTAAGCATATTATTGTCACACTGCTGAAAACCAAAGCTAAAGACAAAATCTTGAAAATGACCAGACATAAAAAAATAAATTACACACAGAATAAAGATATGAATGGGATCTGGCTTCTTACCAGAAACAATGAAGGCCAGAAGATGAGATAACATCTCTTAAGTTCTATAAAGTATGTCAACCCAGTATTACTTTTCCATCAAAAATACAGTTCAAAAATTAGGGGAAAATGAAGTCATTTTCAGGTAAGTGTAACTTGAGAGAATTTGTCACCCTCAGATCTGTATTATAAAAAAGAAGTATAATAGCTAAAGATAAATATATGAGATGAAATATGAGTCTACAGAAACAGCACTGATAATGCTGAGTATGTAGGTAAATATAAAAATGAAAATTCTCTTAATTCATTTAAAAGATATCACTGTTTAAAGAAAAAAAAGTGGTCAGATGCGGTGGCTCACGCCTGTAATCCCAGCACTTCAGGAGGCCGAGGTGGGTGGATCACAAGGTCAATCGGTTGAGACCATCTTGGCCAACATGGCAAAACCCCATCTCTACTAAAATTAGAAAAGAAATGTAGTATAATAAGTGTATTCCTACTATACTAGTTTAGCATTTAGTTAATGGCATTACAAAAAAAAATTATTTATTCTTCATTTATTTATATTTTCAAGGCCAATAAAGCACAGAATTTTTTACTTTGGGAAAATAAAGATCAGAAATAAAATAGTAAAACACATATTGCAGAATATATTTGATAAAATTGGTTCCTAAAACCCTTGAAATTTTCAGATTTTGCTAATTAATTCAAAATTAGAAATTAGTAATCTTTTGCGAAATCCAACTATGTTTGTGAATGAATGAGGTGTGCATATCAGTGTGTGAAACATTTATCACCGGAAGAGATTTTACCTCTAGAGGAGCCAACATATTCCTTTTATGGATATTTCAGAAAATTAAGTCAGTTATCAGCTTAATATAAATCCCTTAATAGATCATAACATCATTCACATCTATTAAAACATTCAGTTGTTGATCCATGCATCCATTCAATAGGTATTTACGTAGTGACTTTTCGTTGGCAGTGTTGTGAGAGTACAGCAATGGCAAAATCTCCACTCCCACAGAGCTTTTCTTTCAATGAGAAGGGGAAAAGAAGAGAAATAAATAATATGGAGAAAACACAAATGCAAAGGATATACAAGTGCCACGCAGTGGAGAATGGAATTTGTTGAATTCATCAGGAAAGGACTTAATGAAAAGATAACAACTGAGCAAAATTCTAAAATTGTGGAAGCAAAATACCATATGCAGAATACTAGGCAGAGATTTGCTGCAGAGGAATTTAAAAAAAAAAAAAACACCACACCACCAACAAAACAACATTTACCCTGAGGAAGGAACACTGAGCATATCTGGAATGTTTAGGAACAGCAAAGAAGTAAGTATGGTTGAAGTCCGCCAAGAAGGGAGAGCAGTAGTGACACATTGTATGAGTTATTGTACGGACTCTAAATGGAATGGAAAACCATCTCATGTAACGTATGATGGTAACGGTTTAATTCCAAGATTCCTAGACATTTAAACAAACATAATGCCCATTTACTGCACTTAAGTTTGGTAGTTATAACATATCACCTGGCAGTATAACATTTGCAAATTATTAAATATCATTGTGTGTTCAGTTGCTGTAGCTGAGATCTAAGTATCAGTAGTTAAAACAAATAAATGTTCATTTTTTCTCTTGCATAAAAGTATAGACAGAAGCAAACTAGGGTTGCAAGACAGTACCATAGTATCAGGGATACAAGTCCCTTCTGACTTCTTCTCTACCTTCTCCAGCGTATTGCCCTTGTCAACATGGTCCAGAATGAATTATGACCAAATCACTACTCTAGTGAGTGGAAAAGATAAAAGGGAAATGAAGGGTTATGCCTTTCCTATAAGAGTGCAGCCAGGCAGTTGTACACCTCATTTTCCCCATTCCCACTGAAGATTACTTCAGCTAATGCTACTGAAAGTGACGCAGGAACATGTACTTTCTATTCTGGTTGGCCACATGCCAAGTTAAAATTAGGGGTTATATTACTAGGCTGGTGCAAAAGGAACTGGGGTTTTTGCCATTAAAAGTAATTAATGCCATTAAAAGTAATGGTAAAAACAGCAATTCTTTTTCCACCAATCTATTCCTAGAGAAGAAACAGGTGATGGATGTTTGACAATTAGTATTGTCTAGTTTAAGCAGATTCAAATAACTATTTTATTTTAAAATGTATTAAACATCTTTAAAAAGAGTGTGAAATCAAAGAAAGAATATCTGACAAAGGGCCAAGGGATACTGGTCCTCTCCCAGATCTACCAAGAACTAGCTGTGCAACCTTGAAGCAGTCACTCGACTCCTCTTAAATTTGGTATGCCATCTGTAGCATTGAACTAAAAATACTCAGCTGCACCTAAGCAAAAGATTCTCCCTAAAACTTTAGACAAGTCATTTTTATCAAATGTATACTAATTATAAAAACTCAACAGCAGAAATATCTGGCTTCCAGCCCAAGGCATACCAGATGTGTCTCTTAAAAGCCAAAAGCAATTGTCTTTATCTTTGAAAATTAAGAGAAAAAACAATCCAAAACTCAAAGTGAATGTAATTTTTTCTACCTCTGTCCAGATGGAACTTTGCAATTGCCTCACTGACGGGGCACAATGACCTGGCTGAATGCACCATAGGACAACTGGCTGACATTCCTGACATCACGGCTGATAGGCCAGCCAGATAATCTTCCAGCATGAATATAAGAAATGAGCAGTTTGTATTTGTACAGTTAATGTGGTTGCCACAGTATTTATTCATGGAAAGCTATTAGTTGCGAATGTGCCAGATAACTCTAAGAAGTGCTTTACTTGGGTTCACAAATCACAGAAGATGCTGAGATGTGGTCCTATGTTGGATCTTGTCAGAGATTTTGTCTTCTTCATTGAACACATTTCCTCATAGCCCATTTGTGGTTCTGCTCTCTTTGCTATCTACTTTCCAATGCCAGAAGAACATTCATTCACAGGGCCAAAGCCAGTCATGGCAAAAACAAGGTCCTTTGCTCCTCTTTCCATGAATGTTATGAAGTCTCCGTCCATAAACAGAGAAAGGAAATTTGTTAGTCTTCATCTTGTGGCCAGAGTCAGAGTTCCCCGGAAAACCATTTAGTCTGAAGAAAATAGTATCCAGCCATAAAACAAAAAGAAATATTCTAGTGTCTACTAACATTGTAATCTAATACATATTTAAGAGAAAATAATCAAGAAGGGTCTCAATCAAAAAAAAAAACAAAAATATAGAATAACGTCTCTTCATTTAGGTACTAACACTGTAATCTATCAGAAACAATGATAGTGATTTAATGCTACACTTTTTATTTTGATAACTTTTAACTTGTTGAGTGAGATACATGATTAAAATAAATGATTAAACATATGCTGCTTTACATAAATCAAATGTTCTGTGGGAATCAGTGATTTTCTTTAATGGGTTAATTTGGTGTTCTGTTTAGAAAGCAAAAACCAGATGTGATGACAGAGCACAAAAAGATAGATGTTCATACCTGCAATAGCAACAACAACCTCCACAGTTAATTTGACAGAACGAATTTCTGTGGATGCATTTAATAATTGAGGTGCTGAGTAAGTTCAATTTATTCATTCTGGTCTACTTCACACAATGGGGGTTGAGTCACTGGAATAAAATTCTCGTGCTTTCAATCTCAATCTGTCTTTTGTTTACATTTTCTTTTTCTTAAGTCAGGCATTTGGTAATATGGGCTGAAAAAACAGAAGACAAAGTATTAGTGCACAGCAAAATCTTTCAAGGTCTACAATTACTCATCCTCTCTATAGCTAATTTTGTTATGAATACTTTTGTAAAGTGGAGAATAGTTACCCTGATGTTAAAAATAAATCTTCAAAAACTAATTTTGGCATCTGAACTACAAAAATAGTTGTGTTTAGTAAAAAGATCATTTACTTGAGTCATAAAATTAGGACTTGTATCATGACTCCACCATCATTCAGTGATTCAATGAATATACACATATATATCATATAAACTAACTGTTATGCTGTGGGCAGTAAACAAATATTAGTTTATATTCTAACTTAAGCATGAGATTTAACATAAAAGTCTTTACAGTACACTGGGTTAAGAGCATTAACTCTGGTGCCAGACTGCTTGGGTTTTAATCCTGGCACTTCTGACTTTGTGTCTTCTGTGCCTCACTTTCCTCATCTGTAAAACTGGGATAGAGTATTAGTCCATTCTCAAACTACTATGCAGAAATGCTCAAAACTGGGTAATTTGTAAAGAAAAGCAGGTTTAATGGACTTACAGTTCCACATGGCTGGGGAGGTCTCACAATCATGGCAGAAGATGAAGGAGGAGAAAAAGGCATATCCGACATGGCAGCAGGCAAGAGAGCATGTGCAGGAGAACTGCCCTTTATAAAGCCATTAGATCTCATGAGACTTACTCACTATCACGAGAACAGCATGGAAAAATCCCATCCCCATGATTCAATTCCCTCCCATCCGGTCCCTCCAACAACAATATGTGGGGATTATGGGAGCTACAATTCAAGATGAGACTTGGGTGGGGACACACCCAAACCAAATCAGATAGCAATAGTATATACTACCTAAAGTTGTTATGAGAGTAAATGGAATTTATTTATTTGTACTGGGGAGAGGGGGCCAAGGATATAAGCCAAAAAGGAAGCTACATGGAGTACCAGCCTTCATCCCACACATTTGGGTCATGCAGAGTAGATGACACTTGAACCTCCTGGCTGGTCATGGACCAATGCAATACAAAGCAGAGCTTAGCCCCAGAGGAAAGAGCTTGAGGATGAGACCACCAGCAGGGGTCAGAGAGAAGATGTGGCAGAATCTCTCAAGGGCTAACCATACCTGAGGGACCAGCTTGGGTCTCAGTGCCCGAGTCGTGGGGCCTGTTGAGGTCACCAGCCACATACCCTGTGTCCTTAGGCAACAGTTTATGCCTGTGGTAATGACAAATAGGAAAAGCGATGCGATAGCAGGCAGTCATATGAGAAGACAGATGTCTTTTTCCTCTTCCTCTTTCCACGCCGATACAATAAGCAAAAGTGCTGGGAAGGAACTTGGTGAATAAGTTTATATCATACCCTGGCGGAGCTCACTAGTTGATAAGGCAAACATGCAAACAAAGAAATACTGAACAACTAGCTTAAGGACTTTATAAAGGTATTGTTTGTGTTGGGTCCTGAAGGATGAGTATGAATTCTCTAAGCAGGCAAGGGCGAGAAAAAAAAAAATCTAAGTAAAATCTGATGCAGATATCAAGAGGAAATTCTCTGAGGCATAAAAGTGCACGACATGTTCCCAAAAGAAGTACTCAATTAGAATTATGGGCACCAGGAGACAGGAGGATGAGAAAGAAGTTATAGAGGAGGCAAGAAAGAGGTGCTCCAGGATGGAAGGTGGAAAGAGTTTCATACCAAGTATTGAAGGGCATTCCCTTTATATCCAGACAAAGGTTAGAAATTTATTCTGTAGGAAATTAGGAACCATTGAACAGCAACAACAACAAAAAATGGAGACTTTTGAGTCTCATGTGTCATAAATTATCTTTCTGACTTTTTAAAACAAAATAAACAAACCGGTGGGAATGATTTCAAGAAGAATATTTGATATAAGAAATTTTAGGAAAAGAAATAAACACCATTACAGGGTTGCAAGGGAATTTATATAGATGCATTTTACTAGACCAGAAATCTCCTCAGGCACTAGAAAACCATCACAAACCATTAATTTCATGGTTGCCTGCTCTGTTAAACCCTATGATTTATTTGCTCCATACATACACACGTACTTACATACATACAGATGTACCTACATACATACCTAAATGGACTGGCCACAGAAATACCCCCAAACTATGTGATGCTGATAAATACATACTAGCATTTGCTAGAGATTCAACTCTCTATTGACCCCACTTTAGCTCTCTATTTGACCCCTTCTTTTTTTCCAATTGGGAGAAGAGGAAAATAAGGCAAATGAGCCACAATTTTTGGCAAAGCAGATTTAAAATAAGGTCTGCCAAGTTCAAAATTGAAAATGCAGCAGCTGTTTGCACAACACATGGGCCAACAAACTCCTGCATGACTGACAATATGCCTTTGCTTCCGGCCTCACAATCCTTGACCAGGGTATTCGTTTCAGCAGCTGTCAGCTAAATCTAGAAGGAAGAAGGTTTCTTCTTACTATAGGGAGAGGAGCCCCAAAAGGAAAGAATTAAGGTTGCGTACTCTGTAATGGGAGTGCTTCTAAGGAGAAAATCTGTGCTTCCAATGAGGGGGGAATGTGCATGGGAATAGAAAAGTAACATTTCTCACAATGTGGGTAGATTCAACACAATGCGTGTCCCAAACATTTGGAGAAGTGTCTTACTTCTGCTGCAGAGGAGAGCACCAGGGGCCCAGACATGGTGCATGGGACTAGAAGATACTAACTGCTTTTTGAGAAGGCACCTATGTCTGCCATGGCAACAGTGGAAGTGGCAGGAACAAACACTGAGAAAGTGTCTAAGGCAGTACCATCTCTCACATCAGCCCAGCAGCTGTGATGGGAGCAGGCCAAAGGCATTTGTGGAATCAGTTCAACAGGGGCAATGGCCACAGGCTGCCAAATGCACAGCCAGCAGATGGAGAAAACTGCCTAAGGCTCAAAATGTAAAGGAATTCCATGATGATAATTGCAGTTAAGAGCACCCAAGGACACAGCAATGATTTAGAGAACAAAAACTTGGGGGAACTGGAAGGCAAATAAATAGCCCTTTTTACCTTCCTCATTCAACTGTAAAACAAATAGGAAGAAAGGAAAGTTGGACATATGGATATAAAATTATCACACTAGTGATAAAGCTTATTGCAGAATGTAGCTCAAGATCTGTAGTTAAAGTGGCTTGTTTAGGTTTCATCATAAACCAGACATTGGCATATCTGGATAACCACAAGCCTTGTCTATTGAGGCAGGCTTGGTGAAAGGAATACCTGAATTATATGTGCTGGGGACAAATATATCTGGGAAGTGATAAGGAGCTGAAATTGACACATGCGGACTTCCATGTTCCAGATAACATTATTCACTCTCCCACCCATGGGTAGGAATAAAAAGAGAAAGGATAGAGGTTCTCTCCCTAACGCACAGTAATATTTTCTAGAGAGTGAAGTAGTAATTCTCTTCCCTTCATGGAAATATGAGGGGCATAAAGGGGGAATACTATTACATTAACTATAATAATAGCAACTATTATTTATGAAATGTTTGTTATTTTCCAGCATTGTGCGTTGTGTGCATTATCTTAAAACTCACTACAACCCTATGGGTAGGCACTATTTTTAAACCTCACTTTAACAGATGAGCAGATGGAATCTGGGGATTAGGTATCTTGACCACGATTATAGTTATTAAGAGACAAAGTGTGGATTCTGTGCTTCAAATACCTGGATACTTCTGTCTCCTACAAGTGAGAATTGTGAGTTCCTTAGTGTTCTACCAGGAAGACAGAGACTGGGTAAGGATAGAAGTGAGTTTGAGTTCTATATATTGGAGGAGGTGAGGGCAGGAGAGCTGACAAATAATTCTTGGGTTAGTTATAACCTACTCCCTTCAGATGCTGAGTTCCCTGTTAGATAAATTCTTCAAAGTAAAAATATGTTGTTTCACAGAAGCTTAGGGTTACTTAATTATATCACATACATAGAAAACATAGTCCCATATTCTAAGCATATACAGAGAAAAAGCTTATAGATATGAATGTGGGTGATGGTCAACTTACCTAAGCTTTGAGTCACCATCTTTTTACCTGTATCTATATCCTTCAAATATTGCTGATGAGAGACAATAGTCCGTTTCTATAATAAAATAGTATTCTTTTGCAAGTATAGAGCAAGATTATGCCAAATGGAAGTACTTACAGTCCAAGACACTTACATTGTCATCAACCTATGAAAAGCAACCCAAACTCTACAGACGGTTGAGTGATTTATAGTAAAGCTTTTTTAATTCCTACCATTTGGTGGTAAAAAGAGCAAATAGGATAAAACAGCTATCTTCATATGTGATTTGAATAGTTCAATGAGAAACAGAAAACATTGGGATATTTTTATCTCTGTAAATTTGTTACTAAGTGGCCTTCATATGCTTTTTGAAGCCCTAATCTTTTCCCCATCTGGATCATAATATAATATATATAATATTCCACTAAATAAATACAAAGATGTTTATAGTACTATTTGCATAACCTCTTTTGGTAGATTAGGACAATATTATATAAAAATACCATCTCAAGGGAAGATTAAGTTTTGACAGAGGTGTCAATAACTCACATTTGGTCTTTGGTGTCCCTAATTACCATCCTTGCTTTCTCCAGGTATACAGAGCTCCTGCCTCTCCAGACTTCTCCTACCATGAAGATAAATGATCTGGTTAATAAATTAATGCAAGTCTCTACAGATTTCTGTTTTAAGATTAGTCTATAGCATGACTGCAGAGCGAAAACAAGGCAATAGATACATGGAATCCCAAACACAAATAAAGGAAATTTAGAGGAAGGAAAATCTTACTGGTTTCCTTAAAATCACACCACCACCACCTACATGACACCATTTGTCCCACCTCTGAATGTTAAGGCTAATTCATAGAATTATCAGCTATAAAAAGAGATTTAAAGTTTGTAAGTTCAGGGATAAGCAGAATAACAGAGTCCAGTGGTTCTGGGAAGGCCTCTCTGCTATCCCAATAGCTTTTATACACAGAGGATTGCTAACTAAAATCCCCAAATTAGAGAGTGTCATTTTGTTGTCATCTTTTGAAAGTGTACATATTCCCAAGCTAGACAACATTCTCAGCTTAATAATGCATCCAGCCAATATTTTCTAAGATACTTCTATGTGCCTGGCTGTGTGCTAGGTACTAAGGATGCAAAGATATTTATGTAACAAGCTCAGTAATTAGGTGGAAACCCAGACATGTAAACAAATAACTAAAAGGCAATATAATACGTTCCATAGCAGAAGAACCCACACAGAGATGAGAGTAACTGAGTCACCTGGGAAAAAAAAGTCTCAGAAGACTTCCTATAAAACACAGTCTTTTAACTGGATCCAAAATGAGTGCAGTTTTTGATCAAAGAAGTCAGCAAGCATGAAGCTGCCGAGACTTGAAAGGACTTTACAAGAAAGGAAGGAATCAGATGTGTGCATAAAATAATCTGTTTATTTACAGCTTTTTGGGGTCCTAGAGAATAAAGTAACTCTATCTAAACTCAAAGAACATTCATACATCTCCTCTTGATTAGAGCTAAACACATAAATATGCACTAATAAACCAATGTACTAAAAATATGCAATCTTTTTACTAAGAAAACATATACCAACAGAGATATGGGTAAATGTAGAAACTACTAGATAAGTCAGCAGGCATCAAGATAGAAAACAAAATTTTTTAAATTGTGGTTTTATTATTTTTTACCTATGTGAATTCAGCTATCTATTGTTTATTTACTTAACATTATTAAGTGCCGCCAATTGCCATGTGCTTTTCAAGACACTGGGGATTTATTAGAGAAGAAGCCAAAGTAACCTAACTTCACAGAGCTTACGTTCCTACAGAAGAATATGGAAAATAAACAAGAAACAAATATGTAATATATTCCAGGTGTGGCTAAGTTGAAGCATCTTGCAAGCAACTCAAGGAAAAGAAAACCCACGTGAAATACAGGGAAAAAAAGGAGAGTTTAGATTGAGGCATTAGAGACTGGCTGAAGCTGTTAGAACTTGAGGAGCCAAGATCACAGAGACTCTGAAACCACCAAGAGGTGGGCAGACATTGTGTTGGTCATTTTTTCTCGCGGGGAATTTCTTGGAATGCTGAAAACCAAGTCAGGCAGTTTCCACACCCTTACGTGTCTAAAGGAGTCACCTGGTCCTCTGAATGTCAGGATCTGGGGAACAGGCACAAAGAAATTATGCTACTGGTTATACTCTGGTTACTGCTATTACTGTCCTTTGTCCTTTTTCTCTTACCCAGGAGTCTCATGACTTCTGTTAAGCAGCAGAGAAGCCAAGAGAGGCGTCTCCAGTCTCTTCTTCAAGGGCAGAGGGTGTTTTGTGTCTCACCATGCTGCAAAAGATGTTCACCTCTGGTCTGAGGGAGATAGTGTTTGTTGCCCTTTCCACAGAAGCTTGTCTTTTCCTCTATAGAGAAGGTAGGGGAGAAGGTTCTTGGTAAGGCTTTCTGCCCTTTCGTTTTCCTCTTCCACAACATCTTTTGTTCCCAACTCCTTTGCCTGCATCAAGATGAAGGCTTTCTCAGGACTCCCACCATGCTCCTACTCTCTCTTGTAGGTACCTGGTGAGCTCTGTGGTGATTATGCACATACCTGCAATTTCCCCTTGTGACTGCAGCTCCCAGGGATGCTATGCACTCATGCTAAACCAAAGTCAGCTTTTAGCAATTTGTCAAAAATTGTAGTCACATTCTTCTGAACACATTTTATGGGGTCCAGCATCTACTGCAAAAAAGCAAATGCTCACAGTCTGTTTCTCCTTTCAGGTGAGTATCTTTCTTGAGATTTTGGGTTAGTTGGCCGCTCCAAAACCTCAGCTCTCTGATGAATCCAAGAACAACTATGAATTTGCAAATGATCTATTTTTTATATTATAAGGGTACAAAGGATGCCCTGATCAGCCTTTCACATCCTAAGCAAAAACCAGAAGATAACTCTCTCCTTTTTTAAACCAGTAGAACACACAGTTCATCTGTATGTTGGGAAAGAAATAGTCACTTATTCCCATCCCTTTTATAGCTTATCCTTTACTTGAATTTTACATATTTAAATGTTTTCACCAAAAAAAAGTGACAAGTATGTGCAGTGATAGATATGCTAATTATCTATGATTAATGAGTTAATTATTTCATGTTGTATACATATATCATAACATCACTGTATACCACCAAAATATATATAATTATAATTTTTAAATTTACAATAAAATTTTAAAATTAAAAAAGAATCTAACAATAACAAAATTCTTTGTGAGATATAACCTAATACTTATCAAAATGTTGAGCAAATGGTTGTGGATTTACTCTGTCTAAATACTTCGGTCCATAAATAAGCACATATAGCTTTTTATGTCATATACAGACAGATGGTACAAAAATGTCAGTCCTCTTATCATAAACTAGTGGAGTGACAGGCAAATTAATGAAACACATGTCCTTTTCTCTGATATTTAGTGTACCACCATATGATAAAAGACTTTAAATTAGGCTTTATAAAATCTTATTTTCAATGGCAATTATGTAACTGAAAGAAGATTGTCTATCAACAAATTTCACCAAATTGACTAAAGGTACTAATTAAATTAGCAAGTAGTTTTAAGTTAATAGCAGTTTATGTCCTAATAGTAAGTGGGTGGTTCATATTTGGCCTAAGAAGTAGCTCATGGGATTTAAGATACAAAGAGTAAGTGTGTTTCATTTGAACAAATGAGCTTGGAAAAAAGTACTTCTTGAAGAATATCTTGGAAAATAGAGGACTTGGAGGGAAATTTGATAAACATAGGTCAGTTTTCTACCAGATAAAGAGGCTTGTTTATAATTAATCTGATGGTGCTAAAAAGGCTTTTAATTAGATTTCCAACAGAAAATGGGAAAGGATAGGTTTGGGGTCTGAAACACAAGAGTTCAGCCATCTGCTGCCAACTAGCTCTTGCCAACATGTGATTTGCAAGTTAAATGATGCCAGTTGATGACATATGGTGCTCCTTCTTTAAATATCTTACTCAAAATGAGTTTGCTGCTCTACCCCTTGGCTAAATACTAAATGCTCTCAAATGCTGAGTTTGGACTTTCAGAAGAAACAACAGTTGCCACAGTTTTCCTTAGCAAACAAATCTAAGTAAAGGAACACAGATCTAAGTTGCTGGCTATGTGTTATTGTCCTGTGGTGTGATTGTGAGTTACAGAAATTTGGCCTCTGAAATGTTCACATTTAGAATTTACAAACTTGAAATTATCCTCAGTTTTAGGGGAAGGAAGTAAAGAAGACAAAAGTCACCTCTCTAGGTTTTGATCTGTATTTGAGGAAAGAAGAAAGATAATCTGAAAAAAAAATTATTTGGATCTATTGCTTCATCTCTAGAAGGATGTGTCTGTCAGTTGGCAGAAGGGCTCAGACTGTCTTACAATGCAGTAGCTGTCAAAAATTTAAACCATCAACACAATGCAAAACAACCTATTTTTATTCCCAGTGGTCTAAAGCTGCAAAATTCTGTGTCTCTCAAGGTTTTAGGCTTGGCAATAGTTACAGTTTTGTCTCCAGAATTACTAATCCCATCTGGCTTGAATTAACGTCACAACATTTTTTCCAGACCCTTTGATCTGTCAACCTCTACAAAATTCTCCATAGCAGTTTTAATAGGAACTAACTAAACACATCTATGTAAGCCAATAACTACACTTGTGCTAAGACTATATAAGTACACACAAACACACACACATACATCTTCTACTAATCACACCACAAATTTCTCTACCTGCGATACATCCCTATTGGCACTTGAAGGTAGGGATTTGAAGCTATTTGATTGAAAATGATGGTGTCTATTGATCACAGTTTTTCTCTCAGCTGTTTGTACTCCCATATCCAGTCCTAATTTTGTGATCATCACTAAACCTTATAGGTATCAATGGCAGTTCTCTTTCCATAAGACTTAGCCACCTGACAAACTTGCAACATTTTCTCCTGCTGTCACTATGGACTACATCGCTACAAAATTACATTTAACTCCTTTTCTTTACTATACCCATCTGCCATACAGCAAAGACTTTATGGATTTCCCAAACAAGGCAACATATCTTAAATATTGATGGCAGCGGCAGCCCATCTGGAGTGGCGGCTGCAAAGCTGCCAGCTACAGTGAGGGAGGTCCAGCGGGGGTTGCATGCCCCGAGGAGACGGTGGGGCAGGAACAGGTGGGAGCTCTACCCGCTAACCGAGTCAGCAGGGCAGGGCAGGGCAGGGCAGGGCAGGGCAGGAGTCCGTGCTCCCAGACACAGCTGAAGCCTCCTGGGTGCAGCTCCAGAACTTGGCATCTCTATGCTCTGGGCGCCCAGGAAGCCCCCCTTCCCCAACAGGATCAGAAGTGCCTGCTCCTACTCCCTGGCCTCCCCCCATTCCTGGAACCCACGCTGGTGAAGAGCGAAGGTGTAGCCAAGCCCAGGCGCTGTAGCGACCAGCCGGTGTGTGTGCCTCAGGGAGCACCGACGCGGTCAGCCTCCTGCCGCCTCAGCCCTCCCCCCCGACTTTGGACACTGTGTTAGTCTGTTTTCACACGGCCGATAAAGACAGACTTGACACTGGATAAATTATAAAGAAGAAGAGGTTTAACGGACTTAAAGTTCCACGTGGCTGAGGAGGCCTCACAATCACGGTGGAAAGCGAAAGTCACATTTTACGTGCCGGCAGGCAAGAGACAGGATGAGAACCAAGCGAAAGGGTTTTCCTCTTATAAAACCATGAGATCTCGTGAGACTTATTCACTACCACGAGAACAGTATGGGGGAAAGCGCCACGTGATTCAATTATCTCCCACTGGGACCTTCCCACAACACTTAAGAATTATGGGATCTACAATTCAAGATGAGATTTGAGTGGTGACACAGCCAAACCATATCAGACACTGACAAGCATGGGACGAAGGCCAGGGCAGTGACTGACAGTGGCTGGACCCAGGCCTGCAGGCACCCCTTGGCACAAACATCTTGTGCACTGTGGAGGGCATGTTGATGACATTGGGAGGCAGACGGGTTCCTGGGTGGAAAGGAGCAGGTCCCCCTTGAAGTCCCACTTTCAAGCTAGGGATGGACTGGAACCTGAGGGCCACACTACTAGTTCCCGGTTGAGTCCCTGGCCTAGAGTGAGAACTTATGGGTGCTTTTTCCAGGTCCACCCATGGCCATCCATAAACCAATCAGCACACACTTCCTCCCTTCTGAGCCTATAAAAATCCCAGAATCAGCCAGATTCACACAGATGCTGGGACTACTAGCCGTGGGAAGGAGCTACCCACTTTGGGTCTCCAGAGAGCTGTTCTGTGGCTCAATAAAGCTCCTCTCCACCTTGCTCATCTTTCAGTTGTCTGCATACCTCATTCTTCCTGGATGTGGGATAAGAACTCAGGACCCATCGAATGGTATGACTGAGAGAGCTATAAAACAAATAGGGCTGGAATGTGCCCCTACTGCTCACCATGTTGTGGGCAATGAGGAGGAGGAAAGAGCTGCGGCCTTTTGGGGAGCCCAGACATAGGAGCCCCCCAAGCCAGGGCTGTGACACCCTCTTTGGGGTTCTGTGGTTTCTGGAATTTTCAGGCTCCCAGGAGCCACTATGTACCCTCTGTCTAGATGCAGGTGCCTGCAGTGGAAGCCATTTGCGGTGCATCTGATCCAGCCACAGGCTTGCATGGGAGTCAGCGCCTGAGCCGGTGTCTGGAGCTGCCTGCTCTGCTTCAGCAGCCAGCGTGCCTGGCTGTGCACAGTGGCCGGACCCCACACTCACTTGCTCATGCACCCTGTGCCACTCCATGCCCGACTCACCCTTGGCAGGCATGGGATCCAGGCTGGTAGCCTGAGCCACACTCACCCTGCCAGGCCGAGTGGGTGAAACAAGCTCAGTGGGCCCCAAACAAAACTCAAGCAAAGGTTCCACCAGCCACAGAAATTTCCAGTTGGAAAAGCGACACCCGATGGCTCCCATGACAATATTTCATTACTTTTTATCTCTGTGATACAGAGGATTTAAAAATAATGTAATCGACAAATAAGTGAAAATGTAGGTTGATGAACCAACACACAAAAAATAAAATGCTGGTAGAGCATGAAATGATTGTTTTGGTTTTCCTTGGGAAGACAAAGGAAATTGGGGTTTCAGGGAAACTGACTGACATGATGTATTAGTCTGTTCTCACATTGCTATGAAGAAATACCCAAGACTGGGTAATTTATAAAGAAAAGAGGTTTAATTGACTCATAGTTCCACATGGCTGGGAAGGCCTGAAGAAACTTATCATCATGGTGGAAGGCACCTCTTCACAGTGTGACATGAGAGAGAATGAGTGCTAAGTGAAGGGGGAAGCCCCTTATAATACCAGCAGATCTTGTGAGAACTAACTCACTGTCACAAGAATGGTATGGGGAAAACCGACCCCATGATTCAGTTATCTCCACCTGGTCCCGCCCTTGACACATGGGGATTATTACAATCCAAAGTGAGATTTGGGTGGGGACACGGAGCCAAACCATATCACATGAGCACTGACCAATCAGAACATAGCTGGTTTAGAATAGTGTCTTGCACTGGGAGGCCCCTACCTGTGTCCAGAATTAAAACTTTAATTGCTGGACTGTGACAAGAGACAGAAGTGAGTCAATAAATGATAGGAGATAATTTGACTTAGGAAAGATGCTATATAAAACTAGCTCATAATCATTTTTATGTTTTAATAACCAATATGTTATATTTTTATACAATGGCTGAGTATTAGTCCCGGTCTATAGATTTGCTTCCAATGTTCCCAATAGTGAATTTTGTAACACACAAGGTTTCAGAAAATAAATCTTCATAGTTCTACACTAAATCCTGAAGTTAAATCTATTATATCTCTTCATACCACCAGTATCAATAAACACAGAAAAATCTACTTGTTCAAGAATTGAATATGAGATGTGTGTGTCTGCATGTGCTGGAAATGGTGGGTAAAATTTGTGCATTTAAGCATTCTAAACACTTAAATGTATGACTCAAATGTCTCAGCTTTACTAGACTTTAAATACGAATATTGTCACATTAATCTACTTGTTCAAGAATTGAATATGAGATGTGTGTGTCTGCATGTGCAGGAAACGGTGGGTAAAATTTGTGCATTTTGGCCCTCTAAGCACTTAAATGTATGATTCAAATGTCTCAGCTTTACTAGACTTTAAATACAAATATTGTCACATTAATTGTAAAGTCTTATTTCCTGTATTTAACTACCACCCTTACTTGCAGGCTTCTACCCCACCCTACCTATGGTATTTCTGATAATTCTTGGAGCGTGCTTGTCATGTGCTTATGAAGCAGAATAGTTCACAGGAGCCATATGACTTGCTCTATGTGCTTAATGTCTCACTTTCCTACCCTTTTTATGACTCTCTACACGAGAGGTTTCTAGACTGTGCCTCACATGCTGATACTGCTGATGTTTTCAGGACACTACTTTATAAACTGTATGGTTTCTGCTGCTTCCTGACCAGGACTTCAGGTACCAACTTTTCTCTGTAGTGAAGAGCAAAATTCCGAGTATTAACCCTGCGTGGTACACTGTCACTAACATGGAGCAGGGGTCCCTCTTAGGGGCCTGCTACCCACTCCCCACTCTCCATGCATGAAAAGAAAGAAAAATTTTGAGTTCCTTCAAGGAAATTTCCAGGCACCTAGCTAGCTTTGAGAAGTAAATGAGCAACTTGATAAGCAAAAAGGTGATAATAACTTAAAACAGCAGCCAAGGAAATTTGAGCCTCAAGATGTTTGATTCCCTTGGTAGGTAAAGCTAATATCTTAACATATGTTCCTGAGTTGTTTTTCAGAAACCTGGACCCCTACTGGGTAGAAAATGCCATCCACTGGCATGTAGATCTCAGAGAAGGGGGCACTGAGGGTTGAAATCTGACCACTGTTTTTTGTTCTAAATTTTTTCCTGAGGGTCCTGGAGACAGTCATGCCCACAGGCCAAACTTCAACATTCCTTTCTCCTAACCCCAAGACTTTAGACAAAGATTTCCTCTCCTAACCAATCCCAAAACAAAGAATCTTTGAATCCACCTATAACCTGAAAGCCCCTGCTTCAAGATATCCCACCATTTTGGGCCGAACCAATGTATAACCTCCATGTATTTATTTATCATTTTATCTGTAACGTCTTTTTTGAAATTTAACCCTGCCTTTAAAACCGCTTGCTTGTAAACCATCAAGGAAGTCAGGTCTTAACCGTTAGCTGTCCAATTCTCCTTGCTTGGCACCCTGCAAATAAACACCATGTCTTCTCTTGCTGCAAATCTCAGTGTGAATGTTTGGTTTTACTGTGCCAGAGAAGCAGACCCAGGCTTGGTTTGGCAAAACCAACCAGGCCACAAGGTGTCACTGCTTTTGCCCTTTCTCACACAGTCCTTTTGCTTCTTCCTCAACTACTATTTAATAATGGTTTCCTCTGAACTCAAAACTATTCTAGAAGGGCAGTGAATTGAATGGTGCACAATAGAATGTGACTCAGACTACACTATGAGTGTCCATCCTCTTGCACACAATGATTTACCTAAGTAAGGTCAAGTAGAATCCTTCTCAGAGGTTGACAAGGCTACTGAAAGAGGGATAGTTTTTCTCCTTCTGTGAGATCATAATTTTTTAAAAACTAGCTAATCTGGACCTTCCAGGAGCCATCTAGATGCCACACAGAGACAGTCTGTCTTGAGAATAAAGCCAAGAAGAGTCAAGCACAGCATAATTTAGAATTGCTCTCACTAACAGAGTTGCCACCACGCAATGTTTTACATTTGAACCGATTCAGAATAAATGGAAATAGTTTACTTTCTCAGTTGCTATTAGCCGCACTTCAAGTACTTAATAGTCACACATGACAATTGAATTAGACAGTTGAGATATAGAACATTTCTATCATTACAGAGTGTTTTATTGAACAGCATGATCTAAAGGAAGAAACTGAGTTCTAATTTTATCCTTTAAACCCCTGTATCCAGCATTGCCTAAAGCTGCATCCACTTTAAATTTCATTTTGATTTAAGCTAACATAATGAAAGTATGTTTAACTTTTACTTGTGATCTTTAAAAATTTGTAACATAAACTAGCCCTCGGTCCTTTTCCTCAGAACCAGATGCAGAAAACATACAATTTTCTCATGTTTTTCCAGGGTGGTTTTTTTTTTTTTTTTTTTTCCCATGAACTGTCCTGAGAAGACTCAACCTCAACGTCTGCCTCAGAAAATATATACACACACATAAGCACACACATTTACCATGAAAAGAAATTTGAGGCAGGGGTTTGGTAGGTGTTATCACAAAGCCAATCTCTAGTGTCAAAGATAACCAAACCTGGACATTGTTTAAAGTGGTGAAAACAGATTTTATTCAGTAATTGTTAACAGTAGGAGAAAGAGCAGAGCTGCATTCTGATTTGCAGAGAGGTGACTGGGCAACTTAAAGCAGGGAGTCAAGTGAAAAATTACGGTGGGTCAGTATAAATGCCATTAGGCCAGCTGTGTCTGCTGGCTGGCAATTACTGAAGTTAGGATTCTGGTCTGTTACAGAACCTGGAAGACAGAGACTCTATCCTTCCTGATGATTGCATTTCAAAGGAATGGCTTTCAGGCCCTTGAGAAAGATACTCTTGAGTTGTGTGAAATACAAATACATCTCAAAGAAACAGAGAAAGGATTTACCATTTTTTTTGTTTGTTTAATAAACATTCTAAGAAAGGGAAACCTATCATCAGATATTGAGTAGAACAAAAGGAAAATTCTTTTGACAGCCCAGAGCTTTTCAAGACAGGAACTCAAAAGAGGACTGGGTTGTCCCAGAGACAGGCCTTAGGTTGCTATAAGCCATGTTAAAGTTTGGTCAAGTCTCCGTAGTGCACGGGTTTGAACGGAGTATTTGTACCTAGAGTTCTTTGCAGTTCTCATTACCTAGATTTTTCCAGAATGCAAAGTCAAATGCAAATTATGTAATGTAATCTACAGGGCAACACTCTGATGCTGATATCATTATCCACTTTACAGATGAGGGAACTAAAGCTCAGAGGGCTTAAACTACTTGTTCAGGTCACATACCAAAAAATTAAGAAGCATATTGGAATCCAGATTTCTGACAAAATTGTGTTTTTCCTTGTATCACCCATAACTTGTCTCCCTACAGATTTCCCTAATTTTTCATGCATGTTTCTGTAACTAGTTTTCACAGAAGTGCCCTTGCCTTTAAATGACAAAGCCCGTAAGATTTGAATAGGAAGGGAAAAAAAACTCAGAAAATGTCAGAAACTTGTGATTAACAGGCAGCAGGTGTATAAACTGAAAGTGCGAGACTCACATCCATTGTCATCTCAGCAAATGGCTTGGTCCCAAAGTTGCTGAAGGGGGAAATTTGATTATCTTTGCTTCCCCAGAAGACTGATAAATCGAATTCAGACTGTTATTGTTCCAGATACAGCCTGAATCTTCCATAGGATTTTAATCAGCAGCAGCATTATGTAGCATATGGGAGTTATTTGGCTGAAAGGAGACTCCAACTGTCACGGGTACATCCGCTCAACATGAAAGGAAAATAATAATACAAAATAATGGGGCTTTCTTATCTACAGAGCAACTTCCCTCTGAGAAACTCTGTGGTTTACTGTACTACATCTTTACAACATCCTGTCGTATACGTGGGTCAAGCTACTACTTGACTATAATCTTGGATGCTTACTGGCTGATTCCACCAACATTTTAATGTCTTTCATAGCTCTTTCTCTATCTCAACTTATAAATCCCATTTCCTCTTACTTTTCAATCTTTTCTGTTCTCTTTATTGGTTGATTAACTTTC
Source organism: Papio anubis (assembly GCF_008728515.1). Lineage (NCBI taxonomy): Eukaryota > Metazoa > Chordata > Mammalia > Primates > Cercopithecidae > Papio > Papio anubis. Next base: position 26,590,544 of record NC_044977.1, read on the forward strand.
GCCCATCCCTACCCATTTAAATTCTCATCCTTCATTCATCTTTCTCAGTACTATACTATGTGTTTTCCTTTCCTACCTTTATTTTATAGAAGCCTAGACTGGAAATTAGGATTCGTGTGGCAATAGAGTCTTTAGTTCAATTACATCATCCTGTTTTTCTACAGTAAAGGGGAAATGTAAATTCACTTTACTTATTTACTCCGTTAGTCACCAAAACTCTATTAACTCTATTGAATGTGTTTGTTTCAAGATTCGAAAGTGAGTAACACACAGTCTTTTCCTTCAAATATGGAAGACACATCAACAGCTAATGACAATAGAATGTGATAACTGTCATCTTCTTACTGAGCCCATTAAAGTACAGAGAAAACACACTAAGTACGCTAAAGGTTTGTAAATGCACCAATCAGCACTCTGTAAAAACGCACCAATCAGCGCTCTGTGTCTAGCTAAAGGTTTGTAAACACACCAATCAGTACCCTGTAAAAACGCACCAATTAGCGCTCTGTGTCTAGCTAAAGGTTTGTAAAGGTATCAATCAACACGCTGCAAAAACAGACCAATCAGCACTCTGTAAAATGGACCAATCAGCGCTTTGTAAAATGGACCAATCAGCAGGACGTGGACGGGGCCAAATACGGAAATAAAAGCTGGCCACCCAAGTCAGTAGCGGTATCTGCTCGGGTCCCTTTCCATGCTGTGGAAAGGTTGTTCTTTCGCTCTCTGCAATAAATCTTGCTACTGCTCACTCTTTGAGTCCGCACTACCTTTATGACCTGTAACACTCACTGTGGAGGTCTGCGACTTCACTCCAGAAGTCAGCAAGACCACGAACCCACCAGAAGGAAGAAACTCTGGACCCATCTGAACATCAGAGGAACAAACTCCAGACACACCATCTTTAAGAAGTGTGACACTTACTGCGAGGGTCCGTGACTTCATTCTTGAAGTCAGCAAGACCAAGAACCCCCTGGAAGGAACCAATTCCAGACACACTAATAGCACCATTTTCTTAAAAAACTATCAAGACTCCCTTGAAATTCCTATATATTGTCCAAAACGTGTAGTCAAAAGTGGTGAACTAGTCATTGCCAGTTTTACGCCCATGGGTAAGAGATAAACTTTATCAAATGGCAGTGAAAGAGAAATGATCATGAATTACACACTGATTCAGTAGTGGAGCCAGCTAAGAAGATACTATTTCCTATCCCTGTCTCTGGACCTAATCATGTAACTTCAAAAACTCAACTGTCAAAAGAGAGAGAAGATGCCTTCTCTACCATGACATTACCATCAAAGTGTTCAAGTTTAGAAAGGAATACCTAAAGTAATGAATGCTTGCAAAAGAAAATCTATGCTGTCTGTACATGGGTTGGAATTCAGTAAGAAAGAATTCCTCCTTCAGAATTAATAATGAAAAAAAAAAAAGGGATTTCATTAGCATCAAAAAACCTATGTCATTAGCATCAAACCCCAGGAAAAATCAGGCAGGAAAACAATTCTGAGTGTCTCAGATAAGGCCTGAAAATCAGAATCTAGTCACTTGGGATCCTGAGAGGAGTGATGTTGTTGAGAGCTTATGCTGAGCCTAAAAATTAGGTAGCAAAAAGGCTCCATATAAGATTATAATATAATCCTTTTTTAAAAAATAGAAATAATAACCTTTTGTTCCATTCTCTTTGTATAAACACAATACCTAGGACATAATAGATGCTAAATAAATGTTTATTGCATAAATGAGTAAACATTATTTTCATGCGCTCCAAAACAAGATTTAAAATAATTAGCGTAAAGAATTATAAACATAAAAAGCCTTTTAGATTAAAAAACCATAAGCATAGAACTAATAAAAACTGCATAGAAAAAGTTCAAAACCCACATATTAACCTCCCAGTAAATTTGTTAATCTCGATTTGTAGTGACAACACTGTTATTGCAAAACCAATACATCTTAGGCTAATGGACTAATTGCTTCAGCAAACATCTTAGAAGCCTCACTGTTTTCACACAATGAACTTTTCATTCTTGTTTATGTCGAGTCTAAGGCAGGAGTGGGATGTGGAGGCGAGATGCTCTGCACTATGAAGCTATTCAGGGACCTTCATAGTTTAATCTGTTGGTTCTTTCATTGCCTATCACCTCAGAGTTCTCCACAGGTTGCCCTCCATTTAGCCAGCAGATGATAGAGACAAGGAGCATTTGGTAAATGGTATGGGAGGTTTTGTGGTTGAGGCAGGGATATGGGCACATTCCTTCTGCCCACATTCCACTGGCCAGAACTCCGTCTTTGACTTTAAGTCAGAAAGAATGAAGAGCTTCCTTTTGATAAATAATAGGCATGTTAGTTTTTAAGCAGAGAAATAACCAAGATGAAAGTTGGGAATTACATTGGCCATGCCTTTATCCCTTCACAGGTAGAAGAACCTGTGAAGGGATAAACTAGACACAGGGAGATCTGTTAAGAATCTATTGCAGTAATGTGGGCAGAGAATGATGAGGCTCAGACTAAAGTAGTAGAAAAAGAATAACAAGAAAATGATGAATTTGCAACATACATTGACTGACTTGTTGACTGAGCAGTAGTAATATTCTTGGGTTTTACAGATTTATAAAATATGGGTGGTCTTTTAGTTAACTGATGCATTTTTTGTTGGTTTATTAGTTTTTTCTCACAGCGATTGTGATAATAAAGATTTAGATGTGAAGGAAAGTTCATAGAATGCAGTGTCTGTGGGAAGTCAGGGAAAGCTATTGAAGAGTCAAGAAAAAACAAAGGGAATGTTTTGAAATTCTGTATATCACATTGAGGATTTTAAACTCAATGTGTGATAGCAAATTAAGTGTCAAAAGAGGACAGATTATATTCAAATATTTTCCCCTATTTGTTTTGCTGCTATTCTCCACAACTGCCAAACATTCAGATGCAAATAAAATACTTGAATAAATAATTCCATTTTGGCTGTGGCAACTGGTTTACAGTATGCATTTAGGGAAATTCTGTAAAGATGTTATTTTTAGGGCTTAGAGGAGAAAAACTACCTGGGAGGCTAACTGGTAACCACTTAATCACACAATTGATCTAATTGAAATAGCTTTAGTCACATTGTTGACATGTATTATAGCAATTAACTAATGCTCAATAAGTTTAAAATACATCATGAAAAGTCCATTACTTAGACAACTAAGGGTGCCATTAATCCCTAAAAAAACCCTACATTTTAAAGCCTTCCTGCAGCCTTTCTGCAATTTATGAGAGACAGGGACATAGCAGCAGTGCAGAGCACAGGGTGATCCCTTTAGTGGTAATAACAGCCAGAGTGATTAACTTAATGTGAGAGCATTTCCATTTCCTTGAGCATGTCAGCACCCCCTCTTGAGTCCCACCTGGGGCCAATTACCAGAAAATTCCAGAATATTCATATTCTCTACTAGGTCATTCACAAAAAAAAAACAAAAACAAAAGAGACTTCCTTTCTTTAGGTCTTCTACACATTTAATTCTCTTTATGAAAAGAAACAAATTCACATACATCTCTCAGTTGTTCAATACAAACTTGGGAGAGGTACTTTTAGGCATCTATACTGTTTCTAGGCAACAGAAACATTTTAAATAAAATTTTCATTAATTTCTCAACAATTATGCAATAATTTACACGTGCAAGTACTCTATCAAATACCTTTCACCATACATATTCATAAAGTAGAATTTGAAAAATATGCTCACACAGTAATAGATTCAGAGTGCAAAACAGAGCAGCAGAATTCCTAAACAGGAACATGTCATTGCTAACAAATAATAAAGCACCAAAGAATACTTGAGCTACTATGAAGCAAATACTCTTCACTTAATCCTTGTCACAACCAAATAACATAGGGGCTAATATTAATCTCTACTTAGAGATGAGTAAATTGAGGCACCAGAGGGTAAGTAACTTGCTGCAAATCACACAGGAAATGACAGAGAAAATGCAGGGACTCAGCTGGCTGAAGGGTTCACCCTTTTAACCCCTTGATGTCTCTTGGAGCAGGAGAATAGAGAATATTCCAGTATCAGAAGCTACATATGTGGTTTGTAGGATGGAAAGGGCATGGGCAAGAAAGGAGCACAAGGGGTGAGACAGAAGTGTTAGGCAAGGATCAGATGATGAAGATACTTGGATAATAGAAATTACAAAACTATTTGGTAATAATTCCAGTAATAATAATGATAATCATAAGGCTCTGGATTTGCACAAAACCTGCAAAAGGGTAATGGACAAATCAGGGTTGGAGCCTCAGTCATCTGCATCTATTTCCAGTCTTTTGAAAAATAAATACTGTTCAAGTAACTCTCCATTGAGAGAGGCTGGCAAATAAAATTTGTTTACTTGTAATTAACATTGGTCACCTTTCCTGAATTGTTGCTTAGATGCCAAAGATTTCTATCTACATCTTGCTTTCAGAATTTTCTGCCAAGGATCAATCTCATATTACTGATTGCAGTTTCCTCAGTAAAATTGTCTGTGACATTCTCAAGACCTATCAAATAGAATGTTCTGTATCAACACATGTTTCTATAAGACCGATTTTCTCTTGATTAAAAAATACCTCTCAAAATCTGTGTACACAGGCAAATGTCTTTGCCACTATTGCTCCTAGTAAGTTGCAATCACCCATGCACTATATAACTTTTAACAAAACAACTAATTTTTATTTCTGATTACTAGAACATAGGTAATTGAGAACTATCTGTCATATGCAAGCTTTGAGCATACCAGAAATTTCATAAATGCATACAATACACACATTCTTTTTATACTTTCTTAAAGTGGTTAGATAGAAAACCAAAAGTGCCCCAGGCTAGATTTCCCAGGGAGGAGATACTGATATGGAGATAAACATGAAGGAAGATTATCAGGGAGTACTTTTGTTACTGAAACACCAGGTGCTCAGTCTATGTCCCATTCCTCCCTCCACAGAAAGCCAATCACTGAGACAACAAGTATTGCCAGAGAAGAAGGTTATTCAGATTCTGCAGCCAAGGAGAACAGGATATCAGTTTCAAATGCATCTCCCCAACCAACTAAAATTAAGGTTTTCTATAGCAGTACAGAAATGTAACCATGTATGAGAAAACAGGAATTAGTTGAGGGATGGGGACAAGGGAGAGGTGTTAGGCCAACAGGAAGCTGGTGCTCAGTTAAGCAATCATGACAGACGAGGGGTCTGGTGTCTCATTGTCTAGATGTGGTGATCTGGTGAGTTTCAGTTCACTGATACTCTCTGGAAGGCCTGATGTTTAGTTTCCTGAGAAAGGAACTCAGATAAGACAAATGTAAGTTTCTCAGGTTTGAAGACTGGAAGGGTCGATTTCTATGTTCATTCAAAAAAACATAAACATCAATTCTATGGGACAATTGGACCAGTATCAGTTCCTCTTTTGTATTTATCAATACCTCAATCATGGGGAGTCTGGTCATAGATCATTCTGGCTGCTTCATGCTGAGGAGGAGTGTTATGGGATACTATGATGTTTAATAATGTAGATAACCCACATTTAAGTGTTTTGTTAAACCTGTTGAGTTAAAGAAGTTAAAGAGTCAAAACTCCTCAATTCATCAGCTGTTTAGGCATCTGTATGCCCATCCTTGAATTGGAGGGTCTGAACTAATTTTATTCTTCAAAATTGGCCCTTACAATCTCAAGCCCCCACTATCTCTTCCGTAATAATCCCTGGTTCTGGAGGAATTAAATAGTTTAATTTTTGACCCTGTTTTTCATGAAAGCAATTCATTTCGATTGTCACCTTCTCCCAGGTCTACAGATGAGGCTTATACTGGTGTCAATGTTTTAGATTTACCCAGGAGTCAAAGCCCTGTAATTTAGCATGAAGATGACTTAATAGAACATCTATCAAAAATGTTAAAAGCATCAATACATTTGGTCAAAACAGAATCACAAGTCATTGAAAAAAATAGTTATTCATTTAAAGAAAGTGCTAATCAAAACACTTTGAAAGCAATAGAGAAATAAAATTATTATAATAAAGGAGCATTCTACCCATAATTTGCAGATAGACTACTTTACTGTAAAATCAGTTTCTATCTATAATATAAATGATCAAATATAGTATATGCATCTATGTTAAGAATAGAAGACAATATTTAATGAAATGTTGAGACATGAAAAAGAACATTTAGAAATTAGTGTTTCAGTTTACTAATATAGCAGCAAGTCCTGCTGTTCTCTCTAACATATCACAAATTAAAACACTGTGATTTGGTGTCTAGTAGTTACTGTCTACAGCACTTGAAACCAATAAGTAGTTAGGTTACTCCTTGCATATACCTAATCACTAGCAATCTAGTGACAGAACTGTGACCAAAGCATTAAAAATGTGACAGGTCCTATGCCAAACTTATCAATGTAAGACAATTAACATTCTCCTTCATCATTAAAAAAAGTAGTATATGCAAATATCAGTTTTGGAAATTCAAAATGAGGACAAATAATCCTCAAGTGCATATATTTTATTTTCAAGTCCACACATGAAGGCCTGTCATCAGTGATAAAAGGCTTAGGATAAAAATTTAAAAATCACTAAAAAGTTTCACAAGTTTTTATTGCTACTTAATCTAAGAGATTGTCACTAAATTTTAATAATGGTAAATACAACTAAAGTAGTTTGAGAGAAATCCTATTTAATATAGTTTCCTTAAGGACAAGGCCAACATTTCCTCAACATTAAAACTTTGTGCCCATATCACAGTTTGTCCTCACCATCTAAAGGAAAAGATCTGAAACCAACTCATATTATTGATTAAATTAAATTACTTTGGAAAAAAACAATATTTAAAAATTTCTATTCTCACCTACTTTTCCAAATAACAAAATAAATAGTGTACTATTGCTGTTCAGAACTTATAAAAACAAGTCTTTATTTTAAAACTCTATGTCTCTCTAGATTATTAGAAGTAAGCAAAACCAATCCAATTTTAAATGGCTGGTGTGCTCTATCTTTTTTTGAAGGTATGACAAAGGTATCTTAGGAATTTTAAACAAATAGAGCAAATGATGAATTGTTGGAAATGCATACAAAACAAAATAACTACTATAGAACCAAATAAAAGCCTTCCATTAGAGACTAAAAACTTCAGTGGCTTTATATATATGTATGTATAGGTGAAACCCAAAGGAGAACAAGCAGCAAATAAATGAAAATTAAAAGGAGAAACATAACAGAAAATCCACTCCAAATTTTTCTCCTACTCAATTTAACCTTGGAAGTTATGGTGTTACCCAGAGCCTAAACACACACACACACAAACACACACACACACACACACACACACACACACACTCTCTCTCTCTCTCTCTGAATATTTTGTTCCTGGTACACAAATTAATGTCTTTATGTCCACCAATACCACTTTACATTTCATGCAATTAAGAAATTCACTTTAGGCCAGGCACAGTGGCTCACTCCTGTAATCTCAGAACTTTGGGAAGTTGAGACAGGAGGATCACTTGAGATCAGGAGTTTGAGACTAGTCTGGTCAACGTAGTGAAACCCTATCTCTACTAAAAATACAAAAATTAGCCAAGCATGGTGGTTTGTGCCTGTGGTCCCAGCTACTCAGGAGGCTGAGACACTAGAATCGCTTGGACCTGGGAGGCGGCGGCTGCGGTGAGCTGAGATCGTACCAGTGCACTCCAGCCTTTTTCAAAAAAAAAAAAAAAAAAAAAATTCACTTTAGGCACATGACTAGTAAGTAATTTGGTGTTAGTACTATCTACAAAGCAATATAAGCATTCATGTGAAATTCGCTTGTAGGGCTTTGTAGATAAAGCAATCTAAAAGCGTGCTAAATCTAGCTTCATGTTTAGCTATATTAAAAAAGAATTGTCAAACTGTTAATTTTTTACAATATTTCTTATTTTACCTTCATCAAGACTAAGAGCTTTATCTATGAGCAATGTAAATTTGCCAGATTTCTCTAATTTTCTATCAAGTTTTAAAGAATCATTTACTATCTAATCTTTTTGTTTATTTGTTTGTTTTTGAGACAGAGTCTCGCTCTGTCCCCCAGGCTGGAGTGCAGTGGCCGGATCTCAGCTCACTGCAAGCTCCGCCTCCCGGGTTCATGCCATTCTCCTGCCTCAGCCTCCCAAGTAGCTGGGAATACAGGCGCCTGCTACCACACCCGGCTAATTTTTTGTATTTTTAGTAGAGACCGGGTTTCACCGTGTTAGCCAGAATGGTCTCAATCTTCTGACCTCATGATCGGCCCCCCTTTGCCTCCCAAAGTGCTGGGATTACAGGCGTGAGCCACCTCACCCAGCCCTAATCTTTTTAACTTTCTATTTTCTCTGTATGTACATGAAGGTAATAGAGAAACAGAAAAAAAAAAAAAAAAAAAAAATTCATATGACATGCTTACACTTTGTTTTGTCCTAAGTTTTCTTTTTAAATAACAAATCATTTTACTATAGTACAAAAATTTACCACACAAGATTCTTTCTCATATGAAAATCTTTTCTTTAACCTTCCTTACCAAAAATATATCTTCATATCCATAACTTTTTCCTGTCTCTCTCCCATACTTACTGATTCCTTTCTTCCTTATTTCATAAATAAGCTTTCCAAGTCCATAATTAGAATTAACCTTTAGATAACTTCTGAATTAGACAAAATTACTATTTTTCTCAATAAAAACATATCTTCTTTGGTACATTTTATATATAGAATTTTATATTAACTAGAATTCCTATTCTTACTAATCTTAAATGTTAATGAAAACCTAGAAGGCAAGAAATTCTGAAAATTCTGAACTATTTATCAGATATTAGGTAGCATTTTATAGATGAGAACAGTTCACAACTTTCAAAAACCTGTTTCCCCATATCGTAACCCTTTTTGAATTGGAAATGACCCAAACATCCAATAAGCATTCAAAATAATTTTAAGATTTTAAACTACACAAAAAGTTCACCTACAAGCATTGATCCCATTTACATGTTTTCAATTCTTTCATTTTTTAAGTTTATTTAGATAGCTTCCGAAAACTGAGATATTAAACAAAGTTAATAATCATTTTAAGTCATTTCCTTGTGAACCACTTTTTATACCCTGTGAATATCAGGTGTTTACCTAAGTGAGAACTTTAAAATTAAATATATGGACATTTTCCCTAATAACTCAGAAGATTCAGCTGTTTTCATTAAAACAACATTAAATTAGACTTATTTGTCAAACAAATCACACAAACACAGATTATTTTATTTTGGCTGGCTTTATAGTTTTATAACCTTCTGTACCAAACCTTGACACCTCAAACTATCTAATAAAGACAAATATAAAACCCAGACAAAAATGTATGCTGACAATTCTGAAGACATTTCTATTTTTATTTTACCAATAATTTTAAAGCCATCTTTTTTAATGATGATTTACTCAAGTCACATGAACTTGAAAAATGCTTGGACATATTCCCTTAATTATGAGTGCTCTTTTATTTATGAGCCAATCTGGTACCCTGTAAAAACAACACATAACATCTAGACCCCTATACATGTATGCAAACAAAGATCCAATAGTTTTTACTTTAGAATTCTAGGCATGAGATAGCAATACAAACTCACTGGTTTACAAACATGTTCACATGGCTAACTTTTTCGCCCTCATAGATAGTACAGTGAAGGCTATGAAACAAAACTGGGTAAATTGGTTCCCATGGCAGTTTAACTTTTAAAGGTCAAACTTCCCCAGATTCCAAAGAACACTGGAGCCAAACAGCACCACCGAAGAGCATCACAGTACTAAGCAGACCCAACTCCGTTTAGAACAGCAGCATAAAAGCATATATACATGGACCTCCATCCTGCTTTCCCATTCAAGAGGAAAATGAATTCAATTCTAAGATAGCACTACAATGCAAAGACAACACAATCAGACAAGATCAGCCACCCTCAGAGTGGTATGGCTGTAGACTTTCCCCTGCTCCATCAACCCACAACTACATACAGACTAACCCAAAGAATGCACCCATGTGGGCTGCACTCTGGGATCAAAGCTTGACCTCCCATAACTACATAGACATACACAAACAATCACCAAAACACAATCCAACTTCTGTAGCAATGAACAAGCCCCAAGAGTGTTCAAACTGAATCAGTCAAGGTAGTATCCTCTCTCCATCAGTTTGGCTTGTTTAACCTGCAAACTGATATGCCTTTGTGATTTTCCAAATCGAGAGGAGCCATTCCCACTATCTAGTACCCATAAAAGACACTCACCTTTCTGGATATAGATGTCAAATTTCAAGAGGTGTTCTTCCTAGGCAATCAGGAGCATGGCTAGGGTTGGCAGAAGTGGGCCCAAATGGGGAGAGACTAAAATCCACTTCTGGCCAAAATGGTCAGATAGCTGCTTAGTCGGCTGGGAAACTCTCCCAGCCCATGGCAGCTAAGTCACAAGCAATGCGTTCATGATCAGGAAACCAAAATTTGTTACCAAAACACCAGGAGTTTGGTCTCACTGCACAGAAAGTCAATCACTGAGACAAAAAGTATTGCCAGGGAAAAGGCTATGCAGGTGCAACAGCCAAGGAGAGAGAAAAATCAGTCTCAAATTCATCTCTTCGACCAATTAAAATTAAAGGCTTCTATAACAGGACAGAAATGTAACCATTTGTGGGAAAACAGGAATTAGGGAGGGGTAAGGTAGAGTAGTTGGCCAACAGGAAGCAGGTAGTCAGTTAGGTGATCAGGATGGATGAGGGGTCTGACATCTCATTGTCCAGATGTCATGATCTGGTAAGTTTCAGTTCATTGATACTATCTGGGAGCCTTGATGATTGGTTTCGTAAGAAAGGAACTCAGATAATACAAATGTAAGTTTTTGAAGTTTTAAGACTGGGAGGGACAATTTCTGTGTTTATTTAAAAACATTGTAAACATCATTATTTGAGACAATTGAGTTGGCTTCACTTTTTGTTTTGTTTTTTGTTTTGTTTTTGAGGTGGAGTCTCTCTCTGTTGCCAGGCTGGAGTGCAGTGGCACAATCTTGGCTCACTGCAATTTCCTCCTCCCGGGTTCAAGTGATCTCCCTGCCTTGGCCTCCTGAGTAGCTGGGACTACAGGTGCACACCACCACACCTGGCTAATTTTTTTGTATTTTAGTAGAGACAGTGTTTCACAATGTTGACCAGGGTGGTCTCGATTTCCTGACTTCTTGATCCGCCTGCCTCAGCTTCCCAAAGTGCTGGGATTACAGGCATGAGCCACTGTCCCTGGCCAAGCTGGCTTCACTTATAGGGTCAAAGAAGCATAGGGCAGTAGGGAGAGTACAGCTGAAATGCAGGTCCAGTGAAAGTCCCAGGAAATCACACATCTCAGGACTGTGTTGCCATTCAGAGCTGTCCCAAGCTTCTGCAAGCTTATGAAACACAAGGGTGTGTACATATATGTATATATATTTAAGATATATACATGCATGTATATATGTATTTAAATATGTATGTATATTTTTATTAAAACCATGCATGGTGACCAATTTTCAATTGTCTGAGATATTATACAAGTATTAAGAGATTATTAATAACGAGTTAATAAGTCTAAGATATTAAAATTAACTAAATTATACTTAATTATAGGATATTAATTTTATAAGACATTAATTTTAATATCTTAGACTCATAAGATATTAAGATTTTAGACTTATAAGATAATTACAGCCAGACAGACAAGTAGCTGGCAGCTTTAGTTCTATACCCTTAGTCATGGTTTAAAATAAACAGAGAACAAAAAACTCACATTTCCAGATGTCCTTTCTTGTAGACGGTCAGTGTATTCTTGAACAAACCAACCAACCAACAAATAAGATTTTCTGTCATCTCTAACCCAACAGAATAGGTCTCCACCTAAAAAAGGATGATCAAATAGGCTATAAAACCAAATTCACAAACATTTCTGGCACATTAGGAAATAACTTCTGAGTCATATAAAAACCAAAACCAGAAACAAAAACACAAGCACAAAATCCAGGGGGAAAAAGAAACAAAAGAGTCAGTGAAGGTAATTTCCACTGCCACTTGGAATTTGCTGCAGAAGCCAAGAGGGGATGTTTGCTTCTATGCCTACACAGTTAAATTGGCTCTGGAAGGTGCATTTACATGGATATCTTGGTGGAACCTTTAGTTTGAATGAACTTATGCAAAGATTTCTTTAACTCATTGGTTAAAGGAAGACTGTAAACTTGTTCATTAACTCTATAAAAAATAAAATAAAAATGAATGTTTAAACTAAGATCTCCTTCAAAGCAGGAACATTCCCAGCTTTGCAAAGTTCAACCTCAGAGCAGACTGTTCTTCCTCTGACTCCTTCTTAATGAAAGCTGTACTGACTCAGAGATCTACTTCCATCTGTACTGGCAGGATACCACAAGCCATTCTATTCTATCTTTAGCCATGCTCAGCTGCCTTTCTGGATTATTCAAATTATCTCCTGAAATACCTCTCATTGTTTTTGTTAGTATTTTGGTTAAAACTTTTTATTGTATTTAACTCTATTTATTTTTCTCAAAATGAAGATTCTTTCATTTTGCAGAATGCAGTGTATATAAATTTCCTCAAATGCATGTAATGTGTTACACTAGAAACACAGTTTCTCCTCTTTCCATGGCTGTTGTAAATCAAAAGTAGAAATTAAATGGCTGAACTCAATCTCTTATGGGCTAAGAAACATAAAAGTATTCCAAACTCTGTTCAAAATTTATTCTTGGTGGAACCAAGAATCCATGAGCCTCTTTTACATAGTGTCTACTTTGATGGAAAATCACCCATGCATGATGACTTGTCCCCTCCATCAGTTTTATTCTGACAAATCAGAGCAGCATACGGGCAGCTACAAAAGAGAATATATATTGAATCAAGGAGTATTTTCAAACTTTTTCTCCTTAGTTGCTTAGGGAATTATACTCAGTAAATAATAAAGCACTCCACAACTTATTCTAAAAAATTCTCTGATTTAAAGTTTCTGACACAGCATGATACGGTTGATTGTGCCAATGGATTTTCCTCCTTAAGTCAAGAAAAACTGCACAACAATAATTACCTAATTAAGATTTGCATAATTATGATTACTAAATTCCAAGAGAACTATTGTAGTAACAATATAACAACTTATCTAAGGCCAATTAAGTTGTTTTTCTGTTCTGCTTTAATTTATTTTAATCCAAAATAGCAATAAACCTGATATGTCTAGTTGATGACTTAATTAACTACGGTATATTAAGAAGTTTGAAATTGTTATGATGCTGAAAACCTCAATGCCCTTCAAGGGCGGCATCTTTATTCTTTATTTCTTAAATAGTTTAGAATTTTCACCATTTTCATAAGTAAGGCTATATCCCAAATTAATATTAACAGGCAACAAAACTTAATGATTCAGGGATGTTTGTTTAATAATGAAAAAGGGAAAGAAAAGGGTAATGTCACTTTCAGTGATGGAAAGAATTAGTTTTATATCTTTGACAGTCAGATTGGAAAATCTGCAATGCAAAATTGAAACTCTGTTCACTTTATGAAAGGAGCAAAAGCATTCAAGGACATAGAAAATAGGATCAAAGAGAAGGTGTGAGATAGATTTATCTAAGGTCTTTGATTTATGTGTTTTGAAAACATCTCTAAGACTATTCTTGAAGAGAAGGACAAGAGAAAAAGCATGTTAAAATCTTCAAGTGGGTTTCATAGTTCAAAATCAAAGGCACTCCACACAATTACAAAAAGAGGAAAATTGGAAAATCACAGAGATATATCGAGCTAGAGTGGCTTAATTAGAATGATAAAAATATGAAAACTTTCTTTTTTTATATTCTTAGTTTTAAAAAATGTATTGGTTTCATGGCTACTAAACATGTGGTCGCATGATCACTCATGTTTTGTCAACAATACTACATAATTTGAGAAGCTGTTAATATCCACAGCTATCTGCTCTCCTTTGAATCCTCAATCCTTCTTCCCAATATTTCTTTTTTTAATCACAATTAAGTATCTAACTCTTTATTCACCCATTTTTACATCTATCTTAATTTACCAAATAATTTTCTTTTCGGAGATAAATTGACATAGCCATTTCCTTTCACTTTAAGAATATTTGGCCTCAATATGGTGATATATTCAGTTTAAAAAAAACCTACAAAAATTTTCTATTAAATTCAAGAGATCTGCATTTACTTTCTTTAGAACCACCAGTGTTTAACATTTCATGAGGATGATGGGTTCACACAGTTTTGTAAAGCTGTCATCCATGGCATTTTAAAGAGATTTGACCTGAGCATTTCAAGCTATGAAAAAACTTTGATATTTAACTAAAATATCATCAAATGGGACAGGATTTGATGTTTTTATACTTAATTATTTAATATCTAGACATCTCTAAGCATTTATTTTTCTACTTCCTATCTCTGTACATCAGTAGTTCTTATTTTTTTTTCCATTCTAACACCTGCTTACATGCAAAATAATCACATACCCAGGTATTGAAGTTGGGCTGTCGATAAAAGTTGGGATTATACACATTTGCTAATACAGGCTATCACTAATTTCATTTCTTTCTCACAACGATTAGAAACAAATACGTGAGAACTGATGTCTTTGATTATCACCACTGGAATGTAGCAAATGTTTACAGAGAAACCCCATTGCTCATGGGGTTTATCCTTGATATTTTTAGTCCCCTTGATATTTTTACTCAGAACATGTCAGAAAAATACAATACTCACTAAAATAGGAAATTGTCATAATCACTGACTCCCCAGACAGAAGCTTCTTTTACAGAAGAATAAACCGATTCTTTAGGAATAAAAGTTACTTTCCTAAATTGGTAATACAGATTTTGATTAAAAATGAATGCCTTTCCTATACTACTAAGCTGGGCTTTATTATTTCTTTCATTTTAAAGATCCCTTGGTATTCTGGATTTCTCTCTATAGCTCCTTCTTACTTTTACTTATAATTACTGTGTTTTATCCTTCAGTTCCCTAAACTTGAACAACTCTGGCTTGTGAGCTTATTAAAACAATTTTAAGGTTGGATAATCTTTATCAAAAGCAGGGTAGTATTATTAAGATTATCCATTTAGCATATATAAGCATTTTTCAAATGACCAAATAATTTAAGATTTAATGTTCCACTATATAGTCAAAAGCCAGTGAGTCATACCACCTTTTGTCTTCTTATGTTTACTTTTAAAGATTGTCTTAGCACAGGAAGAAGTTCTGAGTGTTCACTGTAGTCCCTTTCCCTAAGGCAGTCTCTTCTCTTGTTTGTCAAGACTTCCGCATTTCTTTCTTGGCTCAAGGAAAAAATCTTACTCTGCAACAGTTAGAGAGGAAAATTAAATAAAAAACTTTCTGATTAGAGAAGGCAATTGAATAAATAATCTGCAAAACTTTTTTTTGTGTGTTACAGAGTTTCAGGAATAATTACCATTTTTGAACAGCTTCTGCATTGACGCATATTTCTTATAGATTCTTATTCTGAGTTTGGAGCTTAACGTCTCTCATCCTAAACTCCAAATCAAAGAAAATGGGGGCACCAAAGCACATAGATGTTTAGAGTTTAGCAGTTTTAACATACAAACTACTTTCAAACAAGTAGAACTCTTGTATTTAGCTTATAATTCTTAAAAGTCCAATTTAAGACATGTTCAAGACTTACAGAAGGACACTACTGAAATGAAGATGCAAAATCTGAGCCTAAACTTTTTCTAATTGTTGTCATTAAAACATCAATGGCTTTGCTTTAATGGCTCTAATCTTATGGAACTCGATCAATATTAAGTTCAGCAAGTGTTTCATTTCTAGTTTACATGTAGGTACAATAACAGCAATTCAAAATGATGTTTGTCAACTCTAAAAACAGTGTGAGATTTTGTGTGTTTATTTATTTTTATTACAGTAAAGGTTCATGATAAAGACATTAAATAGTTAAAACAGTAACATGTTTGAATTAAAACTAAAGTTTATCTACTCTTAAGAGTTAAAGTATTAATTTGAGCATATACTTGATAGATATTAAAAACTATCATGGCTCTCTTTCTCCCTTCCTCTCTTGTTAAGAAAACATGAGCTACTTCACCTGAAAGGTATTTCTATTTTGCAAAAAAAATAACATTTACAATCCTTCACATCCAATTTGTATTTCATAAAACAATTTCTTCTTTCTTCTTTCATCAAACAATTAATGAATACCTATGACATAAATGCTATGCCTGTTCTCATGGTGTTTACAGTCTAGTGCTAATCATGGGCATAAAAAGGGGCAACAGGTGTTTTGAGACAAGTGGAGTGTTAAAGGAGCCATTAGGAAAGTACATTTGACCTGAATTCATAGCCAGAAAAGGCTTCCTGGAGGAGTTGGAAATCGGAAAAGAGAATAGCAGTTAGCCAGATGAGAAGGTGAGAAAAATAGCTTCTAGACAAAAAGAGTAGCATGAACAGTGTATGGGAGAGTCAGGAGGAGAAAAGGGAGAACGAGAGAATGAGAGAATGATTAGAGCAACTAAGGAAGTGAAAGAATACAATGAGTAGTGAAGCTAGAGAGGAAACCAGTGACCTCAATGCACAAGAGTACTGTGGTTTGAATGTCCCCTCCAAAACTCATGTAGAAATTTAATTGCCATTGTGACAGTATTAAAAAGTAGGATTTTTAAAGAAGTGATTAAGGCATAAGGAGCCTGCCTTCATGAATGAATTATGCTATTGTATGGAGAGTAGTCTCCCCGTAAAAGGGTAAGTTTGACCCCCATTTTCTGTCTCACATACATGTTTTCTTGCCAAGTGATACCTTCTACCACGTTATGACACAGCAAGAAGACCTTTACCAGATGCAGCCCCTCAATCTTCAGTTTGCCAACTTCTAGAACTATGAGCTAAATCAATCTCTTTTTTTAAATATATAAATTGTCTAGTCTGTGTTACTTCTGTTATAACAGCAGAAAACAGAATAAGACATGGAGCTTTCATACCATTTTGTAAAAAATGGGTTTTATTTTTATCCTAACATCAATTAAGGGTCACTGGATGATTTTAGATAGGAATGTGGCATGATTAGATTTGTGGTTTACAAAGAGGGCTATAGCTGCTTGTTTCACTGCTAGTCCAGCTTCAATATGGAGAATGAGTTTGAAGGGAGTCATCCTGGATTTAAGACCATTTAGAAGTCTGTTGCCAAAATATAGAGAAAAGAAAAAACTGACCTAGATTGAGGAGTGTTGGTGCATATGGAGAAAGATTTATAAAGAAATTAAATTTAATGTGCTTTTCAGATCCATAATGATTTGGGGAAGGAAAGGAGATGGAGGAAATAAAGATGACTATGACTTGGCAAAGGGTGCATGGAAATGACATTAAATGAATGGGTAAAATGGTGCACCTTTGAAGGTGCAAACATGATTTCAGTCTGAGACATGTTATATGTGAGATGTCTATGGATTATTTGTGTAAAAATTCAATAGCAGAGTCAGAAATATAGTAGAGATTTTTATAATCCACTTAGGAATTATCTTGATTGCACAGGATAAGAAATACAATGGAAGGGGGCTGGAGACAGATGGCCGAATAGGAACAGCTCCAGTCTCCAACTCCCAGCCAGCGACACAGAAGACCCGGTGATTTCTGCATTTCAACTGAGGTACTGGGTTCATCTCACTGGGAGTGCGGGCGATGGTGCTGGTCAGCTATTTGCAGCCCGACCAGCCGAGGCTGAAGCAGGCTGAGGCATGCCCTCACCTGGGGCGCAAGGGGGAAGGAATCCCTTTTCTAGCCAGGAACTGGGACCCACACAACACCTGGAAAATGGGTAACTCACCCCAATGTGCGGCTTTAAGCAGAGCAGGCACACCAGGAGATGTATCCCACACACCTGTGGGAGGGTCCCACGCCCACGGGCCTCACCTCATTGCCTAGCAGCAGTCTGTGATCTACCCGGCAAGGCAGCAGCGAGGGCTGGGGAGAGGCCCGCCATTGCTGAGGCTTAAGTGGGTAAACAAAGCTGCTGGGAGCTCCCAATTGGGTGGAGCTCACAGCAGCTCAAAGCCTGCCTGTCTGTAGACTCCACCTCTGGGGACCAGGGCACAGCTACACAACAACAACAACAACAAGCAGCAACAACAAAGCAGCAGAGAGCCTCTGCAGGCGCCAGCGACTCTGTCTGACAGCTTTGAAGAGGCAGGTGGATCTCCCAACCGCAGGGTTGAGATCTGAGAGCGGACAGACTGCCTGCTCAAGTGGGTCCCTGACCCCTGAGTAGCCTAACTGGGAACATCCCCCACTAGGGAACAGTCTGACACCCACACCTCACAGGGGTGGAGTACACCCTGAGAGGAAGCTTCCAAAAGCAAAAGAATCAGACAGGTACACTCGCTGTTCAGAAATATTCTATCTTCTGCAGCCTCTGCTGCTGCTGATACCCAGAGCAAACAGGGTCTGAGTGGACCTCAAGCAATCTCAAAAGCAGACCTGCAGCTGAGGTCCCTGACTGTTAGAAGGAAAACTATCAAACAGGAGGACACCTACACCAGAAACCCCATCAGTACAACACCATCATCAAAGACCAGAAGCAGATAAAACCACAAAGATGGGGGAAAAAACAGAGACTTGAAGCTGGAAATTCAAAATAGAGCGCATCTCAGCAAAGGGCGCAGCTCATCGCCAACAATGGATCAAAGCTGGGCCGGAGAATGACTTTAGCGGAGGCAGAGAAGAAGGCTTCAGTCCATCAAATTTCTCAGAGCTAAAGGAGGAATTCGTGCAAGCGCCAAAGAAATAAAATCTTGAAAAAAGGCTGGAAAATTGGCCATTAATTAATGCAGAAGGTCATAAGCGAAATGAAAGAGATGAAAACCATGACCACGAGAAATCACATTGAGCAATGCAACCTTCAGTAACCACGACCGATCAACTGGAAGAAAAGAGTATCCAGCGATTGAGGATCAAATGAATGGGAAATGAAGCCCGAGAAAGAGAGCAGAAAAAAGAAGAAAAATGGGCTCGAAGCCTGCAAGAAGTATGGGATTATGTAAAAACCAAATCTACGTCTGATTAGGGTGCCTGAAAGTGAGGGAAAATGGAACCAAGTTGGGAAAACACTCTTCAGGATATCATCCAGGAGAACTTCCCCAAGCTAGTAGGGCAGGCCAACATTCAAATCAGGAAATACAAGAAGCGCCACAAAGATACTCCTCGAGAAGAGCAACTCAAGACACATAATTGCCAGATTCACAAAGTTGAAATGAAGGGAAAAATCTTAAGGGCAGCCAGAGAAAGGTCGGGTTACACCCACAAGGAAGCCCATCAGACTCACAGCAGATCTCTCGGCAGAAACTCTACAAGCCAGAAGAGAGTAGGGGCCAATATTCCAGCATTCTTAAAGAAAAGGAATTTTAAACCCAAGAATTTCATATCCAGCTAAACTAAGTTTCATAGTGAAGGAGAAATAAAATCCTTTACAGATAAGCAAATGTAGAGATTTTATCACCACTAAATACCTGCCTTACAAAGAGGACCCTGAAGGAAGCACTCAACATGGAAAGAGGATCAACCGAGGTACCAGCCATTGCAAAAACATATGCCAAAATGTAAGAACCATCAGGCTAGAAGAAACTGCATCCAATGAGGCAAAATAACCAGTTAATATCATAATGGCAGGTCAAGTTCACACATAACAATCTTAACCTTAAATGTAAATGGACTAAATGCTCCAATGAAAAGACACAGACTGGCAAACTGGATAAAGAGTCAAGACCCATCAGTCTGCTGTATTCAGGAGACCTCTCACATGCAGAGACATACATGGAAACAAAATAAAAGGGATGGAGGAAGATTTACCAAGCAAATGGAGAACAAAAAAGCAGGGTTGCAATCCTAGTCTCTGATAAAACAGACTTTTAAACCATCAAAGATCAAAGAGAGACAAAGAAGGCCATTACATAATGGTCAGGGATCAATTCAGCAGGAAGAGCTAACTATCTTCCTAAATATATATGCACCCAATACAGGAGCACCCAGATTCATAAAAGCAAGTCCTTAGAGACTTACAGAGACTTAGACTCCCATACAATAATGGGAGACTTCCAACTACTCCACTGTCAACATTAGACAGATCAACAAGACAGAAAGTTAACAGGATATCCAGGAATTGAACTCATCTGCAGCAAGCAGACCTAATGAACATCTATAGAACTCTCCACCCCAAATCAACAGAATATACATTCTTTACTCAGCACCCACATCATTGCCTCCAAAATTGACCATATAATTGGAGTAAAGCACTCTCCTCAGCAAATGTGTACAGAACCAGAAATTATAACAAACTGTCTCTCAGACCACAGTGCAATCAAACTGAACTCAGGACTAAGAAACTCCGAAATCAAAACCGCTCAACTACAGCGGAAACTGAACAACCTGCTCCTGAATGACTACTGGGTTTTATATGAAATGAAGGCAAGGGGAAATAAAGATGTTCTTTAAGAACCAATGGAACAAAAGATACAACATACCAGAATCTGGGACATTTAAAAGCAGTGTGTAGAGGGAAATTTATAGCACTAAATGCCCACAAGAGAAGCAGGAAAGATCAAAATTGACACTCTAACATACATGATTAAAAAGAACTAGAGAAGCAAGAGTAAAACCACATTTCAGCTAGCAGAAGGCAGAAATATAACTAAGATCAGAGCAGAACTGAAGGAGATAGAACTAAAAAACCCTCAAAATCAATGAATCCAGGAGTTGGTTTTGAAAAAAGATCAACAAAATTGACAGACCACTAACAAGACTAATAAAAAGAAGAAAAGAGATAAGAATCAAATCAGCCCATAATTCAAAATGATAAAGGGATATCACCACCGACCCCACAGAAATACAAACTACCATCAGAATTATAAACACCTCTATGCAAAATAAACTGGAAAACCTAAAAGAAATGGATAATTTCACAGGACACTTACCTCTTCCAAGACTAAACCAGGAAGAAGTTGAATCCCTGAATAGACCAATAGTAGGCTCTGAAATTGAGGCAATAATTAATAGCCTACCAACCAAAAAGTCAGGACTAGATGGATTCACAGCTGAATTCCTACCAGAGAGGTATAAGGAGGAGTTGGTACCATTCCTTCTGAAACTATTCCAATCAATAGAAAAGAGGAATCCTCTAACTCATTTATAGGGCCAACATCATCCCTGATACCAAAGCCTGGCAGAGACACACAACAAAAAAAAGAATTTTAGACCAATATCCCTGATGAACATCGGTAAAAATCCTCAATAAAATACTGGCAAACCCAGTTCAACAACACATCAAAAGCTTATCCACCATGATCAAAGTGGGCTTCATCCCTGGGATGCAAGGCTGGTTCAACGATACGCCAAATCAATAAACATGAAAATCCAGCATATAAACAGAACCAAAGACAAGAACCACATGATTATCTCAATAGATGCAGAAAAGACTTTTGACAAAATTCAACAGCCCTTCATGCTAAAAGCGGCTCAATAAATTACGGTGATGGGCGATTACCTCAAAATAATAAAAGAGCTATTTATGGCAAACCCACAGCCAATGTCATACTGAATGGGCAAAACTGGAAAAATTCCCGCTGAAAGCTAACAAGACAGGAATGCCCTCTCTCCACCACTCCCTATTCAACATAGTGTTGGAAGTTCTGGCTAGAGGGCAATTAGGCAAAGAAATCAGAATTATTCAGTTAGGAAAGAAGAAGTCAAATTGTCCCTGATTGCAGATGACATGATTGTATATATTTAAGAAAACCCCATTGTCTCAGCCAAAAATCTCCTTAAGCTGATAAGCAACTTCAGCAAAGTCTCAGGAAACAAAATTAATGTGCAAAATCACAAGCATTCTTATACAATAACAGACAAACACAGAGCCAAATCATGAATGAACTTCCATTCACAATTGCTTCAAAAGAGGGAATAAAACACCTAGGAATCCAAAACTTACAAAGGGATGTAAAGGACCTCTTCAAGAGGGAGCACTACCAGCCACTGCTCAGTGGAAATAAAAGAGGGACACAAACAAATGGAGAACATACCATGCTCATGGATAGGAAGAATCAATATGTGAAAATGGCCATACTGCCCAAGGTGATTTATAGATTCAATGCATCCCCATCAAGCTACCAATGAGTTTCTTCACAGAATTGGAAAACTGCTTTAAAAGTTCATATGGAACAAAAAGCCCGCATCTCCAAGACAATCCTAAGTCAAAAGAACAAAGCTGGAGGCATCCATACCTGACTTCAAACTATACTACAAGGCTACAGTAGCAAAACAGCATGGTACTGAGTACCAAAGAAACAGAGATATAGACCAGTGGAACAGAACAGAGTCCTCAGAAATAATACCACACATCTACAGCCATCCCTGATCTTTGACAAACCTGAGAAAAACAAGAAATGGGGAAAAGGATTCCCTATTTAATAAATGGTGCTGGGAAAATTGGCTAGCCATAAGTAAGCTGAAACTGGATCCTTTCCCTTACTCATATACGAAAATTAATTCAAGATGGATTAGAACTTAAATGTTAGACCTAATACCATAAAATCCTAGAGAAAACCTAGGTAGTACCATTCAGGACATAGGCATGGGCAAAGACTTCATGTCTAAAACACCAAAACAGCGGCAGCAAAAAGCTAAAAATTGACAAATGGGATCTAATTAAACTAAAGAGCTTCTGCACAGCAAAGAAACTACCATCAGAGTGAACAGGCAACCTACAGAATGGGAAAATTTTTGCAATCTACTCATCTGACAAAGGCTAATATCCAGAACCTACAAGAACTCAAAACAAATTTACAAGAAAAAACAAACAACCCCATCAAAAGTGGGCAAAGGATATGAATAGACATTTCTCAAAGAAGACATTCATAGCCAA
Organism: Papio anubis; assembly: GCF_008728515.1. Taxonomy (NCBI): domain Eukaryota; kingdom Metazoa; phylum Chordata; class Mammalia; order Primates; family Cercopithecidae; genus Papio; species Papio anubis. The sequence continues at coordinate 26,613,477 of NC_044977.1, forward strand.
CAGACATATGAAAAAATGCTCATCATCACTGTGGCCATCAAGAAATGCAAATCAAAACCACAATGAGATACCATCTCACACACCAGTTAGAATGGCGATCATTAAAAAGTCAGGAAACAACAGGTGCTGGAGAGGATGTGGAAATAGGAACACTTTTACACTGTTGGTGGGATTGTAAAGCCTAGTTCAACCATTATGGAAAACAGTATGGCTGATTCCTCAAAGGATCTAGAACTAGATGTACCATATGACCCAGCCATCCCATTACTACAGGATATACCCAAAAGGATTATAAATTATGCTGCTATAAAGACACGGCACACACGTATATTTATTGCAGCACTATTCTAATAGCAAAAGACTTGGAATCAGCCCAAGTATCCATCAGTGACAGATTGGATTAAGAAAATGTGGCACATATACACCATGGAATACTATGCAGCCATAAAAGGGGCAGTTTAGATCCTTTGTAGGAGTTTATCAGATGCAGCTGGAAACCATCATTCTTAGCAAAACTATGCAGAACAGAAAACCAAACACACGCGTATTCTCCCTCACTCATAGGTGGGAACTGAACAATGAATCACTTGGACTCAGGAAGGGAACATCACACACACGGGGGGCCTATCATGGGGAGGGAGGGAGGAGGGATTGCATTGGGAGTTATACCTGATGTAAATAGCTGAGTTGATGGGTGCAGCACACCAACAAGCACAGAAACCATACATATGTAACAAACCTGCGTTATGCACATGTACCCTACAACAAAAAGAGACTACTTGGGAAAAAATAAAAGTTGTAAATAAAAGAAGAAAAAAAAAAAAAAAAAAAAAGAAATGCAATGGAAATTTCTAGTATTTAATTTGGGATTGATCCCAATTACTAAGAATAAAACCCGAGAAGCCCCGATAATTAAGGAAAGAGCAGAGAGTAAAACCTGAAAGGCAATTTGAGAAGAAATAGCCAGACATTTAAGAAACATAAAATGTAGCAATATAGTATTATAGAATCCAAGGAAAGCAGATACCATATTTGATAGGTAAAGTAATGGCTCTCAAATGAGATTCACATTCTAAACCCCAGGAACTGTGAATATGATACATGATATGACAAAAGGGAGTTTGCAGAGATGATTAAGTGAAGGACCCTAAAATGGGAGATTTAACTAGATTATTACCTGGGCAATCCCAATGTCATCACAAGTATCCTTATGAGACAGAAGCAGGAGAGTTAGAGTCAGAGAAAGGGATATGGTAATAAAAACAGAGGGGTGGTGTATGAAAGAGACTGGGAGAGAAAAAGAGATGAGCCAAAAATCTCAGATGACTTCTAGAAGCTGGAAAAGACCAAGAAATGGATTCTCCCCTAGAGAGAAGAAATGTGGCTTTGTCAATTCATTTCAGACCTCTGACCTCCAGGATGTTAAGACATATTTGTGTTGTTTTAGGCTACATATTTTGTGGTAATTTGCAACAGTAGTAGGAAACTAATACTCTATATGAGTTGACTTAAGCAATAGAGGATTTATTGATGACTTTTAAAAGAGAAGGAATCTTTTCAAAAACAATTTGTGAAATTGCAGTGTTTTGAGTAGTTAAAAAGAGTAAGTTATCCTTTTGAATCTTCATTGGTTACATCTCTGCCCTGGCTGTTTCAGGTTGCTGGCTTCTTCAGCTCCAAGTCTGGGATATATGAGGCAAAAGGAAACCCAAGGAACTCTCCAGTGTGTCATTTCTTGGTCTCAAGGTTCTTAGCTGGTCTATTTTCCTCTTTCTGCCTTTCAGAGCCTTCTTCTGTGTTTTACACATAATGTTCAGGGGTTTTAGCTGTACTTGGCAGGGAGAATAGGGGGGAAGTTCCAAAATTGAGTTCTTAATTTTGTTTTTTTAAATTTTTGCTTACTAGTGCTTTTCAATATTTTTCCATTAGACATGAATTACTTGTGTTTTTAATAAATGTGTTTTTGCATCATAATGCCTACATTGGTACTTTAGTAATTGGTCACATAGTAATTAATATACAAATTGAAATTTATTTTGCATAATATAAATAATCTGAAACCAAGAAAAATAAACAAATATGATGAATATTCCCAATCCTATTTCACCTGTGACTCATCAATGACATCAACTCTCAAATGGAATTTTCTAAAATTCATCCTATACAAGGTGATTTTTCAAAATACTTAACAAGTGGTATGGCACAGGCAGAAACTAATAAAGTGATTGTCTGCAGTCAGAAAGGATACTGGCTAGTACAATATAGTGAGGCTTATCAGTCCTACTTCTATAGAGAAGCTAATAAAATTCCTAAGAAAGAAAAGAGTTCCATGGGTAATGACCTTTGGGAAATAACACTTACCATTTCCTTCCCTTCAGAATTCTTTTCAGAAAAAAAAATGTATTATTAGCTTCATTAAATCTAGATTTTATTTTATCATGAAGTTGTTTTCTCATCAAACCCACTCCCTACACACATATTCACAACCTAGAGAATACAGTTTGAAATGTTCTCTCAAGTGCTTTTATGCTAAACTGTTATTCTGCCAACCCATTTCTTGTCCGTATCCTTTTCTCCCAGTTAATAATTATTGCCGCTCAAATATAATTTATTCTGTAAAATTACTTATTCTATATCCTAGTCTGTTTAAGAAAAAGGACACATCTAAAATTAAGTCATATGAGACATTAACACTTCCCTGGATCTATGGATACATTTATTTACTGGTGCATATTAGCAATAAGTAAATGCAGCATGGGCCGGGCACAGTGGCTCACGCCTGTAACCCCAGCAGTTTGGGAGGCCAAGGAGTTCAGGTTACCTGAGGTCAGAAGTTTGAGGCAAGCCTGGCCAACATGGTGAAACCCCATCGCTACTAAAAATACAAAGTTAGGCAGGCATGGTGGCACATCCTATAGGCTCAGCTACATGGGAGACTCAGGCAGGAGGATTGCTTGAGCTCAGGAGGCAGAGGTTGCAGTAAGCCGAGATTGTGCCAGTGCACTCCCGCTTGGGTTCTGTCTCAAAAAATAAAATAAGTAAATTTGGCATATTAGAAAAAGGTGAAAGTGATGAGTTCAGAGCTAAAATCACAGATAGATTTTCTGCAATATCATCCCTTCTCACTTGGTAAGAGCTCCTTGTGGAAAATTCTGCAGCTGTATCTTGGCTCAGATACTACAAAGTTTAGTAGAAATCTGCCATCATCACAAGATGAATAAGTGAAAACCTGTGTACCGAGTATTTTATGCCTCTTGTATGGAGTAAGGTTGAAAAAGAATTGTATGGTGTTGATCTAATTCTTCTTTCATATTTAAAGTGATATTTTGTTTTTAGAGAGAAAACAAAATCTAGACGCTTTCTCAGTCCCTCTGCTATTGGAAATGTGATGGGAATGAACTTCTGTCTGACAATCATATTGTCGTTATGTCTATATAATATTGCAACACTTAGATAACCTATGAAAGGAAGTTAAATGATGTGTAATGAGATATTTCCAGAGGTAATTATATCAAAGAAGAACAGATCTCTTTATGCAAGGGGATCCAGTAGATAATGCAAAACTATTAGCCAATAAAGTTAAGAACGGAGAGAGGAAAAACCACAATGTGTCATTGAAAAGGATGCAAAATTAAACTTCAAAATACATGAAGATAACTAACATTACAAATAGGCAAATCAGCCAACCAAACCAAACCAAAAACAGATATTACAAAATGTGAACAGGTAGATATAAAAATAAACCAATCAACATTTTTGGAAATTAAGAATATGATCATTGAAATTAAAATTTAATAAGCCATATATAGTACTGTTGAATAAAGGAATAATTCAGTTTAAAGATAATAATAGGAGACACAAGAGTGTGGCATGAACATGGAAAAGCAAAATTAAACAGGAAGTATGTGACCATGAAGTGAATGCTCAGTCTCAGAGATCAGAGGCTTAAAGAATAGGATAGACTGAAAACTAAAAAGAAAGAAAAATAGTATCCCAGCATGCTAAAGAAAAGAAAAGTTCCTCAACACCCTTCCTGGTTATTTTTCCAATACAATACACGCTGGGTCCACCTTACCACATCCTGTTTGATACCAGCTTTATCAACTTTTCCATTAAAATCAAACTGGACTTAGTGTAGTCAATGTTGGACTGTCTGTATACACGTCTATCCCTTGTATAACTGTGTAATGGCTGAAATTGGGGAATTAGGGCAGAAGTTTCAGGTAGCTCTAAGGATTGTTAAGGATCTAATATTTGAATGATTACCGGGGACACACAAAAAAACCTATGCAGATGACAACTTAGCACAGAGAGTAACTCACAAGTGCTACATTGTGTCCTTGGTTGACAAGGACCTTAAAAAAGAATCCAAAAGAATCCTGGAGTTCCTAACATGTACATTTCTAATCTAGATAAAACTCTGAATAGATGTCAGGTGACTATGGAGCCCCTAGGTTCTAACTCTTATAAGACAAAGTTTCTCTGCCTTTCTTTGACCAACTTTCTGTTGTTTCCAGTTCATTAAACATTCCGTAGTGTGATATGTAGCTTCCATTTACCCATTTGCTCTATTATGAGCTGAGTATGGTTAAATATGCTCACTTTCTTGTGCTGTTTTGAAATTGATACTTTGTCTCACTTAAAAATTTTAGGCCGGGCTCAGTGGCTCACATCTGTAATCCCAGCACTTTGGGAGGCCAAGGCAGGCGGATCACCTGAGGTCAGGAGCTCGAGACCAGCCTGACCAATATGATGAAACCCCATCTCTACTAAAAATACAAAAATTAGCCAGGCATGGTGGTATGTGCCTGTAATCCCAGCTACTTGGGAGGCTGAGGCAGGAGAATCACTTGAACCTGGGAGGCAGAGGTTACAGTGAGCCAAGATCACAACACTGCACTCTAGCCTGGGCAACAGGAGCAAAACTCTTTCTCAAAAAAAAAAAAAAAAAAAAAATTAAATAATGATCAAAGTGTACAAAATCCTAGGAAGAATATGTCTTATACCTTTTTCTGAGTTCTGTTGCACAGTGTGGTGAATATGGTTAATAAAAAAGTGTCACACATTTCAAAATTGCTATGAGAGTAAACTTCAAATGTTCTTAACATGAAAATGTTAAGTATTTAAAGTGATGGGTATGTTAACTAACTTGATTTAATTAATTATTTGACATTATATCCATAGATTATGACATAACTTTGTAACCCATAAATTTACACAATTATAAATTGTCAGTTTACAATAAAAAGTGGCATATTTTTAGAAAAAAAAAGTATTCAGTCAAACAGAAGGCAGAGGTTAAAATATTTAGAAAGAATAAAAGGAAAGGAAGAAAGAAAAAAAGAAGAAGGAAAGGAAGGGAGAAAGAGAGGGATGAAGGAAGAAAGAGAAGAAGACAGTTTACAGAGCCGGGAAATAGTTGAAAATTTACAAGATAGACTGAATAGGACTTTCTCCACCACTTCTTTTCCCTGCCAAAAAAGAGAAGAGAAGTAATGACAGGAGAGATAATGACTGATTTTTATTTTTTTTCAAAATGGAGAGAGGAGACGTAAAATCAAAAGGATATCCAATTCCAAGGCTGGAGTTTTTAAAGTTCACCTTAGAAATGACATGGTAAAATACAAATTTGAAAAGTTACCATAAAGTAAAGCCATCTACTTACCAAAGAATAGTAATTGCCTTGGCAGTAAACTTTTTAGCAAAAATAAATAAATGCTAGAAAATACTGGTATAACATCTTCAAATAGCTGAAGGAATTCCACACTAGTGCAAACATCATGCAAGAGTAACTACATCTGGCAATGCTGGAGACTGAATTCTCTGAGAAGGTCTCCTACAAAAACATAACTAAATGATGAATAACATGTTTTCCAGAGCATGCTCGGCTCCAGGAAGCAGGGGAAATCTGTTATCCCTCCCTCAAAAGGACTTGAGTAGTAGTTGAAAGTGCGTGCTGTGAGAGGTAAGCAAGTGAGAGAAATGCGATTGCTCCTCAAACAGGTGGCTTTAATACGAGCAGGTGCCCTTCATACTACTGCAATTATACATTAAACTTTTGGCCGACAACGAAGTAAGGAAGCTGAAGCTGAAATGCCTATCTTAAGCTATGATACCCTAAAAGGTCCAACTAGATCTATGATACGCCAGAGACCCTTAACAGAAACAAAAGCTGAAGAAAAGCATTCCCAATGTAAGGCCACACTATTCCCAGACCAAAGTCAATCATAAGTTTCTAAATACTATCAAGCAAATAAAGAGACAAGATATCATGAATGAGGCAGCAGAAAAAAGAGAAAAAAAAAAAAAAGATTTAGCCCATAAAAACCTTAAGATAATCAAATTGTCAGACGCAAAATGTAGAATAGCCAATGTAGAAAACATAAAAACTGAATTCTCTGATAGACCAAGCCACAAGAGACTTTCATAAATAAGCAGGGAATTCTAGAAAAGCAACCAAATGGAACTTCTAGATATTGAAAATATAATGGCTGAAATGAAGCAAACATTAATTAAAGAGGTTAAATAGCAGAAAAAACATAGTCAAAGAGGTAACAGTAAAGGTATATCTGAAATATTACCCACAAAACAAGAGCAGAGAGCCAGGGGAATAGAAATATGAAAATGGAGATATATACATGTAGGATTGAATGAAAATGTTCAATCCAAAGTACCGCTCTGAGTAGAGTCCTAGAAAAAGAGAAATGAGGGAATAGAAGAGAGGCTTGCCAATAAATGTATGAACTTAGGAAATTATGAGAAATTTATAAAAAATAGAACTACAAACTTTTAATCAAGAGGTAGAAAGTCTGAATAGTCCTCAAATTATTATAAAAATTGATCATTGCTGAAATAAAGAAAAATTCCAGGCCCAAGTTATTTAACATGCAAGCTCTAATATACTTTTGATGATATTATATCTTCAATCTAATATAAAGTCTTTCAGATAATGGAAAATTAGAGGGGGAGGATATTGCCCAAATCATTCAATGAGACCAGTATAACCTTGATACAAAGATATGATAAGGAGAGTTTAAAAAAAAAAAAAAAAAAAAAAAAAAAAAAAAAAAGCAAATTAAAAAAAAAAAAAAAAAAAAAAAAAGGAAAATGACAGGCCAGTCTCTCTCATTCATAAATATACAAACAAAAGTTTTAAATAAAATATTGCCAATCCAAATTTAAAAATTTATAAACTACACGATCTACTAAGAGCAATTTATCATTATGCCAGAAATTCACAAATGATTTCTTACAAATAAAATTACAGAAAATGGAAGGAAAAGCATATGATCATCTTGAGAGAAAAACTTATTTGAGAAAAAATAGACACTGATTCAGAATTAAAACTCTTTAAATTTTAAAACCTGTCAAAACAATTTGATAAAAAACAGACACTGATTTGGGAGAAAAGTTCTTAGCAAAATGAGAAGGGAAATGAACTTAATCTGATAAACGATATCTGCCAAAAGCCTACAGCAAATGTTATCATTAATGATGAAATATTGGAAGCATCACTTTCAAAGACAGAAATTTAGCAAAGAATCAATAGTTTCAAATTAACATTCAGTTAGAATGTCTAACTAGCAGCATCAGACTAGAAAAATAATGGGAAACTAAGGATGTGAAGGGAAGAGACAAAACATATTATTCACAGATGATATAATGGAGAAAACACAAAATAATCTAACTAAAATTTGTAGAAATTGATTAAAGTAAAGCTAGGTGGTTGGTTATAAGATTAATATGCAAAAATTATTTGTGTATTTATATCTCATCAAACAACAATTAGGAAAAAAGTCTTGTATAAGTGACATTTGTGACAGCAACAAATATTGTAAGAATGCTAGGAAGATACCTAAAAAACATTTCAAAACTTATATGGAGAAAATTATGCAAGCATTAAAAGATATTCCAAATGATAAACTAATAAAAATCTTACATATCTGTGAATAAAGAGATACTCTTAATGTCAGCTCTTTCCTAATTGATGTGAAGAGTCAGTGCATTCCCAAGCAAAATCACCATAGGATTTGCTGTAATATTTGATAAGCTGATTCTAAAATGTTTGTAGAAGAACAGTGTCAAGTACATTCAAGACACTCATAAAGAAAAAGGAGCAGCCAGGCACAGTGGCTCACACTTGTAATCCCATCAATTTAGGAGGCTGAGGTGGGTGGATCACCTGAGGTCAGGATTTCGAGATCAGCCTGGCCAACATGGTGGAACCCTGTCTCTACTAAAAATACAAAAATTAGCCAGGTGTGGTGGTGGACACCTGTAATCCCAGCCACCTGGGAGGCTGAGGCAGGAGAATCGCTTGAACCCGGAAGATGGAGGTTGCAGTGAGCAGAGGTCATGCCATTGTACTCCAGCCAGGGCAACAAGAGTGAAACTCTGTCTCAAAAAACAAAAACAAAAACAAAACAAAACACAAAAAAGGAGCTTGGGGTTAGGGTTTCACGGCCCTGTGTCCTCTGCTCCAGGAGGTCTAGGTGATTCTGCCATAGCCTCAGCCTCCTTCGCTCTGTGACCTGCTGGTATTAGAAATTCAGAGCTAAGACTCCAGGACATTCCTGAAGCTGAGAAATGGAACTGGATACTGTTGCTTGGAAATATAAATAGCAAAAATAGACACCCTATTACACACTTTCTGTAGGAGAGTAGGACGTTCCCTTCAGCAGTACCTGGCTCCACATTGCAAAAGTACCTTCTGAGAGAGCAGCTGATCTTGACAAGAGGGATTCTCCCAGCACAGTGCACCAGCTCTGCTAAGGGACAGACTGCCTCCTGAAGTGGGTCCCTGATCCCTGTGCCTCTTGATGGGGACAGACCTCCCAACAGGGGTCAACAGACGCTTCATACAGGAGAGGTCCAGCTGGAATCAGGCTGGTGGCCCTCTGGGATGAAGCTTCCAGAGGAAGGTGCAGGCAGAAATCTTTGCTATTCTACAGCCTCCACTGGTGATGCCCAGGTGAAAAGGATCTGGAGTGGACCTCCAGCAAACTGCAGCAGACCTGCAGAAAAGGGACCTGACTGTTAGAAGAATAACAAAGAGAAAGCAATACCGTCAGCATAAAATATCCCCACACAAAAATCCCATCCAAAGATCATCAGCCTCAAAGATCAAAGGTAAATAAATCCATAAAGATGAGGGAAAACCAGAAAAAAAGTGCTGAAAATTTCAAAAACCAGAATGCCTCTTCTCCTCCAAAGGATCGCAACTCCTCTTCAGCAAGGGCACAAAACAGGACAGAGAATGAGACTGATGAAGTGGCAAAAGTAAGCTTCAAAAGGTGAGGAATAACAGACTCCTCTGAGCAAAAGGAGCATGTTCTCACCCATTGCAAGGAAGCTAAGAAACTTGTTAAAAGGTTACAGGAACTGCTAACTAGAATAACCAGTTTAGAGAGAAACATAAATGACCTGATGGCACTGAAAAGCACAGCAGGAGAACTTTGTAAAGCATACACAAGTATCAATAGCCAAATCGATCAAGCAGAAGAAAGGATATCAGAGATTAAAGATCAACTTACTGAACTAAGGTGTGAAGACAAGATTAGAGAAAAAAATAATGAAAATGAAGGAACAAAGCTTCCAAGAAATACGGGACTATGTGAAAAGACCAAACCTACGATTGATTGGTGTACCTGAAAGTGACAGGGAGAATGGAACCAAGTTGGAAAACACACTTCAGGATATTATCCAGGAGAACTTCCCCAACCTAGCAAGATAGGCCAACATTCAAATTCAAGAAATACAGAGAATGCCACTAAGATATTCCCCAAGAAGAGCAACCCCAAAACAAATAATCAACAGATTCTCCAAGGTTGAAACAAAGGAAAAAATGTTCAGGGCAGCTAGAGAACAACTCAGAATTAAGAAACTCACTCAAAACAACACAACCACATGGAAGTTGAACAACCTGCTCCTGAATGACTACTGGGTAAATAACGAAATTAAGGCAGAAATAAAGAAGTGCTTTGAAACTAATGAGAAGAAAGAGACAACGTACCTGAATTTCTGGGACACAACTAAAGCAGTATTAAGAGGGAAATTTATAGCACTAAATGCCCACACCAGAAATCTGGAAAGATCTCAAATTGACACTCTAACATCACAATTAAAAGAACTGGAGAAGCAAGGGCAAACAAATTCAAAAGCTAGCAGAAGACAAGAAATAACTAAGATCAAAGTAGAACTGAAGGAGATACAGCCACGAAAAATCCTTCAAAAATGAATGAATCTAGGAGCTGTTTTTTTGAAAATATTAATAAAATAGATAGACTGCTAGCTAGACTAATAAAGAAGAAAAGAGAGAAGGATCAAATACACACAATAAAAAATGATACAGGGGATATCACCACTGATTTCACAGAAACACAAACTATCATCAGAGAATACTACAAACACTTCTATGCAAATAAACTAGAGACTCTAGAAGAAATGGATAAATTCCTAGATATACACACTCTCCTAAGACTAAACCAGAAAGAAGTCGAATCCCTGAATAGACCAATAACAAGTTCTGAAATTGAGGCAGTAAGTAATAGCCTACCAACCAAAAAGCACCCAGGACCAGACAGATTCACAGCCAAATTCTACCAGCGGTACAAAGAAGACCTGGTACCATTCCTTCTAAAACTGTTCCAAACAACAGAAAAAGAGGGATGCCTCCCTAACTCATTGTATGAGACCAGCAACATCCTGATACTAAAACCTGGCAGAGACACAACAAAAAAAGAAAATTTCAGGCCAATATCCCTGATGAACATTGATGCAAAAATCTTCAATAAAATACTGGTAAACAGAATCCAGCAGCACATCAAAAAGCTTATCCACCACGATCAAGCTGGCTTCATCCACGGGATGCAAGGCTGGTTCAACATACACAAATCAATAAACGTAATCCATCACGTAAACAGAACCAATGACAAAAACCATATGATTATCTCAATAGATGCAGAAAAGGCCTTTGATAAAATTCAGCATCCCTTCATGCTAAAAACGCTTAATAAACTAGGTATTGATGGAACATATCTCCAAATAATAAGAGCTATTTATGACAAATCCATAGCCAATATCATCCTAAATGGGCAAAAGCTGGAAGCATTCCCTTTGAAAACTGGCACAAGACAAGGATGCCCTCTCTCACCACTCCTGTTCAACATAGTATTGGAATTTCTGGCCAGGGCAATCAGACAAGAGAAAGAAATAAAGTGTATTCAAATAGGAAGAGAGGAATTCAAATTGTCTTTGTTTGCAGATGACAGGATTGTATATTTAGAAAACCTTATCTTCTCAGCACAAAAACTCCTTAAGCTGATCAACTTCAGCAAAGTCTCAGGATATAAAATCAATGTGCGAATATCACAAGCTTTCCTATAAATCAACAGTACACAAGAAGAGAGTCAAATCGTGAGTGAACTCCCATTCACAATTGCTACAAAGAGAATAAAACACCTAGGAATACAATTTGCAAGAAACGTGAAAGACCTTTTCACAGAGAACTACAAACCACTGCTCAAGGAAATAAGAGAGGACACAAATGAGTGGAAAAAAATGTTGTGCTCATGGATAGGAAGAATCAGTATCATGAAAATGGCTACACTACCCAAAGTAGTTTATAGATTCAATGCTATTCCCATCTAACGACCATTGACTTTCTTTGCAGAATTAGAAATAAACTACCTTAAATTTCACGTGGAACCATAAAACAGCCTGTATAGCCAGGAGAATCCTAAGCAAAAACAACAAAGTTGGAGGCATCACGCTACCTGACTTCAAACTGTACTACAAGCCTACAGTAACCAAAACAGCATGGTACTGGTACCAAAACAGATACATAGACCAATGGAATAGAACAGAGACCTCAGAAATAACACCACACATCTACAGCCATCTGATCTTTGACAAACCTGGCAAAAACAAGCAATGGGGAAGGGTTTCCCTATTTAATAAATGGTGTTGGGAAAACTGAAACTGGATCCCTTCCTTACACCTTATACAAAAATTAGCTCAAGATGGATTAAAGACTTAAATGTAAAACCTAAAACCACAAAAACCTTAGAAGAAAACCTAGGCACTACCATTTAGGACATAGGCATGGGTAAAGACTTCATGACTAAAACACCAAAAGCAATTGCAACAAAAGCCAAAATTGACAAACAGGATCTAATTAAATCAAAGAGCTTCTGCACAGCAAAAGTAAGTGTTATCAGAATGAACAGGCAACCTACAGAATGGAAGAAAGTTTTTGCAATCTACCTGTCTGACAAAGGTCTAATATTCAGAATCTACAAGGAACTTAAATTTGCAAGAAAAAAAACAACCCCATCAAAAAGTGGGTGAAGGATATGAACAGATGCTTCTCAAAATAAGACATTTATACAGCCACAAACATATGAAAAAAAAAAAAAAACCTCATCATCGCTGGTCATTAGAGAAAGTCAAATCAAAACCACAATGAGATACCATCTCAGGCCTTTTAGAATGGTGATTATTATAACGGGAAACAACAGATGCTGGAGAGAGTGTGGAGAAATAGAAACGTTTTTACACTGTTGGGAGTGTAAATTAGTTCAATCATTGTGGAAGATAGTGTAGCAATTCCTCAAGGATCTAGAACCAGAAATACCATCTTACCCAGCAATCCCATTACTGGGTATATACCCAAAGGATTATAAATCATTCTTCTGTAAAGAGACATGCACACATATGTTTATTGCAGCACTATTTACAATAGCAAAGACTTGGAACCAACCCAAATCCCCATCAATGATAGACTGGATAAATAAAATGTGGCACATATACACCATGGAATACGATGCAGCTATAAAACAGAAAGAGTTCATGTCCTTTGCAGGGACATTGATGAAGCTGGAAGCCATCATTCTCAGCAAACTAATACATGAACAGAAAACCAAACACTGCATGTTCTCGCTTATAAGTGGGAGTTGAACGATGGGAACACATGGACACAGGGAGGGGAACATCACACACCAGGGCCTGCCAGGGGTTAGGAGGCAAGGGGAGGGAGAGTATTAGGACACATACCTAATGCATGTGAGGCTTAAAACCTAGATGATGGGTTCATAGTTGCAGCAAACCACCATGGCAAATGTATGCCTATGTAATAAACCTGCACGTTCTGCACATGTGTCCCAGAACTTTTTTTTTTTTTTTGTATTTTTTAGTAGAGACGGGGTTTCACCGTGTTCGCCAGGATGGTCTCGATCTCCTGACCTCGTGATCCGCCCGTCTCGGCCTCCCAAAGTGCTGGGATTACAGGCTTGAGCCACCGCGCCCGGCCGTGTCCCAGAACTTAAAGTAAAATTAAATAAAAGAAAAAAGAGTGTAGACTTGCCCTCATAGCAAAAGCAGAGCTTATTATATCACTAGATGAATTAAGACAATGTGATATAATTTCAGAGAAAACCAAACTGCTCAATGGAATGGGACGAAAGAGACCAGAAATGGGTCCAAACAACATATGAGAGAGCTGGCATTTCACATCACTGGGGAAATGAAGTTCTCTTTAATAAACAGTGATGGTTTTACATACATAAAATCAATTAATATGAATTCATGACTTAAATGTGAAAAGCAAAGTTTTAGAGATTTCATAAGTATAAGGGAATATCTTTATGAGCTATAATTCAAAGATTTTTAAAGCATTATGATGTTAACTATAAAAATCTTAAAATTCTACATTCTTCTTAATGATTCATACAAATATATATACACTAAAATTTTATTTAACCGATGTGGCTGCTTTATATGTTATAAGCCAGATAGTTTATAGATCATAAGGAGCTAATTTCAAAACATTTTTCATAAAAAATAATCTTGCAGTGGAAATAAGCCCAAAACCCAACTAAGAAAGAGAGTCCATGGATATTCAATAATCATTTCTTAGAGAAAAATAAATTAACTTGAGTGATATGAATAATTATAGAAAAGTAATTAACCTGAACTAGAACTGAGATATTTATTTGTTGTTGTTTTAGTCTTAGCATCAAGTATGTATTTTCTTTAAAGGCCGTTTTTTTAATCCTGAAAAATTTCAACTGTAAATAAAATTCATCTCAACCCAAAAATCATTCTCTCAAACAAACTTGATTTAAGCAAGAATATAATAGGAGAAAAGTGATACCTACCTTCTTCTTCCATCATATTCAAAGCATTTTTCTTCATTATCAAATATTGTAACTACAGGATTTGGATAGTCCCCTTTCATAAGTCCTAGAAATTTTGCCTGTGCATTTTGCCCTCATGTTGGTTGAAAGCAACTGAATTCCTGCAGTTTATTAAAGCTTTTCTGGGTTGCTCAAAACCTACTGACCACAATAATTTATACTGGATAATTTTACATCTAGTCCCTAGACATAAATTCAGGTAGTATATGTATACCTATGATTCTGCTGTTGTCCTTAGGGTTACACTGACTATGCCTTACCATGTAATTAGAAGGAATATGTTGAAAATAGAGTAATGAGCTCATTTCAAAGCTATGAGTCGTTGGCATTAGTTATCCAATGAGTTTTGTAAGCAAAGTCATTTGTAGAAGGTATACAAATGTAGTTCTGTTCTATCTTATTTTTTCTACCTTTTACAGGGTCTTCCTAAAGTAGTGGATAGTCAGAAAAATGCTCAAATAGCTAACTTTATAAATGCTAGTTTCCAATCTATTAATTAAAAAAAAAAAAAAGAACACTTACCAATGAATGTACTTAATTCAAAAATGGTTTCTACCAACATTATTCTCAACTCTCATGAACTCTGGTAAAATGTCCCATGTATGCTTCTTTGAAATTTTGCTGTCTCATTACTTACACCAAAATCAATTTTTAGAAAAACAAAAACAGAGGGACAGCATTGATGCTTGGTCTAGCAGTGTGGATAAGTATTTTAAAACTAGCAAATACTAAATTAAGAACCACACAACTAATAGTTCAAAATACTATTGTTATATGCACCTCATCTGCAGCTTGCCTAATGATTTTCCAAATATTGAAAACCAACGGGGTTAGTGAATTAATGGTCATTATAATACCCCTCAGCACTCCTATAAACCATGTGCCCAGCTTTACCATATTTTACACACCAAGCAAGAAAGTCAATTATTTGTGACTTCTCTTCCCAGTTAGATCGCACTTCCTCAAAGGCAGAATCACTTTCTTTCCATTTCGCTTACCTTATAGTGCCTCATGCCTAGTTGGCTCTATGTGTTATTAATTGAAAACAGAAAACTAAAACAGAAACTAAGGTTGAATTGTGACTTGAAACAATGGATGGAAGTAACGTAAGTGTGGAACTCTCTTTAATCTGACCCCCTTAAATTATTCTACATGCAAACGAACAGTTTTTAAATAAGTCTCCTTAGATGCAAATCACTGTCAGGTTCCATATGGCCACCAAATAAAATATTTCTGAAGCATTGTTTAAAACATCGCGAAGTAATACATTGGAAACAAGTTTTAGTCTATGTTTCTAAGATGAGTACACAAAAAGATTTTTATCCAATCATTTGAGTTATTGGCCTCTTACAAATAAGAATAATGCATTGGAATTTGGGGACTCAGGGGAAAGGGCGGGGGTGGCAAGGGATGAAAATTACACATTGGGTACAGTGTACTCTGCTCGACTGATGGGTGTACCAAACTATCAGGAATCACCACTGAAGAGCTTACTCATGTAACCAAACCCCACCTATTCCACAAAAACCTATTGAAATAAAATATGAAAAATTAAAAAGAAACAGTCACGGGAATGGTTTTACACCGAACAAGCACTTTCAACAAAGACTTGGAGCTTTGAGTCCTTTTTGAGTCAAATAGCTTAGTATTTTAGGCTTTTGTTCTTTCTGGTAAATATGAATACTCTCCCTGAAAAGGGTAAGTTGTTTCGTTTCATATCTTGCATCAGTGTCTTCAGAGTTAAAAGCTGTGACTTCACCTTTTTACTGAGTGATAAGTCACTGGGGCTTTCACCGGTAGCTTTGTGCTTCAGTAAATACCTCTAAATATAATCTAGCACTACCATCAGCTTACCTAAAACAGCACTCCTTCTATATAATTTCTCACATCTTCAAAGGAAACAAAGATACAGAAACTGGAGGGTACAGTGCTCCAAAAGATAAGACTTTCCTGCCAGGCTTCATCAAACATCGTGAATTCTATAGACTTTTCTGTATCAATAGCTTTGTAAAATAAAAATCCCTCCATAAATAGGATGATAGTGAAAAGCAGGCAGGTTCTGTGATTGCTCGGCATACAATTCATTAGATTCTAGCCTACATTTGTTCAGCATCATTTATAGCTGCAAGAAAATCCAACAGCACCTCCAACAGCAAAGATAGGAACAGTGAGCTCTGGAATTCATGTCATGTTTATTTTGATAAGAGAACTATATTCATTTCAATGAAATTTTGACAAGCAGCAGCAGCAGTGATGAGTTCATTTCCTTGAATTCTCTTTGCCCAAACAGCCTAAGAACTCACCTTTTCACAGAAAGACATTTCTGTGACCATTTTATTAAATTTTAGCTAAGAAGCAATGCTTCCCATTTCTCATACATTCGGGAGGTCAGTTTACATAAAAGCAGCTACCCTGAGGACTCATTTTTATGATTCAGCTTTTACTGTTGTTTCCAAGAGCTGACATTAGCATGCACATTTTGAAGTCATTTTAAGTATTGTCTGTTAATTAACATTTATTTTATTAATGTAAAATTTACTAAATCATTCCTTGTTAGATATTTAAAATTTTAATGTATTCAAATGACTATATAAGATGCACAGACAGCTCACATTTTAAGTGTTAGCAGCAGCTAATCTTTCAACAAAATTGCTTCAGTTCTCTAAAATTTGTTTAGAAAATTTCGCTTTAATGACATCGGATTTAGTATTGAATCTGAAAGATAATGTAAATAAAGAGAAAGAAAAATAAAACACAGGCTGCAGAGACAAGAGAAGATATTTTGACCATAAGTACACTATTTCTCAACCTGAACAAACTTCGAGTCATGCAATTTGATATAAGTTGCCCCCAAGAAGAAAAGCAGTGAACAACCAGTAAGTATTTTCAATAAGTGAAAAATCTGTGACCTAAAATTAGAAATGTCTCAACTACTGACTAGGGTTTCAATGTCCTCATATATCAATCATTGCAAAAAAATGTTTCCAGTTAGTTTTGACAAGAAATGAGTGAATATGTTCATTTGCTATTATAACATATCCACAGTCTGAGAAATTCTGAAGGTATAATTTGGAGTAATTATTTGTATTATAACCCTCTCAAGTTTATAAAAGGATTTATACCAGGGTTATTTTAAATATAGTAAACCCTGCAATGCATTAAATATTGACTCAAAGATTATTTCCTATTTTGTCATGGATCAGATACAAAGCTGATAAGAATGATTGATAATTTATCAAAAGTAAGATCTAGCAACTTGGAAAATAAGAAGTTGCGGTCCAATTTTCAATTTCATTTACAAATACTTTTATCCTAGAGATTTATCTCTGTATAATGTGTTAGGATATACAGAATACAGAATACAATTAACTACTTAATTATACTCTGTATTTAGTCGTGTATAAAAATTTTAGTAACTTATTTTTATTATCTAACAACAAAGGAAATCTACGGGATATCTACTATGGGCCAGATACTAAATGGAAAGGACAGAAATACACAGGTGAATAAGACATGGACGGTATTGTTGTTGTAGTCACAGTTTAGTGGAAGAAATAGAAAAATGACTAGTAACTAAAGTACAATGTAAAAAGTGTTCTTTATATGGTGTTATGGAAGCACAGAACGGAAGAGGAGTCAGGGAAACGTTGATGAAGAAAGGGTTTAGAGGTGGTTCTTAAAGGAAGAACAGGAGTTCAATAAGTAGAAAGAAGAGGAAGGTATCTCCATCAAAGAGAACAGCAAATGTAAAGGTGTAGTGATGTTCAAAAGCATGGCGTATATAAAGAACAGGGAGGACTTAGGATACGACGTCCTAAACAATCTTGAAGTGCAAAAGAAACAAATTGGGAAGGGATATCAAAGGAAACCAGAGCTGGACAGAAGTTAAAGCAGCAAAGATAGATTTTATTCCAAAAGTATTGCAATAGGGAAAAAGTAACAGAATTGAGCTCCATTCTGAATACAACAAGAACAAATGGGGATTTACAGCCAAAGATCATCCCGCGGGCATGTGCATAAAAAATTACAAAGAGAAAACATCAGGGGTAAAGGGGATTCTGGTTAAACCAGCTCACAAGGATTCTTGCAGAAGGCAAGACAAGGTGTTCAGGTATTGAGGGTAAGGAAATAGGAATTTGATCAGATATCAAGGGTGGGAAAGTCTTGATAAACTGACCCAGTAGGAACCTTACTAAAACTGAACTAAGGGCTGGGCACAGTGGCTCACACCTGTAATCCCAGCACTTTGTGGGGCCAAGGCAGGTGGATCACAAGGTCAGGAGTTCGAGACTAGCCTGGCCAATATGGTGGAACCCCGTCTCTACTAAAAATACAAAAATTAGCTAGGCGTGATGGTGGGTGCCTGTAGTCCCAGCTACTCAGGAGGCTGAGGCAGGAGAATTGCTTGAACCTGGGAGGTGGAGGTTGCAGTGAGCTGAGATCATGCCACTGCACTGCAGCCTGGGCGACAGAGTGAGACTCCATCTCAAAAAAAACAAACAAAAAAAAAAACACCCCAAAAACAAACAAACAACAACAAAAAAACCTGAACTAAGTGACCCCAGGACAGAGTCCAAGGGTGAAGTCTAGTCAAAAAGAGGGCTCAGAGGAGCCTAACTAACTGGAGTCTTTGTCAGGGGGTTGAATGGGCTTTCCTGCTATACTAAAGGGTTTGTCCTTCATCATTTAACAACCAGGAGGCCAGGAAACCTTGGGAACAGAAAAAAATATATATAATATTTAGAAATAAAAAACATAGTCGTTTACATTAAGAACTCAGTCAATAGGTTAAAAAAATAAGCGTTAAACCCAGCTGAAGACATAATTACTTGCAAGATGGGTATGAAAAAATTGCCTAATATGCAGCTTAGAGAGGTAATGAGATAGAAAAATAATAAAAGGAGTTAACAGACAAGGAGAACAAAATATGAAAATCCAATATACATCTAGACGGAATTGCAAAAAAGAAAATAGAAAGAAATATGGAGATGCAAACACCTGAAAAGTAATGTCTGGAAGAAGTGAGCTGCCATGTTGTGAGATGGCCTGTGGTAAAGAGCAATGGGATACCTCCAAGGGCTGAGAGTGGTCCCCATGGACAGTCAGCAAGGAAGCAGGGTCGTCAAGGCCTCCAGCTGCAGGGCTCTGAATGCTGGCAACTGTGTGAGTATAGCAGAGAATCCCAAGCTCCAGAAGGCGTATATCCTGGCCAACACCTGGTGGGTAGCCTCGTGAGACCCTGAGCTGAAGGTCCAGCTAAGATGTGTCTGAATTCTGACCCATGGAATGTATGAGATAATAAATCAAAGGACTTATATCCATGAAAGGGAGAGCAAACTTTTCAGCTGTGGAAATAAGAGTGGTGCGATACCTGTGGAGATCTCCAAGCATAGATGGATGACCACGAGTGGAGATGTTGGAAAGAATTGAAGCTTTCCATGAAAAAACAGGACAATAACATACCTCTAGGAACACCTTGATGTGTCTCACCAAAGTCTATGCATCTGTTTGAAAGCTTTGCCATGAAAGGCAGGCCGAACTCACATAGGTTCAGCATAGTCTTCTTGGTCACATCTTGGAATAAAAAATGCCAGTGTTCAACAGGTTATCCCAAAAATCCTGGAACATGCTTAGTTGTTTATATCCTTTCCACCCTGAAAATATTCTGACCCCTCTGACAGATTTGTCAATGACTATCAGAATGAACTATTATGTATTGAACATCTACTAGAAGTTATGTTACATGATAGTTTTCTTTCACATTAAAAGTATGATTAGAGCCACATTTATTCATGGGCATTCACCCCAGGATGTGCTGCATGTATCACGGTCAAGATACCCTAATACTCTTCTAGAAAAACAGTGCAGCTTACCCATGAAAATCAGCTTGACTAGGTAGCTAAATTATGCGCATGGTTTGTAAATTGGCTCCACACGATGCTCACTTGAAGCCAATCTGGGATCCTGTCCTAATAACTATAGAAGTGGGCCAAGGAGAGCTTCCAATATCAGAAATTGGAGAAGTGTCAATCCACATCTGGGATCTTCAGTGGGGTGTAGGATATTATTATTCAATATTACTCATTTAGATTTGCTGGCAAACATGACACAAACAGAAGCTGCACACATAGCGATCTAGTTAAGGGCATGGGCTATTTTTCTAAAAGGAAGAACAGTTATTGTCTATTTCAATTGTAACTCCTTGACTAGTAGAAGACATTTTAAAAATACACTGCATAATCATAAGATATATATGATTATTTATAAAATCATATAAGACAAAATCACACAATAACAATCACCCATGTAACCACTTCCCCGGCTAAAGAAGCAGCTGACAATTTTTTTCTCCTCTGATATATAACTGTGAGAGTCTGAAAAGTGCCTTCAGGGAAGGTTATAAGAGTCTCCAAATAGAAATCCGTGTCAATTAAAAGGACAACACCTTGTGGAAACTACAGAACAAAATGTGACTGCACTGACTTGGACCCCATTTCTTTTATTTTTATTTTTATATTTATTTTATTTTATTTTATTATTTTTTATTGAGACACAGTCTCGCTCTGTCACCCAGGCTGGAATGCAGTGGCACGATCGCAACTCACTGCAACTTCTGCCACTCAGGTTCAAGTGATTCTCGTGCTTCAGCCTCCTGAGTAGCTGGGACTACAGGCATTCGCCACCATGCCCAGCTAAATTTTTTGTATTTTTAGTAGAAATGGGGTTTCGCCATATTGGCCAGGCTGGTCTCAAGTGATCTGCTGACTTCGGCCTCCCAAAGTGCTGTGATTACAGGTGGGAACCACCATGCCTGGCCCCATTCCTCTTCTCTATGACAACCACCTATCTGCTCTAGTCCCCAATTCAGCTCATCTTTTAAATACCAAACTTCTGGCTACTCAATGGAATAGCCCTCTTTGCCCTTGTGCCAATGTGGGTTACAGGTGCGTCTACTCATGCCAACCCAGCCTCCTCGTCCGTCTCATGGCAGAGCCCACAGACCCACTGTCCAGCCCCTTGGTGTGGTTTCTCCCCATTCCATTTCCATCTGATTTGCTAGGCTCAGCAGTGCCAGATTGCAGCAGTAACATCAAGAGTAATGGTGAAACACTGGAAAATTCCAGAAGAAATAAATCTTGGCTCCCAAATATTTAACATAGAGTGTCTCTGATGGGTATGTATTAGTTTACTACAGCTGCTATAACAAATTACTTCAAACTTGGTGAACTAAAATAACAGAAATTTATTCATAGCTGCTATAACAAATTACTTCAAACTTGGTGAACTAAAATAACAGAAATTTATTCTATCACAGTTCTGAAACCCAGAAGTACTAAATCAAAATGTCTACAGAGCCATGCTCCTTTTGAAGACTCCAAGGAAGGCTCTGTTTCTTGCTTCTCCTAGTTTCTGGTGGATCCAGGCATTCCTTGACTTGTGGCCACATCACTCCCTGGTTATGTTATGTCTCCTCTTCTCCTCTTCTTCTCTTACAAAACTCCCTATGCCTCTCAGTTATAAGAATACATGTAATTGCATTTAGAGCCCACCCCTATCTCCTGGATAAGATTTTCCTCTTCAGATTCTAACCATGTCATTGATGAACATCCACAAGACTCTAGCCAGAGCTTGCAGACACATATAAACTTAGAGAAAGCTACTGGATCTCCCTCCTGGAACCTCCCAAAAAGCTCTCCACAATCTGCTACTGGAAGATTATAACCAGCAAGCTAGTCCCAGAAGTAGTGCAATATCTTATAACATTCGATAGATCTGTTTTTCCAAGAGAATCTCATTTTACAAATACCTTTTCTGTCTGACTTAGCATTTAATGAGATAAAGATCAATCTTGGGCTTCTGCACTCAGAAAAAGAAGTCCATTTTAGCAGTGATAATATAATAATAATAACTACTATTATTATCATTGTTACTAAGATACTCATCTATTAATTCATTGTAGATACTTACTTTTTTAATGTTGATGTTAGAAAAAGCATTTAACCTCTGGATTCCAGTTTCCGCAGTGACTAAAACCATGGAACTAAATGCTACATTACAGGAAATAGGTGATAAACTAGTTCATGAAAAAAGACAAATGGTTGAAAAATATCCACAATTAATTTAAAAACAACTAAGTCTTGTATTAAAGAACATATATAAAGCATAATATTTTGAGATAACACGAAAACTAAGAAAACATCCTAAAAGTGCCCAAAGAAAAAAGACAGGTCATCTTCAAGCAAACAAAAACAGACTGTTAGAAAGCGGCTCATTAACAGTGGTAGAGGAAACAATGAATCTCAAGTGCTGAATTAAAATATTCAACCTAAAATTCAAGCTTAGCTAAATCATCATTCAGAAGCAAAGCAAAAGAAAAACACTTTTAGTTTTTTAAAAAATTACCACCACAAATGCTTATTAAAGAAATGATTAGAAGTAATTCAGAGAGAAGCTGAGAAATTTACGCTAATGAAGGAGGAGGATGCAAGAAATAATGATAAGCAGAGAAATCAGTAAGCACAAGTAAATCTCATCAAGTATTGTCCAAAGCAGTGATCATAATCACTAACCTAAGAATAAAGAGCAGGAACAAACAAAATATTAAAAAGTGACAATTCATGTATAGCTATGTGCTAGAAATTCTTTCAAGTGCTTTAGGGAATGTGAGAAAGAGAGAGAGAGAAACGTAGTCTCATGGTTTTGAAAAGATGCAGGACACGCTACCCCAAATATTTTAATTTGAGAAAACTGCAGAAGCAGAAAGGTTTCTTTGACCTTCCTCCACCCTTCCTCTCTAAAGCAAGTCATGAAATCTGGGAAGATTTTTCTGACCCTCCACTGAAGCAAGTTATAAGACCTCAAGTGAGAGGGACCCTCTCTATACCTAAAGGAAAGGGATATTCTTATTGCTGAAGGCAAAGCATTACAGAGAAGAATCTGAACAATTAGGCCTCGTATTATACATATATAATAAATATATATACACACACACACAACTGTATATAAAGCCTAATAGATATAAACTCTATATAGTTTATATATATACATTCTATATAGATATATAAGCTATATATATAAACTATATAGCTGGTCTCGAGCTATAGTTTATATATATTAGGCTTTATATACAGTTTATATACTTTATATACTTTATATACAGTTGTGTGTGTACATATATATATTATATATGTATAATATGAGGCCTAATTGTTCAGATTCTATATAGTTTATATATATAAAATATACTGTCTGTATATGTATTATATATAATATACTCTATATATGTATTATATATAATATATAATAAACCCCATATAGTTTGTATATATATTATTATAATTATATATATATATATATACAAACTATATAAACTACATAGAGTTTATATAACTATATATATAGTTACTACTAATATCCTCACTTACAGATGGTGAAACCAGGCCAAAAAATGACTAAATAACTTGTTTAAGAAATATCCTCACTTATAGATGGTGAAACTAGGCCAAGAATGACTAAATAACTTGTTTAAGAAATTACAGCTGGCAAATAGTAGACCCAGGATTTGAACGTATACTCCTGACCAGTAGTACCCTGCCCTGCTACTATGAGTGAGTAATGTAGAAGACACATCTAAGAAAATTAACCCAAAAAAGTAGGCAATAATGACATGTAATATCAAGAAAAGTTACTGGAGTTAAAGTTTTTTTATCCTCCTGTATCACTTTGGGAGAGATTAGAGATCCTGATTAAAGCTGAGCTTTACTTAGATAAACAGGCAAAACAAACAAGATCTTTTCCATCGTGCTGACAGAAAGTGGTGTGGCATTGTTGAGAAAATTTGAAAACACACATACTCTATGACCCAACACTTCTGACCATAGATATGTGTGAGAAACCCCTGCCAATGTGAACCAGGAGATGTATATTCTAGGAAATAAGGTATGTAATCGAGTACAACTGTAAAAATTAAAACTGTCTACTCAAAGGAGAATGGAGTCAAAGTTTTGGTATATCCAAATAATGCAATATTATACAGCTGTGAAAATAAATAAACTATAACTACCCATAATAATCTAGATAAAATGCAGTTCATTAATATTAATATTAAATGAATAAGAAGTTTTATGAGACTGATATCATTTTGTTGAATTTAAAAACAATTACAATTAAATAATTTCTTATTTAGGCTAATAGATTTAGGGTAAAACCACTAAAGAAAATTCAAAGAAAGACACAATTAAGATAAGATAATGTAATTTTAGGCCGGGTGCGGTGGCTCAAGCCTGTAATCCCAGCACTTTGGGAGGCCGAGACGGGCGGATCACAAGGTCAGGAGATCGAGACCATCCTGGCTAATCCGGTGAAATCCCGTCTCTACTAAAAAATACAAAAAACCAGCTGGGCGAGGTGGCAGGCGTCTGTAGTCCCAGCTGCTCCGGAGGCTGAGGCAGGAGAATGGCGTGAACCCGGGAGGCGGAGCTTGCAGTGAGCTGAGATCCGGCCACTGCACTCCAGCCTGGGCGACAGAGTGAGACTCCGTCTCAAAAAAAAAAAAAAAAAAGATAATGTAATTTTAAAAAGAAGCACACAAGTCGAAAGCTGTCAATTTTTTTGTCTTCTGTTGTCTAGTGGGTTCATCTTCATTAAGGAACAAATCAACTGTACCATGCAAGTATAAATGATAACTGTGTCTGTCACTAATCAAGGACTATGATTTCCTGAAATTGTAGAGAAGGAAATACATATTTTTCTCATTCATCCTATGTTCCTAGCAGAGGCTCCTGTAACAAGACGGATTAACAAGAGAAGAGCACAGAGATTTATTTAATGTAAGTTTTACAAAGTATGGGAGCCTTCATAAGGAAATGAAGGCCTGAAGAAACAGTTGAACCTAAGTGTTTTGTATAGTAGGTTTAATTAGTCATGGAAAAATAGGATAGATCAAAAAGGGTACGTGCTAATGGTACTAAATAGCAAGAAACTTAGCGAGGTCTGTTTGTTCAGATTCTTCTCTGTGATGCTTTGTCTTCTGTAAAGATGTTCCTTTCCTCCAGGTATAGAGAGCGGCCCTCTCACCTCAGGGTCTTATGGCCTGCTTCAGTGGAAGGTCAGAAAATCCTTTGGAGGTTTCCTGACTTGCTTCAGGCAGAAGGGTAGGGGAAGGTCAGAGAGACCTTTCTGCTTCTACGGTTTTCTCAGATTCCTTCAGTTTAAAATATGTTGGGGTAGTGTGTCCTGCACCTCATCAAAACCATGAAACTATATTTTTTTCTCCCTGGGAAATGTAGAAAGATGACAAGCCAAGAGTAGTGAGGAAAGAGAGAAAAGCTCTCATATTGTTTTATATTGTTTTATACTCAGTACCTGTTTTAAGAAAAAACAAGGTAGTGAAACCAAAGACAGGCAGCCCAGCGCCAGGCCCAAAACTGGGCCTGGGCCTGCCTGGCCTAAACGTAGTAGTTAAAAATCAACTCATGACTTAGAAACCAGCGTTATCCATAGATTCCCGGCACTGGATAAAAGAACATCATGAAACTCCCTGCTCTGTTCTGTTTCACTCTGACCACCGGTGCATGCAGCCCCTGATTCATACCCCCTGATCGCTCAAATCAATCACGATCCTTTCATGTGAAATCTTTACTGTTGTGAGCCCTTAAAATGGAAAGAAATTATGCACTTGGGGAGCTCGGATTTTAAGGCAGTAACTTGCCGATGCTCCCAGCTGAATAAAGCCCTTCCTTCTACAACTCGGCGTCTGAGAGGTTTTGTCTGTGGCTCGTCCTGCTACAGTAGGTGCCATTTGTGTGGGGAAGACCCATAAACAGAATCAGAGAAGTCAGAAATGAAACAATACTGTAGCTGGGTATTATTATTTATTTATTTTTAAATTAATGATGATGATGATTATTATTATTTTTGAGACAGAGTCTCACTCTGTCACCCAGGCTGGAGTGCAGTGGCACCATCTCAGTTCACTGAAACCTCCACCTCCTGGGGTCAAGCAATTCTCCCGCCTCAGCTTCCCAGGCATCTGGGATTACAAGCGTACCCCACCACACCCGGCTAATTTTTGTATTTTTAGTAGAGATGGGGCTTCACCACGTTAGCCAACCTGGTCTTAAACTCCTGACCTCAAGCAATCTGCCCACCTTGGCATTCCAAAGTGCTAGAATTACAGGCATGAGCCACTGCACCTGGCTGGGAGCTGGGTATTAAATAACAAATTTCCTCTTTATTCCTGCAAGTCACTTTAGCAAGCACTGGTGGAAGAAAAATGAGTTTCCTGGATTCAGTTTCCAATTCTGCTATCAAATCATTCTGTGAGCACATGGAAATAAAGGGATAATTATACTTCACAGTTGGGTAGTGTCTTTCAGGCATGTACATTAACTCATAATTCTCATAATATACCTGTGAAATTACAGTGTAGTCATAGATCTTACCACTAAGTACCTAAAATATAATCAATAAAACTTAGCCAGTATTATTATATTGATGTCACTCAGTGTATTTAAGTGTAAGGAAGTTACCACGCTATAATTCACTAGAGCATTGGTTCTCAAATATTATTTAGTTTAAGAATTAAACAAGGGTCTTGTTAAAATGCAGAATCCCAAGACTCATCACTGATTATTCTGATTCCTCTCTTCTGGGATTAGGTAGAGAAATTTACAACTGTAAAAACCTACCCAAACAATTCTAATGCAAATGGTCTTCAGTCAATACTATTAAAAAATACTATTTAAGAGGACCAAAGGAAATACCAAACAAGAAACCAAAGAATTTTATGTAACCTCATGTAAGTGCTAATCTAAGATGTGCAAGCCAAGTTCTAGGCATCTTCCACCCATAACATTATGACCTGCTATTGACCTGAGAAAATATGGATGGACCTACCACAGGATCCAGCTCCAAATTTTCAAACTTAATCCTGAAGCTCACCCAGAGGCTTTGTTCTCTTTGGGGCAAGTTCTGAGGGATCCGTACTAGGACTCCAATTCATTCAACACTGATGACTCGACCCCTTTTCCAAAGAATTTCAAATATGAATACAGAAGATAAACTTGTAAGCAAGCATTCAAATCAAATCAGTCATGAAAAATGTTACAACAGCAGTAAAGTTGAAGATTAATTGGGGCATGTCTAATTTCACCTTTTGATAAATAAGATTTCACAGAGAAGGCAAACCGTGAGCAAGATTCATAAGTAAATGGCAACTTTAATCTTCTAAAGTAGAAGAAAAAGAAAAGTGAAATGAGGGCAGGTGGGCTACAGGACACCCAATGCAAAGGCCTCAGTACGGCAAAGACCCACAGGTGAGAAACTAGTGCGTGCTGGACCCACTCACAAAACCCAACACTTAATTTAGACCGCTAAGATCACGCCATGTTAAGGAAAGAACTGGGCACACCTCTGGAGAGGTACCACTCCCCTAGGACTTCGCACAATTGGGCATAACTTTCCAGTTTGTTCAAAAATATCTATAAACTAAAATCAAAATTCATGTCCATCATTTTCATTATCATCTCACAAAAGAGTTATCTGCTACTTGTGCTAACCTGTTTTCCCTCTTTTTACTGTAGTTGTGTGTATTTTTTTTTTTTTAATGGTTTGGGGGAATAGTACTACCTTATTACCACATGGTTAATTTGATATAACTTTTGATACTGACAAAATACAGGAGAGGGTAAAGCGAACCTCCACATGCACTATCAAATTAATTCTGCCCGTTTTCTCCTAATGTACAAGACCCACATCCCCCGCTGACCTCTTTATCTTTAAAGTGATTACGGAGTCTAATGCGGCTCAGAGAAAGCTTCTTCTGGAGTCTGCGTCCACACCCTGTCTTCTCTTTGTGTTCTCCCACTCCTCCTCTGGGGACCCACTCGAGGAAGCTGGGGCAGTCCGTCTTGGGCCTTGCACATAGAAAAAGACACCACAAATGCAAGCTGTAGTATGATTCTGAACTTTACTCCTTTTTTCTTAAAGTGTTTTAGAAGGAGAGAAGCAAGATTCCTAGGATTATATTTGAGACAGTAGGAGAAATACATTTCACATAGTTGAGAACGCTAATCTCTTTTTAGTATCTCAAATTTAGGTGACATTGTTATCAATCTCCTAAAATTATTTGCTCCTTGCCTTTTAAAGCCTGAAGTAAGAGTTCCTAAGGGTTATGTAAGTTATTTCTTAAATAGCATGTTCCTGTATAATTCTTAATAGTGTTCCCTTTCAAATCCCAAAAGTGTTTCAATGTGGATGATAAATTATACAGCAATTCTAAGTATAAATGGTAACAGTAACAGCTACTATTCCTTGAGTACTTATGTACAGGGGACTATTATAAGAGTTTTGTATGTATTAAGTTCTCCCTTTTTACATCCAACAGTTTATGTAGATACTAATATTCTCACCTTACATATGAAAAAACTGAGCCACTGAGAGGTTGAGTGACTTTCCCAAGACTATACAGCTAACACGTAGAGGAGCCTGGATTTCATCCCAGTAGTAAGGCTCTAAAGCTCATACTTCTAAACTACTAATACTTCCTTTCAGCTCTAAGGTGTGTACCCAATAGTGTTCATTAACTAGGGAGACATATTATTTTCTCCATTTTACAAATAAGAGCATTGAGAGAGAGAGAAATTTGGTTGCTACTTTTAGGCCAGTCTGACTTTAGAATCTGTGTTCTTGATCTCTACTCTGTATTCCTCCCTGAAATAGTTCAGAAATTATAGCTCCTGAAATATTTCAGGAGCCCTTGGAAACTAGAATTTTTAGGAGATTGCACATCAGACATCAGCAGAACTTTTTTTTCACTCTTAGGATGAGTACTGAAATATCATAATGGAAGCTTCACCCTTCTGTAAGAGAGCAAACACAGTCTTGCATTTTTAACAGTTACGATTTCTCGGGTTCATTGAGAAAATATAATGCTTGGTGTTAAAAGATGCGGGTTAAATTTGGACCTTAGGCAAGTTTTTTATTTTAGACCCTTTGTCTTCTCAGATATGAAAACAGAGGCAAAGCTAGGGAAATGATACAGTCACTACAGCGTTATTAAAGTCTATGAATATTTTGTGGGTTTTGTCTCTAAGAATATCAGGTTTGTCAACTAATTCATCAATACCTCAACCCAGGAACCTGGGAGCAATAGCAAGAGGAGTTAAGCTTTTTCTGCTACACTTGGTCTCTAATATGCAAACCTTCTATAGTCACACCCGGAGCTGCCATGTGCAGAACACAGCAGTTGATCATCAACTGTATTTTGTGATCCATTAAGTTTACCAACCAGAGATGCAAAATATTCACACATTCCTTCAGAGTTCTGCTTGTCTACCAACACCTCATCTTCTGCATGTTGTGAGACTGGTCATATTCAGCCAATTAATATTCAGCCAATTAGGCTAAGGAAGGTTTACTCAAACAGCTGTTGTTTAACATCTTTTCTATACTTCTCACTCTATTCCCTGCAGGGAAGAACAAACAAAAAACCAACTTCAGTGTATATAAGAAAATAAAGGCCAGGCGGTGGCTTATGCCTGTAATCCCGACACTTTGGGAGGCTGAGGTGGGCAGATCACAAGGTCAGGAGATCGAGACCAGCCTGGCCAATATGGTGAAACCCAGTCTCTGTTAAAAATACAAAAATTAGCCAGGTGTGGTGGGGGGTGCCCATAGTCCCAGCTACTCGGGAGGCTGAGGCAGGAGAAACGCTTGAACCGGGAAGGTGGAGGTTGCAGTGAGCCAAGATCTTGCCACTACACTCCAGCCTGAGCTACAGAGAGAGACTCCATCTCAAGATAAATAAATAAATAAAATAAAGAAGAAAATAAGGAGTCATGCAGGCTGTGGGAACACAAGGAAACACACAGACACATTGTGGCTCCCCCATTAACCCCTTAAGTGATTACCAGTTTCACTGTAGAAATACAGAGCCCCCACACAACTCCCTATGCATCCTCTCCCCAAGACAAACTTGGAAGGAAGATTCTGTTTTGTTGCGATTTTGTTTTTCAATTGGCAGTTAGCTTTCAATTTTAAAAACATCTTCTGGCTACTTGTAGCCATCTCTAGAAATGACAATATCAATTTAATTTTATAATAAACAGCTTCCTTATGACTAGAAAAGCAAACCAATCAATTAAGAAGCAGCGGAGAACAGAAAAAAAAAAAAAAAAAACAAGAAAA
Source organism: Papio anubis (assembly GCF_008728515.1). NCBI lineage: Eukaryota > Metazoa > Chordata > Mammalia > Primates > Cercopithecidae > Papio > Papio anubis. The sequence continues at coordinate 26,643,860 of NC_044977.1, forward strand.
GAAAAGAGGAAAGGTTTCTCTCTGCTTTAGGTCTAGTTCCAATTATAATTCAATCATTATTCTCATTTTAAAAAAATTCACTAAATATAAATCACCAGATTAAAGCTAGAATATGTTTATATTGCCACTACAAAGAAAAAGAGGAAGGAAGGAAGGAAAGAAGAAAGGAAACAAGAACAAACAAAGTAAGAGAGAGACAAAAAGAAAGAAAGAGGAACGAAAAGAAAGATTTATGTAAACTTCAAAGTGTTCAAAAATTTGAATGGAAGCAAATATATGGAAAAATACCACATGCTCATGGATTACTATTGTTAAAGGGTTCATAGTACCCAAAGAGACACCAAATTCAATGCAATCCTTATCAAAATTCTAGTGGAAGTTCTAAGTTCTTTGAGAAATCTCCAAATTGCTTCCCACAGTGATTGAACTAATTTACATTCCCATGGGCAGTGTATAAGCATTCCCTTTTCTTCACAACCTCACCAGTATCTGTTATTTTTTTGACTTTTTATAATAGCCATTCTGACTGCTGTGAGATGATAAATCATTGTGGTTTTGGTTTGCAGTTCTCAGATGATGAGTGATGCTGAGTATTTTTTTCATATGCTTGTTGGCTGCATATATGTCTTCTTTTGAGAGGTGTCTGTTCATGTTCTTTGTCTATTTTTTGATTATTCTAAGAAAATTTTGGTGGGGGTTTGTTTTTTCTTGCAGAGTTAAGTTCCTTATAGATGCTGGATATTAGACCTTTATCAGATGCATAGTTTGCAAACACATTTTCCCATTCTGCAAGTTGTCTGTTTACTCTGTTGATTGTTTCTTTTGCAGAAGCTCTTTAATTATGTTCTCCTTGTCATTTTTTTTTATGTTGCAATTGCTTTTGGAGTCTTTATCATGAAATCTTTGCCAGAGCCTATATCCAAAATGACATTTCCTAGGTTTCCTAGGGTTTTCACAGTTTTAGGTTTTACATTTAAGTCTTTCACCCATCTTGAGTGAGTTTTTGTATATAGTGAAAGGAAAGGGTCCAATTTCATTCTTCTGCATAGGGCTAGCCAGTCTTCTTAGCATCACTTATCCTTGATGCTTTTGTTCTCTCTCTCTCATTCTTTTTTCTTTTCTTCCGTCCTTCCTTTTTCCTCTCCTTCCTTCCTTTTCTTCTTCCTCTTCCTCTTCCTAATGGCAATAAAAAATATTAGAGATTTAGTCTGGTATTGAATAGGCAGTTCTTTCCCTGTTGCTTGTTACTATTGAATTTATTGGCCCAGTAATCCCATTACTGGGTATATACCCAAAGGGATATAAATCATTCTGCCATAAAGACACATGCATACGTATGTTCATCACAGCACTAGCAAAGACATAAACTCAACCTAGATGCCCATCACAGGAGACTGCATAAAGAAAATGTAGTATATATAAACCATGGAATACTATGCAGCCATAAAAATAGAAGGAAATCATATTCTTTGCAGCAAGAAGGATAGAGTGGAGGCCATTATCCTAAGAAAATTAATGCAGGAACAGAAAACCAAATACCACATGTTCTCACTTATAAGTAGGAGCTAAACATTAAGTAGACATGGACATTAAAAAGGGAACAGTAAACACTGTGGTCTATTGAAGGTAGAGAGTGTGAGGAGAGAGGGGATCTAAAAACTACCTATAGGGTACTATGTACTATGCTGCTCATTACCTGGGTGATGAAATAATATGTACACCAAATCCCCGTGACATACAATTTAACCATGTAACAAATCTGCACATGTACCCCTGAACCTAAAATAAAAAGTTGAAAGGAAAAATAAATAAATAATTAAAACAAATCCAATGGCATTTTTCACACAAACAGTTTCAACTTCCCTTTCTTAATTATAAGAATGTTATTCCTTTAGTTAGAGGAAAACACTCTTCATATGAGAATTTTATCTCCTACTTTTAAAAAACAATGAAGGTTAGAGTAATCTTTTTGCAACTGCTATTTTTTAAGTTTCTTTAATTCAAAATAGTCAATAAACCAGAGAAGCATATTTTTGGGTAGCATATTCTTAACTCTTTCAATATAATGGAATATTATTCAGCCTTAAGAAGGAAGAAAATCCTTTCCTTCATGACAACACAGATGAACCTGGAGGACATTATGTAAAGTGAAATAAGTCAAGCACAGAAAGACAATACTGCATGATCTCATTTGTATGTGTAATTTAAAAAGTGGAACTCATGGAAACAGAGTGTAGGATGGCGGTTTCCAGGAACTGGGAGGTGGGGGAAACAGGAAGATGCTGGTCAAAGGGAATGAGGTTTCAGTTATGCTGGACAAATAAGTTCTGGATATCTAATGTCCAGCACGGTGACTATAGTTAATAGTCTGCTATTGTATACTCAAAATTAGCTAAGAGAGTAGGCCATAAATGTTCTCTCCAAAATAAAACAAAAATGCTATGTGAGGTGAAATATATGCTAATTAACTTGATAATGATAATTATTTTACAATACATATGTATATGAAAACAACATGCTGTATACCTTTAATATATACACTATTTATTTGTTAATTGTACCTCAGTAAAGCTGGGGGTCAGAGGAGCATAGGAGAACAAATATACTGACTCTAGTTTTTTCAGACCCAGTCTGGATACTAGTTTAGTGATTACTTTGTAGATAGACATCATCTGGAATTAGGCACATTGCCTTTCTATGTTTGGTAAATAAACAATATGAATCTAACGGGCGCAGTGGCTCACACCTGTAATCCCAGCACTTTGGGAGGCTGAGGCGGGTGGATCACCTGAGGTCAGGAGTTCGAGACCAGCCTGCTAATATGCTGAAACCCAGTTTCTACTAAAAATACAAAAAATTAGCCAGGTGTGATGGCGGCTACTCGGGAGGTTGAGGCAGAAGAATCGCTTGAACCCGGGAAGCGGAGGTTGCAGTGAGCCAAGATGGTGCTGTTGTACTCCAGCTTGAACTCTATCTCAAAAAATATATATATATACACACACACACACACACACACACATATGTATATATATATAAATCTAATTAATAGGGAGATTTATTTAAAATTAATATTACATGTGTTGCTTAAGAGAATACAGCTACATATTAAGCACATTATACAAAATAGATTTCTAACACAATTAATATGCTATTTACATGTATGCTTTATTTAAACATCTAATTCTTCCTGACACAGGGAATTAGTATGTTTGCTCATTTTTCTGCTCATCTCTCCAGATGATCTGTCTTTAGTCTCCTTAAATTTCACTAGTTTTGCCTTCACTAAGAGTGGAAATAACTATTTTTATCCTTTAGGTACCTACTCATTCTGATGGAAAAGCCTGGCTTCCTGCTAGGGTCACCAGAGAGACATTCGCCTCAAGAAATCAGATTTCAGTCTCTAGAACACTTATAGTAATGCAAATAGAATCCGGTAAGCCTCTGCCCTTTTAAATCCAGCAGCAGGAACCCAGCAGTTGTTCCGCACACAGTCCAGCTCAGCTGCCCACAGCACTAGTATTACTTACCCCCTTTGCGAAGAAATGGAGTACACTGTGGATTTTTTTGTTTTGCTTTTTGTAGTTCTTACTATCTTACAACAGGCATTTTATTCTTCTCAAAAACAATGAATTTATTTAAGAAAGGTAAATACGTGTGTCAGGAAGAACTTTTTTGAAATCATTTCTCTTTAAAATATAGTCCTGACCAAATTTCTCGTTGCCTGGGCAGAGCAATAAACAGTAAAAATCGTCACTATAAAAAGGATCAATAGACATGTACACATGGTAGAACCATAGCCCTGGGTTGTTGTTGGTGGTGTTTTGCTGTTTTCTTTTGGAGATGAGAAGGGTAGTCAGAAATATTTTTGATGAATATAATTTTTAAACTTTAATTTAAAATGTGAATAGGATTTTTTTTCAAGTTAGAGAAAGTAATTTCAAGACAGCTTCTATTCATGCTTTCAATCAGTTCTCCAGAATTAAAGAACATGAGAGTCCAGGTTTGAAAAAATGCACATGATAGATTAAAAGAGCTCACATCAAGACATACCATCATACTTTCTCAGAAAGTTGGTAATAAAGAGGTATGGTGATATACCCAGAGTGAAAGAAAGAAGCTCCATACAAAGAAATACCATTAAAAAAAAAGGCATCCAAATTTTAAAATATTTCAGAAATCTAGAAAACAATTTGAGGGGAAATGATGTCTAACATAGTGTTCTATACCCAGACATTTATCAATCAAATTTGATAGCAGAATTAAAATATTTCAGATATATAAAATAGATCAAGGTTTAGCCACCGTGCACCATTTCCTGGGAGACACCTGTGTATTATACATTTTAAAACTTTATCTTTTCCTGTTGCATCAACACCCCCACAAACAGTCTCTGAGCACCCCACCCAGGAAATGAGGTACATGTGCGTGATAAGTGTTGCCCGACCACTAGTTTCTCTTCTTGAAGATATGTCACTTGCTAGGTGACAAAACAAATTTAAGAAGACTGAAATCATTTCAAGTATCTTTCCCAAACCACAACGTTAGCAAACTAAAAATCAACAACAAAAGTAAAACGGAAAAATTCACAAATACATGGAAATTTAACAATACACCCTTGAATAGTCATTAAGTGAAGGAAGAAATCTAAAGGGAAATAAGAAAATATATCGAGACCAACAAAAACAAAAACAATGTGTTAAAACATAGAAGGCAAAAAAAGAGCAGTTCTAAAAAGGAATTTTATAGATATAAACATCTACAGTAAGAAAACAAAAAGATCTCAAATGAACAACCTAACAGTATAAGTAAAGGAACTAGTAAAAGAAGACCAAGCTAAGCCCAAAATTAGCAAATGGAAGAAAATAATAAAGATTAGAGCAAAAAGAAATGAAATCAAGGGTAGAAAAACAATAGACAAGATTGATAAAATTAAAAGCTGGTTTTTGAAAACACAAACAAAATTGATAAACCCTTAGTTAAAGCGATTAAGAAAAAAAGAGAGAAAATTAAATAAAATCAGAACTAGAAGAGGAGATATTACAACCATTACCACAGAAATAAAAAAGATCATAAGGGACTATTATCAACAATTATACACCAACAAATTCAACAACCAGAAGAAACAGACCTATTTCTAGAAACATGTAATCCTCCATGACTGAGTCACATAGAAAGCTTGAGCAGACTAATAACAAATAAGGATTAAACCAGTAACCAAAAACCCTGCTAACAAAGAAAAGCCTTCAGCTAGATGGCTTCACAGGTGAATTCTACCAAAAGTTTAATGAAGAATTAATACCAATCCTTCCCAAACGCTCAAAACATGAGAAAGCGCACTTCTAAATGACTTTTATGAAGCCAGACTCACCTTGATAGCAATGACAGGCAAAGGCATCACAAGAAAGGAAAACTATAGGCCAGTATCTCTGATGAACATGGGAACAAAAGTCCTGAACAAAATACAAACAAAGTAAATTTGCAAAATATTAGCAAACCAAATTCAGGACCAAATGGGATTTGTCACTCAGATGCAAGAATGATTCAACATATGTAAATCAATCAAAGTGATAAAACACATTAACAGACTGCAGGATAAAAATCACATGATCATCTGAACACATGCAGAACAAGCATTTGAAAAAATTTAACATCCTTTCAGGATTTAAAAAAAAAAAAAAAAACCTCAAAAAAATTAAGTATAAAAGGAATTTTCCTCAACACAATAAAGTCCATATATGGAAGGCCCACAGACAACATCATACTCAGTGGTAGAAAACTGGAAGCTTTTCTTCTAAGATCTAGAACAAGGCAAGGATGACCCCTCTTGCCAATTCTACTCAAAATAGTACTGGAAGTCCTAACCAGAACAATTAGACAAGAAGAAGAAATAAAAGGCATCCAAATGAAAATGAGGAAATAAAACTATATCTATGGATAACATGTTTTTATATAAAAAATCCTAGAGACTCACAAGAAAACCTGTTAGAACTAAATAATAAATTCAGCAAAGTTGCAGGACACAAAATCAACATATAAATATCAGTAGTGTTTCCATACAGTAACAAAAATGTATCTAAAAAATCAAGAAAACAATCCCATTTAAAAAGGCATCAAAAATAAAATAATAAGAAATAATTTTAACCAAAGAGATAAAATAACTGTATACAGAAAACCATAAAAGATTGATGAAATAAACTGAAGATGCAAAATAAATGAAATATATCCCATGTTCATGAATTGAAAAAATTAATATTGTTAAAATATCCATAGTACCTAAAAGATATCTACATATTCAACGAAATCCCTATGAAACTCCAATAGAATGTTTTACAGAATTAGAAAAGATATCCTAAAATTCAATTCATGTGGAACCACCAAAGACCTCAAATAGACAAAGTAATCTTTTTTTTTGAGATGGAGTCTTGCTCTGTTGCCCAGGCTGGAGTGCAGTGGCGTGATCTTGGCTCACTGCAACCTCTGCCTCTCGGGTTAAAGCAATTCTTCTGCCTCAGCCTCCCAAGCAGCTGGGACTACAGGTGTGTGCCACCATGCCCAACTAATTTTTGCATTTTTAGTAGAAATGGGGTTTCACCATATTGGCTAGGCTGGTCTCAAACTCCTGACCTTGTGATCTGTCTGCCTCGACTTCCCAAAGTGCTGAGATTACAGGCATGAGCCACTGCGCCTGGCTTGTCAAAGCAATCTTAAAGCTACTACAAAGGTATACTAATCAAAAACAGCATGGCGCTGGCGTAAAATCAGACATATAGACCAATGGAAGAAATATAGAGAGGGCTCAGAAATAAATCCACATAGTTACGGTCAACTGATATTCCACAAAGGTGCCAAGAACACACAACGGGGAGAGAACATTTTCTTCAATAAATGATGTTGGAAAAATGGGATATCCACGTCCAAAAGAATAAAATTGGACCCTTACTTCAACCCATATACAAAAATTAACTCAAAATGTTAAATGTAAGACTTGAAACTGTGAAATTAGTAAAAGAAAACGTAGAGGGAAACTTTTCGACATTGATCTGGCAATGAATTTTTGGATATGATAACAAAACACAATCAATAAATACAAGATACACAAGTGGAATTACTTCAAACTAGAAGTCTTCTACACAGTTAAAAAAAATCAACTAAATGAAAAGGTAAGCTATAAAATGAAAGAAAAATATTTGCAAAAGAACTGACTAGACATTTTTCCAAAGACATACAAATAGCCAACAGGTATATGAGAAGGTGCTCAACATCATTAATCATCAGGGAAATGCAAATTAAAACTACCATGAGCTATCACCTCACATCTGTTAGAAAAACTGTTTATCTCACACACACACACACACACACACACACACACACACACACACACACAAAGATAAAGCTTGGTGAGGATGAAGAGAAAAGGGAACCCTTGTACACTGTTGGTGGGAATGTAAATTGGTGTGGCTACTATGGAAAACATATGGAAATTCCTAAAAAAATGTAAAGTAGAACTACCATATGATCCAGTAATTCCACTACTGAGTATATATCCAAAGGAATTAAAATGAGGATCTCAAAGTGATGTCTGCATCTCCAATATTATTCACAATATCCAAGACATGAAGCAACCTAAATGTACATTGATGGGCAATTGAATAAAGAAAACATTGTACATGCATGCAATGGAATATTATTCAGCCTAAAAAAATTAAGGAAACCCTACAATTTGTGACAACATGAATGAATCTCAGGGACATTATGCTAGATGAAATAAGCCAGACATAGAAAGATAAATATTACAATATCTCCCTTACATAATGAATCTAAAATAGTTTTAAATTCATAGAAGCAGAGAGTAAAATGGTGACTGCCAGGGGCTGAAGGGAAAGGAATGGGAATATATTAATTAGTCTAAGTGTACAAAGTTTTGGTTATACAAGGTTTGTAAGTCCTAGAGACTACAGCATTGTACCTATAATTGACAATACTGTATCGTTCACTTGCCAATTTGATAAAAGGGTAGATCCTATGTTAAATGTTCTTGTCAAAAATATCAATCATAGTAATAAATAAAGAGAGCAGGAGGAAACTTTTGGAGGTGATGGACAGGCTTGTGGCATTGATTGTGGTGGTGGTTTTGCAGGTATATACTTATCTCCAAACTCCAAGTTTTACACATAAAATATGTACAGCTTTTTAGATGTCAATAATGTTTCAATAATGTGCTTTTTAAAATACCTATTATTAGAGTTATACAAATAATGAAGTGGTCAAGATTAGTGACAATCAAGCAATAAACAGATTGGTAGGCCAGGAGTGGTGGCTCATGCCTGTAATCCCAGCACTTTGGGAGGTCAAGGCGGGCAGATCAAGAGGTCAAGAGTTTGAGACAATCCTGACCAACATGGTGAAACCCCGTCTCTACTAAAAATACAAAAAATTAGCCGGGCATGGTGGCAGGCGCCTGTAGTCCCAGCTACTTGGGAGGCTGAGGCAGGAAAATGGCATGAACTCAGGTGGTGGAGCTTGCAGTGAGCCAAGATCACGCCACTGCACTCCAGCCTGGGGGACAGAGTGAGACTCTGTCTCAAGAAAAAAAAAAAAAGATTGGTATGCCAATGTATGACATTTCCAATTTAATTGGTAGACGTAGTAGAGTTATTGAACATTTATAAAATAAAGAAGACTCATGATTATATTTGGATTTTGGAAAGAGCATCCAGGTAGTGATATAAGAAGACACAAAACAAGAGTCAAATAAATCAATTATGGATCCAGTATAAACAAATAGGAAAATATTCCAAAACACATAATAGATAAAGAGTTACAATGTTAATAAACCAGGAACTCTTGTATATAATGGAGGGGACCTGAAAGAGCAAACCAGTAGAAATGTTGGCAAAATACGTAAACAGATATTTAACAAAACAAGAAAGGTAAGTAGTCAAGAAGAGATAATGATATATAAAAAGATATTCAACTCACCATTAATCTCAAATGTGGACGTTAAAAAAAATGCCATTTTTGTCCAAACAATTGGCATAAACAACAACAGCAAAAATGGACAACCTGGCATTTATGAAGGTAGGGGAAGGAGGCATTCTCAAACAGTTGCAGAAAATGTAAATTGCTAATATTCTACAGAAAGTCAAGCAAAAATTTTGATGCCAAGAGAGGGTTTGGTTCAGAGTGAGTTTCTCTGCTTACCTTGTTTCTGCCCTTCCCTAACTGCATTTTGCACATGGCTCTGGCACAGCAGTGCTGCAAACCTACAGTTCCCTAAGATCATTCATGGTAGTTCCTTTTGGTTAAGTGGCCTACTTTTCTAATTGCACATTTTCAGCGTATGAGTTGATCAGTGTTGTTTTAGAGGTAGATCTTTTTGGTTGAGCTCCTTACATGCAGAGTAAGATTATCTGATACAAACCGCACTACCTGCTCTTTCAAACTGCCTGGTAGCTTGCCTTTCCCAACAAGGCACCAAGGACAAAGGTTGCCTGAAATACCACTTGGAGGGGCAGTCATGTGTAGAGCTTATGAGGACAGACCCTGGGGCCCAAGATTTCTGCCCCTTAGCTGTGTGACCTTGGGCAATACTTAAGTTCTCTGGCCTGTTTCCTCAACTGTAAAATGGGGATATTGATAGTCATCTACATGACCGTGTTGTTGTAAGAACCACTGACACCCAATAGATGTTTTCTGTCATTTTTACTACAAATAATCTAAGATAAAAATGATATTGGCCTAAAACATGGCATAGAAAATGGAGGAGTGAGGGATTATGGAAAAGAAAGCTTAAATGGGGCCATGGCCATTCTTGTTTTTCTTTTCTTTTCTTTTCTTTTTTTTTTTTTTTTTTTTTTTGAGACAGAGTCTCGCTCTGTTGCCCAGGCTGGACTGCAGTGGCACAATCTCGGCTCACTGCAAGCTCCACCTCCCGGGTTCACACCATTCTCCTGCCTCAGCCTCCCGACTAGCTGGGACTACAGGCGCCTGCCACCATGCCTGGCTAATTTTTTGTATTTTTAGTAGAGACGGTGTTTCACTGTATTAGTCAGGATGGTCTTGAACTCCTGAACTCAGGTGATCTGCCTGCCTCTGTCTCCCAAAGGGCTGGGATTACAGGCGTGAGCCACCGCGCCTAGTTGGCCATACTTGTTTTTCTTTAAGCGTAGTCTGAAAGTGTTCAGACAAAAACAAGAGCCATTTAGTTTCTAATATTTATATGTTTGCTTATAACAATTCTCAAGAAAGTATGCTTTTCTGAGAATTCAAATGCGTGATAATTCCCTCAGGAATTGAATTTTGGCAAATCTATATTTTCAGTAACCTAATGTGATCTCTTTTGTAATATTTTACAATCTTCAAAACCTTTAGTCTCACTTGTATCATGTTGCCTTTGTGATGTTCAGACTACGAGTTAATGTTGTTACTCAATTCAAAACAAAACCATAAATCTTGCTCAGCATTCAAAAAATGACACTTTTAGCACATTTCCCTGTTTCAGGGACCAGGAGGTACAGTTTGATCCTAAATGAATAAGATGCAATACAAACTGTGTGGATTCCATCTCTGTGGATTCTCCTACTCTTGCTTCCTTGTAATATTTCATTCATTTTCAAAGTTAGAGCTGTCTTCAATTCCCCCTCAGCTCCTGCACTCTCAACTGATTTATTTTGAGTCTGCTACTTTCTGTCTTTCCCAGTGAAAGCTACAAGACTTTGTCAAGCTGTGCTCTAGTTTATTTCCCCCAAAGCCTTTCAACTGTGTCTGCCTCAAGGCCTCAGGCATCAGGTGTTTCTCCTTTAGTGGAATGCCAATCTTAAAGGGATGAAAAGCATAGTATGGAACCCTTTTAACATTTAGCTTCATGACTAGATACGCCAATCTCATTGGAACAAATTTGGAATATCATTAATTAAAACCAACTTATTACCCAGTTTACTTATAACATATATGAATAATAGTTGCTGCTCACTGGAGGGATAGTATGTTAATCTGGACTTTTTTTTAACCTCAAATTATAGTAGCCCACTCCAGCCAACTTAAGAAACCCAGGATTCAAGGATGTTTCATACAATACAAGGCCAGAGAATCAGGCCTTTGAAATGAACGGGATTTCTTTAACCTCTCCTTCCTTCCACCAGTTTGTTTTATTTCTCTCTCACATTCATCAACCCTCACCTTCCTAGCCACTCAATACATCCTGATTTGTCTAATTTGTAAACACTGTGGAAAATATGGCCACCAAGGACATATCTAATACTAAATACCCAGAGAAAGGTCACCAATGTCTCCTACCTTCCAGCTCGTGTCAAAGACATAAGAGCTCCTGAACAAATAACCACAGTCAAACAGATGTTGTATGTGATAAAAGCATTGTGGCCTAGGAGAACTATGTTAATTAAGTAGAAAGATTGTAGAAAGGGCAGAACCTAGTAAAGTGTAATTGAGAAGCCAACCAACAGGAAGGCTGTACTACTTCCTTTAAAAGAATAATAACCACTGAGGAAGATGTTGCCTTGTGTAGTGTACGGCTATTGTGTTGGCTGCCATCCTCTACTAATTAATAAAGGGAAAAAAATCAATCAGGATCTCAATGGAATGAAATAGAGAGCCCAGAAATTGAATTACATAGTCAACTGATCTTTGAAAGAGCCCAAGGCAATGCAATGGAGTAAAGACATTCTTTTCAAAAAATGGTGTTAGAACCACTGGACAAAAAAGTGCCTAGACACCAAAAAAGAAAAAAAAGTGCCTAGACACAGACCTTATACCCTTAACAAAATTTAACTCAAAAGTGGATTATAGACGTAAATGTCAAGTGCAAAACTATAAAACTCCTAAAAGATAACATAGGAGAAATCTGTATGACCTTGGTTATGGCAGACTTGTAGATACAGCACCAAAGATACAATTCATGAAAGAAATAATTTGTCAGTTAAGACTTCATTAAAATTAAAAGTTTCTGCTCTGCAAAGCACAATATTATAAGAATGAGAAGTCAAGCCACAGACTGGGATACAATATTTACAAACGAGATATCTGATAAAGGAATGCTATTCAAAGTATATAAAAACACTTAAAATTCAACAATAAGAAAATAACACAGTTTAAAAATGAGCCAAAAACTTGGCATTTTGCTCAGCAAAGAAGATGGAAAATAAGCAAATAAAGATATGCTCTATATCATATGTCATCAGGGGGACGCAAACTAAAATAACAGTGAGATACTACTGCACATCTATTAGAATGGCCAAAGTTCAAATGCTGACACCACCAAAAGCTGACAAGGATATAGAGCAAAAGGAATGCTCATTCATTGTTGGTGGGAATGCAAAATGGTACAGCTCAGCCTGTTAACTTCCATCAGTGGCAGCTCTGCCTTTCTCTCAGGAGGAAGTCCCAGAGATGACTCATAGGCTTTCTGCCATTGCCACTCCAGTGGTACCACCTTTGCTGCCTTTGGGCTGGGGAAAAAAATAAAGGCCCTGATTGCTTTGCTGGCACCTCCAGCTTGCCACAGCCACCATTTAGTGAAGAGACCAGTCTCTCTTTTCCTGTGAGACCCCGAGTCCCTGCTCTTTACCAAGTGGGGCCTCCAGTTTGGAAATTAAACAATCTGTTCCTGAATGACTTTGGGATAAAAAATAAAATTAAAGCATAAATCAAGAAATTATTTGAAACTAATGAGAACAAAGAAACAACATACCAGAATCTCTGGGATGCAGTTAAAGCAGTGTTAAGAGGAAAGTTGATGCTAAAAATTTTTACTAAACACCCATATCAAAAAGTGAGAAAGATCTAAAATTAACAAACTAACATTACATCTAGTGGAACTAGAAAACAAGAATGAAGCAACTTCTAAGCTAGCAAGGAAAAGAAGTAACCAAAATCAGGACTAAACTGAATAAAATGGAGATGAGAAAAAACATACAAAAATTCAACAACACCAAAAATTGGATCTTTGAAAGCATAAATAACATTGATCAGCTGCTAGCTAGGCTAATAAAGAAAAAAGAGAGAAGGTCCAAAAAAACACAATCAGAAATGACAAAGGGGGCATTACCACCAACCCCACAGAAATACAAAAAACCCTCAGAGAATTATAAACACTTCTATGCAAACCAACTAGAAAATTTAGAGGAAATGAGTAACTTCCTGGAAACATACAACCTCCCACAATTGAACCAGGAAGAAATTAAAACCCTGAACATACCAACAAGTTCTGAGATTGCATCAGTAATAAAAAACTTAGCAGCCAGAAAAAGCCCTGAACCAGACAGATGCATAGCTGAATTCCACCAACATATATAGAAGAGCTGGTATCAATTCTACCGAAACTATTCCAAAACATCAAGGAGGGACTCCTCCCTAACTTATGCTGTGAGACCAATGTCATTCTGATACCAAAACCTGGCAGAGACACACACAAAAAAGAAAACTTCAGGCCAGTATCCCTGATGAACATAGACACAAAAATTCTCAACAAATACTACCAAAGTGAATCCATCAGCACATCTAAAAGCTAATCCACCAAATTCAAGTAGGTTTTATTTCTGGGATCCTAGGTTGGTTCAACATATGCAAATTAATAGCATTATTCATCACATAAAGAGAACTAAAATCAAAAACCACATGATCATCTCAATGAACCGAGAAAAGTCTTTTGATAAAATTAAACATTCCTTAGTATTAAAAACCCTCAACAAATTAGGCATCAAAGGAACATACCTCAAAATAATAAGAGCCATCTATGACAAACCCATAGTCTAAATCATACTGAATGGGAAAAAGCTCAAACCATTCCTCTTGAGAACTGGAGCAAGACAAGAATAACCACTGTCACTATTCCTACTCAACCTAGTGCTGAAAAACCTCACCAGAGCTATCAGGCAAGAGAAGGAAATCAAAGACATCCTAATAGGAAGAAAGGAAGTCAAACTATCTTTGTTTGCAGATGATATAATTTTATAACTAGAAAACCCACAGTCTCTGCCCAAAGACTCCTTGATCTGATAAACAACTTCAGCAAAGTTTCAGGTTACAAAATCAATATACAAAAATTGGTAGCATTTCTATACATCAATAGTATTCAAGCTGACAGCCAAATTAGGAATGTAATCCCATTCACAATAGTCACAAACAGAATAAAATACCTAGTGATATGGTTTGGCTATGTCCCCACTCAAATCTCATCTTGAATTATAGCTCCCACAATTTTCATGTGTCATGGGAGGGGCCCAGTGGGAGGTAATTGAATCATGGGGGTAGGTCTTTCCCATGCTGTTCTCGTGATAGTTAAGTCTGACAAGATCTTAAAGATTTATAAAGAGGAGTAAGATGTGACTTCCTCCTTGTCTTCCACCATGATTGTGAGGCCTCCCCAGCCACATGGAATTGTGAGTCCATTATACCTCTTTTTCTTTATAAATTACCCTGTCTTGGGTATGTCTTTATCAGCAATGTGAGAATAAACTAATACGCCTAGGAATACAGCAAACCAGGGAGGCGAAATATCTCTACAATAAGAATTACAAAACACTGCTGAAAGAAATCAGAAATGACACAAATAGAAAAACATTTCATGCTCATGGATAGGAACAATCAATATTGTTAAAATGGCCATACTGCCCAAAGCAATTTATAAATTCAATGCTCTTTGTATCAAACTACCAACAACATTCTTCACAGAACTAGAAAAAAAGGAATTTTAATTTATATGGAAAGAAAGAGGAGAGTAAATAGCCAAGGCAATCCTAAGCAAAAAGAACAAAGCTGAAGGCATCACATTACCCAACTTCAAAGTATATTACAGGGCTATGGTAACCAAAACAGCATGGTATTGGTACAAAAACAGGCATATAAACCAATAGAACAGAAGAGAGCCCAGAAATAATGCCACACACCTGTGACTATCTCATCTTCAACAATCCTGACAAAAACAAGCAATGGGAAAAAAGACTTTCTATTCAATAAATGGTGCTTGAAAAATTGGCAAGCCATATACAGAAGATTGAAACTGGACCCCTTCCTTACACCATATACAGAAATCAACTCCAGATGGATTAAATACTTAAATGTAAAACCCAAAATCATAAAAATCCTGGAAGACAACCTAGAGAATACCATGCTGGACACAGGAACAAGCAAAGATTTCATGACAAAGATAACAAAGCAAGCACAAGCAAAGCAAAAATTGACAAATGGGATCTAATTAAACTTAAGAGTTTCTGCACAGCAAAATAAACTAACAACAGAGTAAACAGACAACCTACAGAATGGGGGAAAATTTTGCAAACTATGCATCTGACAAAACTCTAATATATAGCATCTTTAAGGAACTTAAGTTCACAAGAGAAAAACAGACAACCCCATTAAAAAGTGGGCAAAGGATATGAAGACAGTTTTCAGAAGAAGACAGACACACAAACAAGCATATGAAGAAAAGTTCAATATCACTGATCATTAGACAAATGCAAATCAAAACCTCATGAGATACCATCTCACAACAGTCAGGATGGTTATTATTAAAAGATCAAAAAATAACAGATGCTGGTGAGATTGGGTAGAAAAGGGAACACTTATACACTGTTGGTGGGAGTATAAATTAATTCAACCATTGTGGAAAGCAGTATGGCAATTCCTAAAAAGAGCTAAAAGCAGAATCACCATTTGGCTCAGCAATACCATTACTGAGTATATATCCAGAGGAATATAAATCATTCTACCGTACAGACACATGCACGCAAATGTTCACTGCAGCACTATTCACAATAGCAAAGATATGCACTCAACATAAATGGCCATCTATGACAGATTAAATTAAAACATGTGGTACATATACACTGTGGAATAGTATGCGGCCATAAAAAATAATGAGATCATGTCTTTTGCAGAAACATGGATGGAGCTGAAGGCTTTTATCCTTAGCAAACTAGTCTAGAAACAGAAAACTGAATACTGCATGTTCTCACTTATAAGTGGGAGTTAAATGATGAGAATTCATGAAGAAAAAGAAAGAAACAACAGACACTGGAGTCTACTTGAGAGAGGAAGGTAGGATAAGGGAGAAGAGCAGAAAAGATAACTATTGCGTACTGGGCTGAATACCTGGGTGATGTAATAATCTGTACAACAAACCTCCATGAGAAGAGTGGTACTAGGGAGGTTATAGTAAGGGAGGAGAATATATTTTATTACTTTCACTTAGAGTTGAACCAATGTTTTTGGTTCCTAAGATCAGCAGATAACTCTTATCCTTTAAAAGTTGAGAAAGCTATATTGTTAAATATGGGGGCATGAGTTAGCAATTCTTGCATACTTTCTCTGTAGATAAGAAGCTGCAGACTTCTCTTATTAGAACCACAATCTAATGTTTTAATTAAACTATAATACAGCATATATGTCCCCAAATGATTTGGGGGTTTAAGGATATTAGGAGAAGGAGTGCTAGGTATATTAATATTAGGGTATTTTTCTCACATGAAAGAGGGTTTAATATTGTTGATGTGATATGTGAAGACCACTCATTGTGTGGTGATTAGTATGTACAGAAAGCACAGGCCTCTGATTAACATGTTAAGCCCCATAAGAATGATGGTGAGATTGGATCAAGAGAATAAAGTTATGGTTATGAAGAGTTCCCCTACTAAATTAATGGTAGGGGGTAGGGCAAGGTTGGTGAGGCTAGCTAAAAGTGGCCATTATTAGGAGTACCATCTGAAGGCCTTGAGTAAGTAGTATAGTTTGGCTCTGAACTCGTTCATAGTTCAAGTTTGCTAGGCAGAATAGTAGGGACGAAGTGAGTCCATGGGCAATTATAAGGGTGGTTGCACCTATAAAGCTTCAGGGGTTTGAATAAGAACAGCTACGATAACAAGTGCCATGTGGCTTACAGGGTAGTAAGCAATGAGGGCTTTTAGTTTGGTTTGGTGTAGACAAATGGAGCTTGTCATAATTATTCTCATAGGGATATTATAAGGAAAGGGTAGGCTATGTATTCTGTCAAGGGGTTAAGGATTAGAGTGATCTGTATCATTCCATAGCTGCCTAATTTTAGGAGTACTGCTGCAAGTACTATTGAGCTGGCAATGGGGGCTTCTATGTGGACTTTAGCAAGTCATAGGTGGAGTCTGTAGAGAGGCATTTTTACCGTAAATGCCATGATGCACGCAAGTCATAGAAGGTTGTTAGATTAAGAGTTGTTATTTCTTGAGTAGTATATGTTGTGATTACATATTTAGTGAGCCTGAGGCATTTTGAGTAGAGATAAGTGCTACAAGCAAAGTAAGGATCCTATCAGTGTGTAAAATAAGAAGTATAAGCCTGCTTTCAGGCATTCTGCTTGATTACCTCAACGAGTAATAATAATTAGGGTGGGGACTAGTGTGGCTTCAAAGATAATACAAAATATGATTAGTTCTGTGGCCGTAAATCTTATAATTAAAACTATATGTATCCCTACTAGTATTGAGATATAAAGTTTTTTTCGTGGGAACGATTCTTTGGATAGATTATATTGGTTTGCTAAAATTATAAGGGGTAGTAGCCAGGCTGTTAGGATTAGAAGGGTTGATGACAATGGATCAGAAAAAAAAAAAGTTAATGAGAAGTTGAAGAGTTATCATTACATTGGTTGAAGAATAGCAGACTGATGAGACTGATAAGTAAACTGTGGAAGCTGTATTAATTCAGATTATAGAGTTATTAGAGCATCACATTATTTGGAGTAATATAATCATTGGGATAATAATTTTTAGCACTGGAGTAAATTTAGGTTTTGTATATAATACAGGCCATAGGTTTTGGAGACCGTAACTAGTAAGGCTAAACCTATGCCAGCTTCGCAGGCTGCAAAAACTAAGAGGATAATAAGTATTATGGATGCCAGCATGAAATGTGTATTTAAAATTACGAGAGTACTTATAATAAATATTGATAGTATTGGCTGGGCGCTGTGGCTCATGCTGCAATCCCAGCACTTTGGGAGACCAAGGCAGGTAAATCACTTGAGGTCAGGAGTTCAAGACCAGCCTGGCGAACATGGTGAAACCCCATCCCTATTGAAAATACAAAAATTTGCCAGGTATGGTGGTGTGCATCTGTAATCCCAGCTACTCAGGAGGCTGAGTCAGGAGAATTACTTGAACCCGGGAGGCAGAAGTTGCAGTAAGCTGAGATTGGGCCACTGCACTCCATCTCAAAAGATAGATAGATGATAGATAGATAGATAGATAGATAGATAGATAGATAGATAGATAGATAATAGATAGTAGATAGATAGATAATAGATGACAGATAGATAATAGATAGGTGATAGATGACAGATAGATAATAGATAGATAGATAGATAGATAGATAGATAGATAGATAGATAGAAAGAAAGTATTATGCCTTCTAGGCATAGTAGGGAAGTATCAGGTGGAATCGATAGACTATTACCCCTACTAAAGACATAATAAAGGCTAATGTAATATTAATATAAATAGAAGACATTTGGCAATTATGATATATCATAATCTAAAGAATCAAAATCATTTATTTTGACTTAAACTATTCACCAACTCAATTCATTCTAATCCTTTTTGGGTTCATTTGTAGGCTAGACTGAAGACTAAAATGATAATATGAGAGCTGTACTAATTATTAATTTTAGGTCAGTTGTCTGAAAAGCTCATGATGGGGCAGTAGTAGGGCGATTTCTAGATCAAAGAGGAGAAATGTGATGGCTACTATGAAGCACTTTATGGAAAAGGGGAGGCAGACAGAGGCTATCAGGTCCAAGCCACATTCACAGGGGCTGGATTTTTCTGTGTAGATGTTAAGTTGTGGGAGTCAAAAAGCGATTGTTACTAGTAAGAGTGTTAGTAAGGTGTCAGCTGCTAAGGCTAACGTTAATTACTCTTTTTTGGGTAATGCTGAAGCTAATTGATTGGAATTGAATTGTACTATGTTATCCTAAAAGAGTATGATCCTCGTCAATAGATAGAAACATATAGGAATAGTCATACTACGTCTACAAAGTGCCAGTATCAGGCTGAGGCTTCAAATCCACAATGGCAGTTAGACGTAAAATGAAACTTTAGTTGCTGGAGTAGGCAGACAGTAAGAAATGTTGATCCAATAATAATGTGAAGCCCATGAAAACCTGTGGCTATGAAGAATGTTGAGCTGTAAACTCCATCGGAGATAGTGAAAGGGACTTCAAAATATTCTGAGGCTTGTAGAGGTATAAAGTAAATGCCTAGGGCAATTGTGATAGACACTGCCTGAAGTATGTATTTTCAATTACCTTCTATTAAGCTGTGGTGAGCCCAAGTAATTGAAACCCTGGATGCAAGTAAAATACATGTATTAAGAAGAGGGACTTCTAAGGGGCTAAGGGGGAGATGCCTGTTGGAGGCCAGCATCCTCCTAATTCTGGAGTGGGGGCTAGGCTAGAGTGGTAGAATGCTCAGAAGAAGCCAGAGAAAAAGAACACCTCTGAAATAATGAATAAGATTTTTCCGTATTGAAGGCCTTTTTGAACAGTTGATGTATGGTGGCCTTGGAATGTGCCTTCTTGGATAATGTCGCATCATCATTGATATATTGTTAAGGTATTGGTTAGTAGGCCTAAAGTTAGGAAGGTAGTTGAGTTAAAATGAAATCATATGGCTAGACCAGAAGTTATAAGTAGTGCTGAAAGGGCTCCTGTTAGGGGTCAGGGGGCTAGAGCTACCTATGCAGTAAGCCTGAGTTTGGAAGGTCATTATGTGTTATTGTGTAAGTAGAGGTTCCCTAGGAGTGTAAAGACATAGGTCTGAATGAGGGCTATGGCGACTTTGAGGATGGTTAGTAAAACTAGAATAATAAATGTAATTGAAGGTGTGGGTAGGCTAACAGTTGATAATACTGGTGTAGCTCCTCCAATTAAATGCATTAGTAGGTGGCCAACTGTATTGTTGGCTGTTAATCGTACAGCTAGTGCTATTGGTTGGATGAATAGGCTAAGTTTCAATGATTATCAATATAGGGATAAGTGGAATAAGTGTGCTTGTGGCAGGAAAGGGGATAAGGAAGCTTTAGTCTTAAAGCAGAAGCGGTGACTACTACTCCAGCTCACAAAGGAATTGCTATTCCTAAGTTTATTGATAGTTGAGTAGTTGCTGTAAATGAATGGGAGAGAAGTCCAAGAAGATTAGTTGAACCAATAAGGAGAATCAGGGAAATTAACATAAGGAATCAGGTTTGCCCTTTGATATTATGCATCGATATTATTTGTTTCAATACAAGTTGGATTAATCACTATTGAATAGAGGTCAGTTGGTCATTGACTGAACAGTTAGGGGTGGGAAATAAAATATAAAAATCCCAGTATTTTCTGGGCTAAAATGATTACTTTCTGTTCATATCTTGACAAGGTTTTTCCCTGATACTTACATAACACTTCAGACCCCTACCCACTTTAAAGAAAGTATACCCTAGATGCTACAATTTTAAACTAATTATAGCTTCAACTACAAATGGCTTTTTAGCTAAACCTTCAATTAGTGCAATTTTAGAAATGGTCAATTAAAAAAATAAAAAACTAGACTTTCTGGGTTAAAATGCTCACTTTCTATTTATATCCTGACAAGGTATACTCACCAAACACTTCAGACCCCCTCCCTGAGCTCCAGTGTACTTTGCCTAGTTAATGTAGCTTAACTACTAAAGCAAGGCACTGAAAATGCTTAGAAGAGTTCACGTAACTCTATAAACACATAGGTTTGTTCCTGGCCTTTTTATTAAATCTTAGTAAGATTATACATGCAAGCATCCCCGCCCCAGTGAGAATGCCCTCTATATTATCCAAATCAAAAGCAGCAGGTATCAGGTGTGCATAAATGCAGTTCACAACACCTAGGTCAAACACACCCCCACTGGAAACAGCAGTGATAAAAATTAAGTGATAAACGGAAGTTGGACTCAGTGCATGTGCCTTTATCATTAGCCTCATCCCTGCAGCCATATTTATATACACAGGCCAAAAAGCTATCGTTCAAACTGGCACTGGATAACAATCCAAACCCTAAAACTCTCGCTCAACTTCAAACTGGACTACTTCCCTATAATATCCATTCCAGTGGCACTATTCGTTACATGATACATCAGAGAATTTTAAATGTGGTAGACACACTCAGATCCCAACATGAACCAATTTTTCAAGTACTTACTCATTTTTCTCATTGATATATTAATTCTGGTTACTGCCAAAAACCTTTTCTAACTCTTTATCGGGTGAGAAGGCGTAGGGATTTTATATGGCTGAACAGATGCTGATACAGCAGCCTTTCGGGCAATCCTATACAATCTCATCGGTGATACTGGCTTTATTTTAGCAAAAGCATGAGTCCTCCTATTCTCCAACACATGAGAATTTCAACAAATGTTTATTTTAAATCCCAACCCCAGTATCCTTCCACTAATTGATCTTCTCGCAGGGGCTGGAAAATCAGCCCAATTTGGCCTCCATCCTTGACTTCCATTGGCTATAAAAGGCCCAACACCAGTCACAGCTCTACTCCATTCTAGCACAATGGTTTAGGAAGGGGTTTTCTCACTTATCCAATTTCATCCTTTAATAGAAACAACTTAATCATTCAAACCCTCACATTATGCCTAGGAGCTATTACTACACTATTTACAGTCATCTGTGCCCTGACGAGAAAAGATATTTAAAAATTGTAGCATTCTCCACCTCAAGTCA
The DNA here is from genome assembly GCF_008728515.1 of Papio anubis. Classification (NCBI taxonomy): domain Eukaryota; kingdom Metazoa; phylum Chordata; class Mammalia; order Primates; family Cercopithecidae; genus Papio; species Papio anubis. Next base: position 26,665,587 of record NC_044977.1, read on the forward strand.
ATTAAGCTTTATAACAGTCACAATTGGCATTAATCAACCTCACTGAGCATTTCTTAACATTTGTACCCATGCTTTCTTCAAAGCTATATTATTCATATGCTCTGGATCTATTATCCATAACCTCAGTGATGTACAGGATATCCGAAAAACAGGTGGGTTATTTAAGGCCCTACCCTTCACCTTTTCCTCACTTATTATTGGCAGCCTCGCACTCATAGGAATACCTTTCCTCATAGGTTTCTATTCCAAAGATCTCATTATCAAAACCGCAAACGTTGTATACCAACACCTGAGCCCTTTTAATTACTCTCATTGACACCTCCCTAATAGCAGTCTACAGCACCCGAATTATTTTCTTCACACTGTTAGGACAACTTCGTTTCACAACTTCGATTATCATCAACAAAAACAACCCCCTCCTAATTAATTCAATCAAATGCCTAACAATTGGTAGCATTTTCGCCAGATTCTTCATCTCCAGCAATATTACTCCGATATCAATTCCCCAAATAACTATACCACTCCACCTAAAACGTGCAGCCCTTGGCGTAAGTATTTTAGGCTTTTCACTGGCAACAGAACTTAACCTCATGACTAAAAACCTTAAACTTAAGCATCCATCACAAACATTTAATTTCTCAAACATATGAGGGTTTTATCCAATCACAATACACTGTGCAACACCCCCCCCACACACACACTCAAATCTACATGAAAGTCAAAATCTGACCTCCCTTCTACTAGATCTAATTTGATTAGAAAAATCAATGCCAAAAACACTGCCCAAGTCCAAATGTTAGACTCCACCATTGAATCTACCCAGAAAGGCCTAATTAAACTCTACATTTTCTCTTTCCTTATTCCATCTCTCCTAACTCTACTCTTAATTATTTAATCTATCCCCCCAAGTAATCTTAATTGCAACATAAATACTAACAAACAGAAATCAACCAGCAACTACCATCAATCAACACCCATAACTATACAAAAGAGCTACACCCATAGAATCTTCACGTAATAACCCTACTTCCTCACCCTCAAAAACTACCCAATTTTCTATATTATTAAAATCAATTACAATTTTCACCTCATCATATTCAACTATTCACCCAACCACCAACAACTCTAACAACAATTCTAATAGTAAAGCACCTGAGATATTATATTATTTATTCGAGGGAATGCCATGTCTGCTGCACCGATGATCAGGAGAACTAATCAGTTGCCAAAGCCCTCATTTGTGATTGGTATTACTATGAAGAAAATTATAACCAATGCATCAGTAAGTGACAATAACATTATAAGTCTGATAATGTCCTAGTAGAGTTCCTGTTTGACACAGTTCTGCTCAAATTAGGAGACTTAGGGCCATTGCCATAGCATTCCTTATGTTCATTGAATGAAAGATCTTAGGCTATGTACAAATATGCAAAAGACCCAACATTATAGGTCTGTATGGACTACTTCAGCCCTTTGCAGATGCAATAAAACTTTTTATTAAAGAAACCCTGTGACTTTTAGCATCCGCTATTCCCCTATCCATTATTGCTCCAACCCTAGCCTTATCTATTGCCCTCCTTATATGAATCCCTCTCCCCATACCATATCCTCTAATTAATCTTAACATAGGTCTCTTATTTATACTAGCCACATCAAGCCTAGCTGTCTACTCTATCTTATGATCAAGATGAGCATCCAGTTTGAAATATGTGCTAATTGTTTATACTACAAGCAGTAACCCAAACCATTTCATATGAAGTTACCCTAGCTATTATCCTCCTATCAGTTCTGTTAATAAGTGGCTCATTCAACTTACCTATACTCAACACAAGAGTTTATTCTGACTACTACTACCATCATGACATCTAACCATAATATGATTTATTTCCATGCTAGCAGAAACTAACAGAGTCCCGTTGGACTTGACAGAAGGGGAATCAGAATTCATTTCAGGCTTTAATGTGGAATATGATGCAGGTCCAGTTGCCCTATTCTTTATGCAGCATATATAAATATTATTATAATAAATGCCCTAACCACTATTATCTTCCAAGGAGCATTACATGATATTCATACACCAGAATTCTATACTATAATTTTCATCACCAAAACTTTCCTTTTAACAATTTTATTTTTATGACTTCAAGTGTCATACCCTTGATTCTGTTATGGTCAAACTGTACAACCTCCATGAAAAAATTTCTTACCATTCACACTAATGCTTTGCAGATGACACATCTCTATGCCTGTCCTAATATCTAGTATCCCACCTCAAACATAAGAAATACGTCTGACAAAAGAGTTACTTTGATAGAGTAAATTATAGAGGTTTAATCCTCTTATTTGTAGAATTATAGGACTCAAACCTACCCCTCAGAATCCAAAATTATCTGTGCTACCTAATACACCACATCCTACAGTAAGGTCAGCTAAATAAGCTATCGGGCCCCTACCCGGAAAATGTTGGTTTTTATCCTTCCCGTACTAATTAACCCTCTAACCCAACTTATTATCTCTTTCACTATCTTTACAGGAACTCTCATTACAATATTAGGCTCACACCGACATCTCATCTGAATAGACCTAGAAATAAACATACTAGCCATTATCCCAATTTTAATTAAAAAAGAAAATCCACTCCACAGAAGCGGCTACCCAATATATTTCCTCACACAAACAACTGTATCTATAATTCTCATAATAGGAATCATTTCCAATATGCTATTCTCTGGACAATGAACCATCATAAACTCAATCAATCAACTATCATCCTTGATAATAATAATGACCTTAATAATAAAATTAGAAATGTCTCCTTTTCACTTTTGGATTCCAGAAGTAAGTTGAACTAAAATTCTGTCTTGGACAACCAGCTATCACCAGCCTCGATAGGTTTATAACTACTACTCATGAATCCTCTCACTGTTTTGCTACATCGATGAGTGTGCTTATTTAGCTGTTCTTGAGTAGCTCATCTGGTTGTGGGGGTCTTGGCTAGAGTTCTCTCTGTGAAGTCTGTTCTGGGTAATTCATTATGCAAAGGTACAAGGGTTTGTCTTTGCTTTCTGATGCTTGGTGTGATTATGTCATCTTTCCCTTGTGGTACTATAACTATTGCACCAGAGTAAGTGACTACTATCACCTACACTTTTGTCCAAGTTAAATGATTTGGTTTAAGGAGATCTGGTAACACAGTTTAATAAAGTTGGGACTAGAGTTGCCTCAAAGTGGTCAAGTGATATGAAATATTCCAGGTGTAAGCCGAGTGCTTTAAGTTAAGCTACACTTTGGTTAGTCCAAGAGCACTTTCCAGTACGCTTACCATGTTACAACTTATCTCCTCTTTATATGTGTAGGAAAATTATTAGTAATAGTGGTCTCTAGACTAGTATTTGAGAGGGTGATGGGTGGTGTGTGTGTGCTTCACGGCCTCATTCAATCAAGCACTCTGTTCTTCATTTACTGCTAAATCCTCCTTGAACCTTTGGGTTTCATTATGGTTATTGTAAAATTTTCTGGGAAATAGAAAATGTAGCCCTTTTCTTACCATTTCATAGGCAACACCTTGACCTAATGTTTTTATGTACATACTTGTGCTTACTCTAAGGCCTTTTTAATGTTTGCTGAAGATGGCGGTATGTAGGCTGAGTGGCGAGAGATGGCGAGGTATATTGGGGTTTATCGATTATAGAACAGGCTCTTCTAGAGGGATATAAAGCACTGCCAAGTCCTTTGAGTTTTAAGCTGTTGCCTGTGGTACTCTGGCGAGTAATTTTCTTAATTTAACTATTTGGGTTTACGGCTAAGCATAGCGGGGTTTACGGCTAAGCATAGGGGGGTATCTAATCCCAGTTTGGGTCTTAGCTATATGTTTTCAGGATATTAAAGTCACTTTCGAGGCTCATGTAACAAGTCTTCACATATACCTCTGAGCCTAAATAAAAGTTTTTAAAAGTCTATTAAAAGTTAAGGTCTATATAAAAGAAAATCTTTGTGTTTTTAAAAAATATAAAATACTTTCTACTTAACTTTTACATTGTTACTAGAAGACATTAACACTTTATTAAACAGATTAAGAAAATATTTGTTGCTGCCAGTTTAAAATGGCAGACTGAAAAGATATAGTACCTCTTCAATGTATCACAGTTTTATTTAACTTAGGGTAAAGACATGCAATATGAGATAAATTTATAACCAAAGTACGTTTTGGAGTGGGGAGCCCATCCCTGGACCAAATATTCTGATGGCTCTTGCATAGTTAAAAGTAGAAGTTATAAAGGCAGATAAACTATGCAGGCAGATGAAGACATAGGTCAGAAGCTGAATAGGAACAGACATCAGCATTGGTGGAAACTGCTCTTTGTAGAGAATCTAGAGAAGGCTGATGCTAAGAACTAGCAGGCCCAGGGAGTAGGAAATAACGAAGCAGAAGCAATCAAAGGAAATTATTTTAAAACTGTCCACATCGTGGTATCTTGGCTCCTCCCAACAGACTCTCATTGCCATGTGAATGATGCCTGACAGGTCTTGCATGTTCCCTGAGCATAAACCAAATAACTATTTCCTAAAGAAATTAAATCAACTGCTTGGGAATAGCAAATGTTATAAGTGCTAGATTTTCCATCTAAAGTCACCTTGATTTTCTCTAAGGTATCCCATGGGCAGACTGTCTGCCTGCTTCTCATCTATGTACCATCTATATACATTCAAATGAAACCTGCTGATTACCAGTAACATCACACCCAGACACAAACAATGCAAAACACACACACATACTTCCCTCTTAGATAAAGAGAAATGCTTGTTGGTTTGATATACAAACATATCTAAAGCGCAGCAGCGAAACTTATCCCAGCAACTTAAGTGAATCAACATTTTTTTATTCATAAAGATGAATGGAAATCCAATTATCATGAGACATTTGGGAAAATTATTGTGTAATAAAGAGTATCAAGAAGAATAAGACAAATAACTGATCCTAGAGAAAACTCAATTAATAAGGAAATAAAACATGATACATAAATAATAAATAATAATACATAATAAAACATAAATAACAAAGTCTTTCCTTGTTATTTTTGTTTTCTCAAGGATCAATTATTTGGCTTATTCCCCTTGAAACTTGTCTTCATGTGAAGATTTTTAAGAAATAAAACATGTATATCTTCAGTTTTCTTCTGTTCCATTTGATAAGATAAAATATCCATGCAACAAGAATAGAATGCCATGAAAAACAAATATCTATGAATGAGTTTTTGAAATGAAAAAATATGATTTCTGAAATTGAAAACTCAGCAGAAAGGTTTCCTGATAAAGAAACCTCCTAGAGGACATAGCAAAAAGACAAAGAAATAGAATATAGCAGATTTTGATTCCTAATAAATAGGAGATTCTAAAGAAAGAACGAAGAAAATGAAGAAGCAGAAATTATATATGAGTTCTAAATTCCTAGAGTTAAAAACAGATATGAGACTTTATATTTAAAGGATCACTAAGTGCCAAGCAGAATGAAATCAAAAAGACCTGCACCTAGACATGGAATTATCAAATCTAAAATATCTAGGATGAAGATAAAATATTAAGAGCTTCCAGAAAGAAAATAAAATAGCCTATAAATAATGAGTTTTGGTGTAGAAGATATTTTCAGTGCTCCTCTGTGCCATAGCCCTTTGCTGCAAATCTAATTTCAGAACATTTGAAAAGCACATTTCATGTAAAGGGACACCTCACAGATACAGCATCCCAACTCAAAAGCATACTGTCTTTCCAGTGGATAATTCTGGGTGGCATTACATGTGCTTCAAAAATCCTAGCAGACTAAAGCTCCAAGCAGTGACCTCATTATCTTTTCCTCCTTCCTTGTCTCACTACTCCCTTCCCTTAACCCTGTTTCTTGGGATATTATTTCAAACAAATGAACTTCACTTAAGTCTTTTTCTCAGGCATTAGTTTAGGGAAACATAAACTGAAATGTTGGTGCTCACATGCCTGGTGACAATGATGAAGGAATAATTACAGCTGTGACAACCTAACAAGAGCAAAGTAAATGTTACTCCTAGAAAAAAACATAACCTAAAAATTGACGACAATTCGCTTTGGGTTTAAGCAATGGGCAGATGCTGGAAGAGTTTGCAGGAGACTGATAGTGAAACCTGGAAGACCTTAAGGAGGCTGCTGGAGAGGGCTTGAAGACAGTGAGGATGTTATTAGAGGCCGTCCTATTCAGCTCAGGCTGTTATATCAAAATACCAAAGACTAGGTGGCTTAGCCACAGACCCTTCTCACAGTTCTGGAGGTTGGAAGTCTGAGATCAAGGGACCAGCAGATTTGATTCCTGACAAAGACCCTCTTTCTGGCTTGCAAATGACCACCTTCTCACTGTGTCCTCATGTTACCTAGTGTAATGCCTTTAAGACCTAGATCAATTTCTATACCACCTTAACTCTGCTTATCTTTAGGAGACAGGAGGACTAAAGTCAGAAGTTTCCCCTTGTGATTAAACCAGCTAAGACTGGTGGGATATAAAATGGCAGGTCACCTGACCTCTGAAGAGCTTCTAACTTCATTATAATCTAATATACATGCTCAGTGACACTCCCACAAGCACCAGGACCATTGACAATCACTATAACAACGACCAGAATAAACCACAAAATGACAAAAAGGAAGGTGGCAACTCCAGTTCCAAGTTCTCTACCCGCTCCCAGAAAATACATGAATATTCCTCTCCTCATTTTTAATGCCCAACCCTTTCATTAAATATGCCCTATACCTGCACTTCTTGACTCTCACTTTTGGTTTTGCATATTGACTTTGTGGCACTGGACAGGGAAAGACCCCATTTTAAGGTGGACCAACTTTGTTGGTATCACTCACATGGCCTTTCCTCAATGTGTGTACTTGGAGAGAAATCCATCTTTCTTCCTCTTCTTATAAGGGAACTAATCTTATCATGCTGGCTCCACCACCATCAGCTCATCTAAATGTTATTACTTCTCAGGCCCCACCTCCAAAGATAGTCACATTGGAGGTTAAGGCTTTAACATATGAATTCGTGGAGGATACATACATTCAGTCCATAACAGAAGCTAGTGAAAAGAGGCACTTTTTATGTAGTGGCAGAAAATCTGGCAACACTGTCACCTTTGGCAATAAGAAAAATAGAAAGAGTACCCAGTAACATTGGGATAGTTAGGGAGGTTTGAAGGCAGAATTTCAAGCTTCATCTGGCTGATTTTAGCTGCCTATGATAAAATATAAGAAGAGAGAAATTAAACAAAGGGGAAATACTTCTATTTTTTAAAATCAGAATTTAAATGAAACATAAAAGGTCAAGCTTTCTGGGACCATAAATAAGACTGTTTTTTTAAAAATCTCCAATCTCTCCAGAAAGAGAATGCCATAGTATAAATTTTTTCAAAACAAAGATCAAATTGTGTGGAAGTATAAGGTCCTTGATAAACTGAAGAAAGAGCTAAAGTGGTATCTGAAAGATAACTTCAAACAGATAAAGGTCCTTGTATACCCTCTCTGTGACACATTAAGTCTTCTAATAATATTGAAGACATTAGCATAGGGAACCAAAGGTAATGAAGGGACTGTCTCAAATAGACTTACGGGTGTGGCTGTTATCTAAAGCAGGACTTTTCAACCTTGGCACTATAGACACTTTGGGTCAGATAATTCCTTGTTGGGATGAGGGAGTCTTTTGTGTTGTCCTGTACCTTGTAGAATGTTTAGCAATATTCGTGAACTCTACCCATTAGATACCAGTAGGACCATCTTCACCCGATTCTTTCTTTTTTTTTTCTTCAGATGGAGTCTCACTCTGTCATATAGGCTGGAATGCAGTGGCGCAATCTGGGCTCACTGCAACCTGTGTCTCCTGGGCTCAAGCAATTCTCCTGCCTCAGCCTCCCGAGTAGCTGGGATTACAGGTACCCGCAACCATGCCCAGATAATTTTTGTATTTTTAGTAGAGATGGGGTTTCACCATGTTGGCCAGGCTGGTCTCGAACTCCTGAACTCAGGTGATCCACCCACCTCACCCTCCTAAAGTGCTGGGATTACAGGTGCGAGCCACGGCGCCTGGCCTCTTCACCCAATTCTTGACAGTCAAAATTGTTTCCAGACCATCTAAATGCCTGTAGGACAAAACAATCTATATTTAGAACAACTGGTTTAAAAAAGTGGATTGTAATTTAATACACAGAAAGTCCACAAAAACTTTAAAGGAATGATTATCAGCTTGGACTGGAAGAGAGAGAAATGGGACAAAATTAAAGAAAAAGCTCTCTGGATATCTAAACAGGAAGGACACTAAGAAAACTACTTAGTTGCAAACATAGGTTATTTTATGAGAAGTTCAATCTTTCCATTGAAAATGAGTCTTATGCCCATCTTAAATCTGAGCAGGATCTATAATTTCTTTAACTAATAAAATATAATACAAGTCACATTATGCCAGGTCCTGGCCTTAAGAAACTAGCAGCTTCTGATGGCAACAGTGGGCCATTTGGGGTAATCACTGCCATCACGCTGGCCACCTCAGGGAGGGCACAGGAAGGAGTTGGACAGCCCTCGCTGCCTGCAGCCCACCACCCTGGGAGCTGCCATGATGGCGCTGGGCCAGGTTGCGTGCTAAGGCCACAGGGGCAGCTCACAGCAACGTCATGCCTGCCCTGGATGTCAGCCCAGGCCCAGAAAGGACTTGGAGTTGCCAGGAGGGTGAGGCTGCAGTTGCCCACATTGTGACTGTGGATGTGGGCCTCCCACCCCAAGAGCAGGCAGTAGCCCTGCCCCCCAGCACAGCTGCAGCCTCCCAAACCAGAGCTGCAGACCTAGGCATTCTTGCACTCCTGGGGGGCCTGGGAAGGGCCCCCTTGCCCTTGCAGGATCAGAGGTGCCTGCTCCCACTGCCTAGCCTATCCCAACTCCCAGCATTGGCTCCAATATTGGAGAAGGGTTGGGGCTGAGCCTGGGCACTGTCACAGACTAGCCAGGTGTGCCCACACTTGGAGCAGCACTGGCATGCCAGCCCCCTGCTGCCTTGGCCCCCTCTGGACTTTAGGCACCAAGAAGTATGGAGGGGACATTGAGGTGGGTTGGGGGTAGTTGGGTGATGGCCTGCAGATACCAGCAGCCTGGGTTCTATGGATGATGTGGGAGGCAGACAGGCTCCTGCGAGGAAGGGGGTGAATCCCCAGTGAAGCCCCACCTTCAGGCCAGAACAGGCCTGAAGCCTGGAGGCCAGGATGCCAGTCCTGCAGACAAGATGGGGAACTTATGGTGCCTTTTCCTGGGCCTGCCCATGGCTGCCCATGGACCAGTCAGCACATACTTCCTCCCCTCTGAGGTCAATAAAAGCCCCGGGCTCAGTCAGAGCAGGGCAGAGAGTGGAGAGAACAGAGAGGTGATGGGACTGGGATGACCAGCTGTAGAGAGGAGCTACCCTCTCTTACTGAGAGCTTCAGAGACCAGCAGAGGCATGAGAGCTACCAGCTGCAGAGAGGAGCTACCCTCTCCAGGGCCCCCACTCTGCTGAGAGCAGCAGACATTGATAGTAACAGGGAGGAGTTACCCTCTGCAGGTCTCCTCTGAGCTGTTCTAACACTTAATGAAGCTCCTCTTTGTCTTGTTCATCCTTCATTTGTCTGCATACCTCATTCTTTCTGGACATAGGACAAGAACTCAGGCAAAGGCACCACTAGCCACAGAGGTTTCCAGCCAGAAAAACTGACACCACAAAGATCCCATAACACTTCTACTTCCTGTCTGTCTATAACTTATTTTTGGAACTCAACTGCCATACCTGAGAAGCCTAAGACATGGACAGGCAATGTGTAGATACTCCAGTCAACAGCCTGCAGTGAACTGGAACTTGGGCATTCAGGTCATTTGGGCCTTCTGATGACTGCAATATCTATTTCTAACAGACTGCAACCATAGGAGAGATCCCAAGCAACAATCCAGCTAAGTTTAGTCAACACAGGAAACCATAATAAACAATAAATAATATGTTGTTTTAAGCCACTAAATGTTTTAGTGCCTTGTTATCCAGAAGTAGATGGTTGGTAATCACAGAAGAAACTTTGAGTAATTTAACTGACCTTTCAGAGAGAAAGCTCTTGGTCATCACACCAGGCAAGCTGTTTAGATGAGATAAAATTCTGCCTGAAAAAGGGAGAAAATCTAGAATGAACAATTGAGACAAGAGATGGTAAATATCTCTAATGGTCTTGGACAGAGTGGCAGCATTAGGGACTGTAGTCTGTTCCACTAAGACTCCTGTATTAAATCTTATAAAAATTCCAGCTGGTCACTACCTTGAAGTATCAGAAACTGAGTGAACTTAATGTGGTACTGTACCAGCTGTTCTCACAAGAAATACTCAAAACTGGGTAGTTTAGAAAGAAAAGAGGTTTAATTGACTCACAGTTCTTCTTGGCTGGGGAGGGCTCAGGAAACTTACAATCATGGCAGAAGGCACTTCTTCACAGGGTGACAGGGGAGAGAATGAATGCCAACAGGAGAAATGCCAGATGCTTATAAAACCCTCAGATCTCATGAGAACTCCCTCACTATCAGGAGAACAGCATGGTGGTAACCACCCCCATGATTCAATTACCTCCCACCAGGCCCCTCCCATGACACATGGGGATTATGGGAATAACAATTCAAGATGAGATTTGGGTGGGGACACAGCCAAACCATGTCAGGTACATAAGCAGATATATCTACAGTGTAAGGAGTGAACCAGACACCTCTGGGGTGGGTCCTTGGTCACATCCTATCAATGCACAATATGATTTCATTATCAGTTGTAGTAGACAGTTCCAAGTGGCCTCAAATTTATATAATGCTGAAAAATGTGCATCTTTTTGCATTTTGCCTCAGAGCTTTCTCCAGCATTGTAGGAACTTTCAAGTACTAACAACAAATGGCAGTGGAAGGAGAAATTTAATGCACCTAAAGAGAATCCAACAAACAATGTGGAGTGGTAACCTGTGTATCAAGTACTCCAGTGTCCTATACTCCAGATGGAAAAATCTGGCAGGTAGTAGGTACAGTTCTCAGAAGATGCTGGAGGAATTGGGCCCAGTTGTCCACAGCAGCTACTTTGATAGAGCACCCTAACATTACATTTTCTTTCTTAACAACCTCACTCTCCCCACTCTCTCACTTCTGATTCCTGGGTCTAACACCAAAATCAACTACCTATACTTAAATTTTTGCTTAGTTCCTGCTTTCTTGAGGAACCCAAATTAAGACAGTGGGTTTGATATCCGCACTTTCAGAGCTCTTTAAAAATGACATGGAACATAGATTTCCTTACCCAGACCAATTATTACCAGGCATAAAAGAAAAATATATTTTTGGGGCATGCAAAAATTTATAAATCTTACCTCTCATGAAGATTTAGTTAAAAAAAATAAATATTAAATAGAGAAAATTATAAACTTTCCTGAGAAAAGAGCTCAAAATCCAGGAAACAACAGAACCAACCCAGGAGTGCAAAAGTAAAAAAATTATGGATGTAATAGTATAGTACACCTAGCAAATATTTAGTCAAAATTAGATAGAAGGTCAAAGGACTCCAAGAATGCTCTCAAAATGAAAGTAAGTGCCATGTAACATATACTATTATTATTATTAAGAAGCTGTAAGATATTTACATAAATTTATAAATTTACATAATTTATATAACTGTATACATTTACATAAATCTTTTATACATTTACTTGATTAAAAGTATATATTTTCTTCTATCAAAAAGGAAAAATACAATAGGAAATTCTAGGGAAAGTGTTGGAAGTTATATTCCAGATCTGAAGTAACTAATACATGGTACAACTTATTTTACTTTATCTTACTCTTTAAAAACTACATACACTAAAATTGATCTCTTTGATGTACAATTCCATGAGTATTAAAACATGTTAATACCACCACGATCCATAGTTGAGGATACAAACAATTTCCTCCACCTACAAATCTCCAGCGTGCTGCCCCTTTGTAGTTGCACCATTTCCCCAACACTAACCTCTGGCAACCACTAATTATTTCTTCTTCTTTTTGAGATAGAGTCTCACTCTGTCACCCAACCTGGAGTGCAGTGGCATGATCTCAACTGACTGCAACATCCCCGTCCCGGGTTCAAGAGATTCTCCTGCCTCAGCCCCCGAGTAGCTGGGATTACAGGCACACACCACCATGCCCAGCTAATTTTTGTATTTTTAGTAGAGCCGGGGTTTCACCATGTTGGCCAGCTGGTCTTGAACTTCTGACCTCAGGTGATCTGCCTGCCTCGGCCTCCCAAAGTGCTAGGATTACAAGCATGAGCCACTTCACCCAACTTCACTCATTATTTCATCTTCATTACAGTTATGCCTTTTCTAAGGCATCATATAAATATAATCATACATTATGTAACCTTTTAAAACACCCTTCTTCAGCACAGCTTAATGCCTTAAATATTAATCCTTGTATGTATCAATAGTTTACTACTTTTTATTATTGAAGATTATTATATGAACGTATCACAATATATCCACTCGTTGAAGAAATTTAGTTTATCTCTATGTTTTGGCATTTATAAAAAGAGCTGCTATAAATATTGTACATGAGCTTTTATATGAACATGTTTTTATTTCTCTAGAATAAATACCTGAGTGGGATTCCTTGATCATATATTAAGTGCATATTTGTATTGTGACATCTGCTTGGTTTGTGACATCTGCTTGGTTTTGTGACATCTGCTTGGTTTCCTTTTCCAGTCATTCTAATATATATTATTTCACTGTGGATTTAATTTGTATTTTTCTAATCGGGGAAATGATGATGATCATCTTTTCATGTGCTTGTTTCCATCTGTATATGCTCTTTGGTGAAGTGATGGTTTATGTTCCAATTTTTAAAACAGGATTGGTTGTTTTATTACCTGTTGAGTTTTGAGTGGTGTTTTTATATTCTATACATAGTCCTTTGTCAGATAAGTGATTTCCCAGTATTTTTTTCTCACTTTGTAGCTTGTCCTTTATTATGGCTTGATTTTAAACAAGCATTAACATATAAGAATCTGAATACATTTGATCTCTCTTGCAACATACTCATTCTCTTTGAAATGACATAGAACTACATGCATTTTCTGTGGGTCTAGTTATCATGTTTATTCCTGTAATATATTTATATAATCATAATATTATAACAACCTTTATTTATTTTCCATTTTAAAAACTTAACCTATAAACAAGGAATTTTGAATTCCCTTTTAATTGCATTCTATTAGTTATTCAATAGAATGTAAATATTATAAATAGAACAATTAAAAAATAATGGTTTGGTATATAAAAATAAATACTTAAGGTTGTAGGCAGTAGATAAACAGGAGTAAAGGAGCCCTAATTTTATCCTATTACTTAGTGATGTATTTTGAAATAGTTTTAATATTGATGAAACAAGAAATAAACATCTAAATATTTTAGTAAATAGAATAATAAAAAATAATGTAAGTAGCAAAACAGAGGAGGAAATAAAGAGATAAATTTTAGTTGGCATGAGTAAATTCCTTATCAAATGAAAATATGAATTTAGTGTATAATTAAAGATATTGCCTAAAAGACAATGAAAAGTCATTTGGTCATATTTTAAAGTGTTCAAATTTCTATATGTATGTGTTAAATATACATACATATATTCATACTGAAATATACTTCTATATCATGAACAATTTACAGAGTGTTGTAAAATGGATAAAGAAACAAGAGTTTTGCGGGAAAAGCACAGAGAAAACATTGCAAAGAAAGTGAAAAAAAGGCAGACAGAAGGAAAGAGGTACAGAGATTTGCCGTGACAGATAGAAGCTGAAAAAGGGACAAAAGTGATGGAAACTGACCTTCATGGAAAAATATTGTCAATTTATGACCTTTTGGGATATTATAGCTAAAGAATTTTTAAAACATTTTGAAACACTACAAAAACCTGGTAAATTGTTTTGAGTCTAAGAAAAAGGATGCAACTTTCTTTCAAATTCAGATGTGACAGTGAAGGGATATTTTTAGTTAAGTGCAAAAAAAAAGAAAAAGGAAAAAAGGAACTTATCTTTTTTGGAAAAAAAATAAATCAGGCCGGGCGCGGTGGCTCAAGCCTGTAATCCCAGTACTTTGGGAGGCCGAGACGGGCGGATCACAAGGTCAGGAGATCGAGACCATCCTGGCTAACCCGGTGAAACCCCGTCTCTACTAAAAAATACAAAAAACTAGCCGGGCGAGGTGGCGGGCGCCTGTAGTCCCAGCTACTCGGGAGGCTGAGGCAGGAGAATGGCGTGAACCCGGGAGGCGGAGCTTGCAGTGAGCTGAGATCCGGCCACTGCACTCCAGCCTGGGTGACAGAGCAAGACTCCGTCTCAAAAAAAAATAAATAAATAAAAAATAAATAAATAAATCAAACATTTAAGAAATAAATACTAGCCACTCTATTTGCTCACCCAGAGCATTAATTTACTCACAGAACAATAGCATAATCAAATAATCAGAAAAAATCTCTGTACATGCAAGACACTTGAATAGACTTTTGTGCATAATTGTTGGGATGGCAGCCTTTCTTTTTTTTTTTTTTTTGAGACGGAGTTTTGCTCTGTCACCCAGACTGGAGTGCAGTGGTGTGATCTCGGCTCACTGCAACCTCCACCTCTGGGGTTCAAGCGATTTTTCTGCCTCAGCCTCCTGAGTAGCTGGGATTACAGGCGCGTGCCACCACACCCAGCTAATTTTTGTATTTTTAGTAGAGACGGGGTTTCACCATGTTGGCCGGGCTGGTGTCGAACTCCTGACCTCGTGATCCACCCGCCTCGACCTCCCAAAGTGCTGGGATCATAGACGTGAGCCACCATGCCTGGCCTGGGAGCCTTTCTAAATATGGGATCTGTGACAGCTGGCAATAAATGTCTTAGATAGATTTCTATGTTTTTAAACATTCTCCATGCTTCCGACAGGCATCTGCCTCCCAAGCTTCAACAGTCCTAATCAATGAGCTGTGGGAAAAAAAGAAAGATAATTGTCTTAGTCCATTTGTGCTGCTATCACAAAAATATCTGAGACTGGACCATTTGTGAAGAAGAAAAATTGTCTTCCAGTTCTGCAAGCTGGAAAGTCCAAAATCGAGGAACAGGTGTTCATTGTCTGGTGAGGAACTTGCTGCAAACTCGTGTGGCAAAATGGGCAAACTGTGTCCTTACATAGTGGAAGGAAGGGCAAGAGGAGCCAAACTCACTCCCTCGAGCCCTTTTGTAAGCACACTAATTTCATCCATGAGGGATCGCCTCATAATGGCACCACCTCTTAACACTGCTGCAGATGGGATTAAGTTTCAACATGAATTCTGGAGGGAATACATTCAAACTACAGCATTTTTGCCCCTAGCCCCCACCCCCAAATTCATATCCTTCCCACATGCAAAATGTCTTTATTTCTTATCAATAGCCTCAAAAGTCTTAACTTGTTCCACCATTAGCATTAAAGTCTAAGTCAAAAGTCCTATTTAAATCAGATATGGGTGAGAGTCAAGGTATGAGTCATCCTGAGGCAAATTCCCCTCCAGCTGTGAACCTATGACATCAAACACTATTTTGCTTCCAAAATACAATGGTGGGACAGGCATAAGATAAACATTAAAAAGTTCCAATTAAGACCAAGCCCAACAAGGCAGACAGTATCAAATCTTGAGTTTTGAGAAGAATCTTTTGGTGGTGGCGGCAGCCCATCTGGAGCAGCTGCTGCAAGGACATCAACTGCAGCCGGGGAGGCACGGGCGGGGCTGCATCCTCTGTAGAGCCGGCGGGGACCAGGAACAGGTGATCCCAGTGAGAAACTCACACCCTACCGAGTGGGCAGCTGCCCAGCCGCAGCTCCAGATCCAGGCATCCATCCCTGAGCTCTCCGGGGCCTGGGAAGCCTCCTGCCCCCACAGGCTTGGAAGTGCCTGCCCCCGCTACTTGGCCTCTCTTTGTTCCCAGCAGTGCTCTGCAGCAGAGCAAAGTTGTGGACGTGTCCCAACAGCTAAGCCCGAGAGCTGTCACAATCTGGTCAGATGTGCATGTGCTCAGGGGAACACTAACATGCCAGCCCTCCACGGCCTCGGGTCCCTCCAGAAACTGCTTCTGAGGCTAAAACTGTGGCCACTGAAGAACACGGGAGGGAGGCCAGGGGCTGAGGGTGGTTCAGAATGGGCCTGCGGGTGTTCCTTGGTGCAGACAGCCTGGGCGCCATGGATGGCATGTTGATGGTGGCAGGAGGCAGACAGGTTCCTAGGCAGGGGAGGGTGGGTCCCCAGTGAACTGGGGAACAAATTGCCAGTTCCAGGTGAAGTCCGCTGCCGGAGTGACAACTTCCTTGATGTCTTCCAGCCAATCAAGTGGTGCTTTTTCCATGGCCACCCATGGACCAATTAGCATGGACTTTCTCCTGCTCATGGACCAATCAACACACACGTCCTCCATTCCCCACCGCCAGACTGGACGCTAGTTGGGAGTACCTACCTGCAGATAGGGGTTAGCTGTTCAGGTCACCTCTCTTCTGAGAGCTGTCTGGTTGCCCAATAAAGCTCTTCCCAGCCTTGCTCACTCTCCAGGTGTCCGCATAACTTCATTCTTCCTGGATGCGGGATAAGAACTCAGGACCTGCCAAACAGCGGGAGTGAAAGGAGCTGTAACACTTTCCTGACTGACTCACCGAGCTGCGGGCAGCGACACGCTCACAGACTGTGGGAGTGAAGAGTAGTGATTCTTCTGGGGGCCCAGATCTTGGTATTGCCTGAGCCAGAGCTGTGAACACTATAGCCCTCCCACCCTCTGCCAGCACTGAGTGGTCGCCCCACACAACAGGAAGCAGAGGCAGGGCCAGGCCAGTCCAGGAGATGCGGGCTGGAGCGGGGCCCCAGGACCGAAAGAACTGTAAAAACAGATTGAAACACAGCCCCCTGAAACACACCCTCCCTCTCACGGCGCTGCGGGCGATGAGGAGAGAAGAGCTGCGGCCCTTCTCTGAGCCCAGACCTCAGCCCTTCTGTGAGCCCAGACCTCGGGGCCCGTACCTTGAGATATTTCTGCTCTCAAGGCCCTAGCACTCTGGGTCTGTGATGGGAGTGGCAGCCTTAAAGATCTCCAAAATTCCTTCAGGATCATTCTTACACTGTCTTGACGAATGGCATCTGGGTTCCTTTTATCCAGACTAATTTCCGTATCACTTGGCCACATTCTTGATATTCTCCCCAAAACACCCCCTTTTCATTCTTTACATGGAAAGGTTTAGAATTTCCAAATCGTTAATTTCTGTTCCATTTTTGATTATACATTCCATCTTATTTATTTCTCTCTTCTGCATTTTACTTTAAGATATCAATAGAAGCCATGCAGCAGCCTGAACACTTTACACAGACATTTCCTCCACAAATATCCAAGTTCACTGCTCTTAAATTCTGCCTTCCACAAAACCCTAGGACACTGACGCAATGCAGCCAAGTTCTTTGCAACTTTGTAACAAGGTTGTCCTTTCCTCTAGTTTTCAATATAATACTTGTCTTTTCCGTCTAAGACCATCTCAGAATCTTTCCCTATTTCTATCCGCATTCCGATCATGACCACTTAGATACACACTAAGAAGAATGAGGGTCTCACTGCAGTGCTCCTCTTCTGAGGCTGATCATCTCCTAAAGGCTCCACCTCTTAACATTGCTGCACTGGGGATTAAGACTTAGCATGAATTTCGGAGGGAACACATACATTCAAACCATAGCAATAATGGTAATTTTATCTTACCATTGAACCAAGTATTTGATATTTTCATTTGGATTAATAGTTGGAGAGTAGATTTGTGAAGTGATGATGAAGGGTTAGGGGAGCAGTGGGGAAGAAAAATAGCACACTATTCAAGAGCAGGTGGCACCAAAGCTTATAATCCTGAATATATGCATTTGTAAAACACAGCATTTTAGGGTCACTGTGAAACAGCTGCCTGCAGCCATTTTGTTGTATTGAGTGAAAATCTGGCTTCAAATGAATAGCCTCACTAGAGGGCTACTTTACTCATTTCTCTAGTACAAGAATTTTGGCAGTTGGCAAAGTATAATCAAATTATTTTGGGAAGAAACACAAAACTCCTAAATCTACTAAGGGAGAAAGCTGTGCAGTTTGAGAAGACTTCTGACCACTATCATCTATTGTTATATTTTCTCATGGCAATAAATAGATCACTGGCCTAAACATCGGCAAAATGCCTGAAATATGTGAAACAAGAGAGAGAAGAAATACAAGAAAAAACTTTTGGTAAATAGAGACCCTGAATTTTTTGTTGCTATTTTATTCACCTTGAGGAGGAAGTTGACTTAGTTCGATTAAGATGTATTTAATTTTCAGCTATTTTCAAGCATTTTCATTTGTTTTTAAATGTCCATAAATAACAAAATGTTATACATACTAGTACAGACTCATTCTAGTATTTTCAAACAGTTTCAAAGTTCAAGGGTTAACTGTTTTGTATTTTTCTTAATATCATTTTAGCAAATCATTGCCCCCAAGCTTTTGTCAGCTAGCTGTGATAATGAATTGCTTTACACTTTAAAACTGGCAAACCTGTTATTAGCATTTCAAAAACAGATTATAGTAGGTATTTAGATTGTTTGTTTTTGTTTTAAAACTGCTGTATGAATGATTATAGTTAAAGACAATGACTCCTAACTAAAGAAAAAAAAACTCACATAAAGGAAAGATGTATTATAAACTAGCAGTGTTGACTTCAGTTATTTTTATCTTGCTTAATATATAAAAACATACAACAGAATAAATCCCTTATGTACCTAATTCTCTCCCAACCATAAAACCAAGCATTTATAGCAAATACTAAAAAAAGTTAAGAAAATAAAAATTCAGAGTAACAGCATTAAATTAATGTGATGGGTATTTTGCTAAACTAAATTGAAACTCTCAATATAAATGCGGTACTGACTGCTACAGTGTAAGTGGAGGTTCAGCAAACTAATGGTGATAGCAGGAACGCCTCACCACTTTTCTCTATTTAAGTGATCTTTTCCTTTGTGATAGCATCTGGCCCTTCCCTTGGTGCACATGTTGTATTTGCATTTTAAATCAGCCTCTGTTTTCCTTTTCTCAATCCACTATAAATGGGACATTACTTTCCCTCAAAGCTCTTTCTTACTATCAGGTCCCAATTTATTATATTGCTTAATAAATTGAAATCTTAATCTATGAAAACATTTTCAATAGAAATTTATACCTATATATTTGTCTGTTAATGTTAAAAAGTCCAACATGAAAATTGTGTTAGAATGATTTTACGTTTTTGATATTAGGATCAAATGGTAGATATGCTTATAATAAAAATCCAAATATAAACATAGCAACAGATAGTGATCATTTTAATATTGGAAAATACCAAGGTAATTGCTAATGCTAAGACATGTTTGCCAATACAATAAAAGCTAAATGCTATCAATTGTGTCAATTGCTTATTTCAAATAGAATCACAAAACTAACACTAAATTAGTGACTATATAGGATGTGTGGACCATCTAACATTTCCTGACAACACATCTGTGAAATCTGATCTGAAAAACACTAGATTAAACCAAAAACCTTTTGGGGAAACAATGTAGTCCATGTATTACCTGGGCACATGTCAACAGTTTGAAAAAATACTACTTATAGTTTGTATTTAGTATAACATATCAGCTCCTATCAGGTTGTAAGTGTAATTTCAAACTCTTATTCTAATTGAAGAACTCTAAGTCTGAAAAGAACTTTCCCACATATGCAGAATGACTATGTTGGAGCTTAGTACAATGCATTTAAACATATTCTGCAAGGGAGTTGAACACTGTCTTTGACCTTTTGTTGATATATGATCTCACAAAGGAAATTCTACAACCAGTATAAGCTTAATATAATAGAACAAATATGTGTGAAGTATACAAAATTAGAGTTTTAGAAGAGTTATGTATACATTTAATCTCCAACATTTACTTGCTATGCAATCTTGGGCCAACACAGAAGGTAACGATAATTAAATGAGTAAAGTAATATGCAATATAAAGGATACTCTTTAAATTCAGTTGTAAAACAATTTTAATTATTTCTTTTGATGGTATACCATGGTGACATTATAATGCTATTTATAAGTTTTCAATTTAGGAAACTAGAGCATGTGTTTTTCCGGAATGACATATCATCCATAGAGGACAAAAGAAGCCTTCTTCTGTCTTTACTGATTTCTATTTGGTTCCTCATCATATAGAATAATAGCATTTTGTACATTCTTAAAAACAAAGATTAGTTTGCATTCACAATATTTACCTCCAGACTCAATAAGCATTTGTTGAAAATCTTCTATGATTTATTCACTGTGATTAGTACCAAAAACTATACAAAGAGGTTGAAAAGACCCAGTTATCATGGACCTTGCAGTTTAATAGGAAGATATACGTAAATGTCCATCTAACCAGGCAGCATCTGATAATCACAATAAAATAGATAAAAGATTCTGCAGAAGAAAAGAAAAGGGAGATAATTTCCAACTTTGGAATCCTTGGTAGCATCCATGCAAGATGTCTGTACCAAGCATTTAGTCTCTATCTTGACAAAAGTTACTTTCAATTTGTGGGGATGCAAACGCATTGTAAAATGTATTTCATTTGGAAGACATCACAAGCCCAAGAAATTGAGAGGAGTGATTTTATGTTTAGTGAACAATAAATCATTTCATATGGCATGATTTTTGTCTTCAAAAGTGTTTTGTGAAAGATATGGTTGAAAATAGTCTAGGGCCAAATAAAGGAAGAATTTGAATATTAACCTAAGAAAGTTATATAATATATAATACATTAGTCTCTAGATTTTTAAAGCGAGGAAAGCCATGATCAGACATGGAGGTGGGGCATATACAAAGATGAGAAAGACCAACAAGAAACATTGTAGGGTCTGACTTTTTGCTGGTCTGAGAATGATAGAAAAAAAAAAATAGACAAAAGCATAGTAAGTAGCAAGAATCTATAGAATTTCCTGATTAATGGAATATAGGGTACAGAGAGGAAAATTTATTATGTAATTTTGAAGTCTGAACCTTAGGAAATGGTGGTAGTGTTACAAAGAGAGCAAAAAAAAAAAAAAAGATAACGGCAATGGAAAACAGAAATTAGAAATGAGGGGAAATGATGAGCAAATGAGCACTGAGAGGCATAAATAAAATTTGGTATTTATGAGATCTTTGAGAAAATCTGCAAGAACTGAGGTGAAAGCAGGAATTCAGAATGTAAAGAGTTTAAGAATGAAAGGAGACTATCATTTTCAGCTTAATTCATATTAGACATCAAAAACCTTCCCCATATAAAAATGTAAGTATGGTGAATACATTTTAACCATCTTTTCCAATGTACATTTGGCCCTGCTAGAAAATAAGGGAAACTTTAAATCCAAAAATGAAAAAGATGTTGAAAACCACTGTAAAAAATGGGCATTTACTTGTAGCAAACTTAGGTCATTTGTTATTCTGTGCTACTTATTTCCTTGCTTTCTAATCATTACAAAGAGGACAAGACATTTTGCCTTGAATCCACAAAGTTAACATTCCTAATTTAGACTGTAGCATAAAACACAAAAGGCTACATTCTCAGTAGTTAGGTTAATTAAAATAAAGGAAAATAATAAGGAAATATATTTGGATTGGTCTACACTTTAATTGTGTACTGTCTTAGTCATTGGGGCTTCTATAACACAATACCATAGACTGGATGGCTTATACATTGATTTGTCTATTTTTCCACCAGTACCACTCTTTCTTGATTACTGTAGCTTGATAACAAGTCTTGAAGTAAGGTTGTGTCAGCCTTCCAACTTTCTCCTCCTTCAACACTGTGTTGGCTACTTTGGGTCTTTTACCTTTCTATATAAATTTTAAAATCAGTTTTTCGATCCACAAAATAACTTGCTGGGATTTTTACGGGGACTGCACCGAATCTATAAGTCAAGTAGGGAAGAATTGACATCTTGACAATATAGAGTCATGAAAATGGAATGAAAGGCAAGGACATACAACATTATCAATATTCTCGCAGAAAAGGGTAGTGGTCCAATCTACCATAGATAAACAAACTCTCCTGTGGAAGTGAAATAGATGGACTACTCTATAACAAATTTTATGTGGTAAGAAAAACCTAGATAATAAAACCCAGCATGGATACCAACACAAGGTTAAAGTGTATTGCAATGTCTTACATGAAGAAAAATGCAGACATCCTAAATAAAATACTATCAAGCCAAATTCACAAAGCACAGAAATGCAAGATGGTTCATATCTAAGAACATGAATGTCTCTCCAATTATTTAGTTCTTCTTTTACTTTGTTCATCAGAGTGTTATAACTTTCCTCATATAGATCTTGTATATACTTTGTTAAATTTATACCTAAAAATTTCATTTTTGGGCTGCTAATGTAAGTTGTATTGTGTTTTAATTTCAAATTCCAGTTATTCATTTCTTATATACAGGAAATCAACTGAGTTTTATATAATGACTTCATATCTTACAACCTTAGTATAATTGCTTATTAGACCCAGGAGTATTTTTTTCCTTCCCAATCAATATATCTTTTATTTTGGTTTCCTTTCATATTGTATTAGCTAGCATTTTCAGTATGCTGTTGAAAAATACTGCTTAAAGGGGACATTCTTGTCTTGTTCTTGGTTTTAGTGGGGAAGTTTCTAGTTTTTTACTGTTGAGTATGATGTTAGTTCTAATGTGTAGATATTCGTTATCCAGTTAAGGAAGTTCCCTTCTATTCCTAGTTTACTGAGAGTTTTTAATCATGAATGGGTGTTGGATTTTGTTAAATGTTTCATCTGCATCAATTGATATGATCGTGTGGGGTTTTTTTTTCTCCTTTGGCCTTTTGATATGATGCATTATATGACTTGATATTTCTAAAGAAATGGAAGAAATTGGAAAGCAAGTTAATGTGTGAAAGAAGCCAATCTGAAAAGTCTACATACTGTATTCTAAATACATGATATTCTGGAAAAGGAAAAACTATGGAGACATTAAAAAAGATCAGTAGGTTGACAGGAGTTCCAGAGGAAGCAGGGTTGAATAGGTGGAGAACAGGACAATTTTAATGCAATGAAACTGCTCTCTATGATATTATAATGGTGGATAATGTCATTGTTCATTTGTTCAAACATACATAATGTACAACATCAAGAGTCAATATTAACTATGGACTTTGGGTGATAATGATGTGTCAATGTAGGTTCAATGGTTGCATCAAATGTACCACTTTTTGGTGGGGGACTTTGTTAATGGTGGATGGAGGCTATTCATGCATGTATGGGGGAAAGGGGTAAATGATAAATCTATCTTCCTTTTTTTCCATTTTTCTGTGAACTTAAAAGTGTTCTAAAAAGATAAAGTTTAAAGAAAGAATAATCACAAAGAAAGAAAAAGAAAAATAATAAATGAGTAGATAATGAAATTAAATAAATAATACGAAATAAAGATTCAAGATATTCAATAAAGAGTTGACTTTTTGAAAATACTAATAAAGGCTGGGCACGGTGGCGCAAGCCTGTAATCCCAGCACTTTGGGAGGTCAAGGCGGGCTGATCACCTGAGGTCAGCAGTTTGAGACCGGCCTGGCCAACATGGCGAAACCTCGTCTCTACTAAAAATAAAAAAATAAGCCAAATGTGGTGGCATGTGCCTGTAGTCCCAGCTATCTGGGAGGCTGAGGCAGGGGAATTACTTGAACCTGGGAGGCGGAGGTTGCAGTGAGCTGAGATTACACCATTGCACTCCAGGCTGGGCGACAGAGACAGACTCCATTTCAAAATAAATAAATAAAGATTAATAAACTAAATAAAGCAAAGCACAGCAAGATTAATAAAGAACAAACCAAAGGAAGAAATAATCAATTGACATTTTAAAACAGGGAGAACATGTAGAGGCAGAAGAAATTTAAAAATGAGTAGAACTTTATATCAACTTTAGGACAAAGAACATAAACAAAATGGAGAGTTTTCTAGACAATTATAACTTAATTTATTCAAAGTGGTTCAGAAATAAATTTTTACGACCCACATAGACCTACAAGTACTAAAGTAATTAGTATCGTTTTAAAAATCTCATTTAAAAGAGAAAAATAATTTTGTAGGTGATTTCTATCAGACATTAAAGAAAAATGTAATTTTAATTTTTGGTGATGTGTTAGTTCATTTATGCTATAGTTGCAAAAAATGTCAAATGTGTCAGTGATCTGCAAAAACAAAGACTTATTTCTCATATAAATTGTGTGTCCAACTCCAATGCTAATGCACAAGGAATACTCTCAGGGACACAGAGAGTGTAAGTCAAATAATAACAGGTAAGGACACATAATCAATATACTCACAAGGAAAAGTGGTCCTCCAATCTACCAAATGAACTTTTTCATGGAAGAGAAATAGATGAACTACTCTATAACATATTTTATGTGGTGAGAAAAACCTAGAAAGAAAATACTAACGTGAACACGGACACAAGGTTAAGTTATAGTGCAATGTCCTTCAAGAAGACACATGCAGACATTCTAAATAAAATATTATCAAGTCAAATGCAGGCAGCACACAATTCAGGATGGTTTATCATGACAAAATATATTAATATAATCAACAAAACTAAGAGATAAAAAGAAAAAAGTATATCTCAGTAACAGAAAAAGACTTTCTTAAAATTCATTGTTCATTTATGATTAAAAACTCTAGGAATAGGAATAGAAAGTTCTTGAACCAGATATACCAAAAGAATAAAGAAACATTACACTTAATAATGAAATATGAGGTGTAATGTCTTTAAAATCAGAAACAAAACAAAAGTACTCATCAGTCTTTTTTCTTTATTGTTTTATGGATCTAGCCAGCAAGCACAGTGCAAAATAAATAATAGGAAATTTCTAAAGCAAGAAACAAATCTGGCATTACTTGTCAGAATATGATGCTCTACATAACAAAATCAAGAGACTTAACAATTATTATAACCAATAATTTTAGCAAGATTGCTTTATAACAGACAAACAAACAAAATTAGTTTAATGTCAATACTTTAGCAAGAAACTGGTCCATAAAATAAATTTTTAAAGTATTTAATTTATAATAATTTCCAAAAGTAAAAAAAATCCTTGAAACAAATTCAAGAAAATGGGTGTCACAATGATACACAGCATTTAAAATATTTTATTGAAAGAAATTAAAGATGTAAATAAGTAGAGATAATTTCAAAGACAGGGAAATTCAATATCGTGAAGATGGCAGCTTCCTTAAAATTAATCTATGCATTCAACATAACTCAAACGATGTTTCACTAATGTTTTGCTTTGTTTTCACTTTTTATAGTATAGCAAGTTCATTATAAAATTAGAATGGAAAACAAATTTCTGTCATAATGACAGTTTTAGAGAACATGGTATATTACATGGGTATTGAGTAAGCATGTAACAGTACCTGCCACATGTGTTTGCCAGAATATATGAAGGATTTCTACAAATCAATAAAGAAAAATAAAAATGAATCTAGTATAAAATATCAACAGATATGAACAGGCAGTAGATAGAAAAGGTAAATAAACTAGTAAATATTAAATATGAATAGATGTTCAATCTCAGTAGCAAAGAGGGAAGTGCAAATGAAAACTAACTTTAGATATTACTGCGAATCTCTGAAAACAGTGTTTTGATAAGAATAATAAATAAGATTTTTTTATTCCACTGGGGAAGGCAACTACTGAGAGCAATTAGCAATATCTAGCAAATCTGATGAGTTTATTATACTTGCTACTCAGAAAGCATATTTATAGGTATATACAGCAAAGAAATGATCATACACATTCATAAGGAGACATTTTAAAAATAGCAACAATGGAAAATTTATTAACAACTTACATGTCTATCAAAAGAACAGGTAAATAAATTTTGACATTATCATATATCAAATGTTACATGACAGTGAAAATGAATTCTTAGCAACTGAAAATTCATTATGGATAAATCACAAATATGTTAGGCAAAGACCTATATACTCAGTGATTTCATTTACTCAGAAATGGAAACATTCAAAATGAGTCTATGTACTACATAGGACTACATACACATTTAGCAAAAATGTAAAGAAATAAATGAGATTTATAAATATTAAAACTGTATTAATAGTTTCCTCTACAGAAAAAAATTGATTTCTTAGATAGTGGGAATATGCATATTCTATATATCTATCTATCCTTTATGTAATTCTACATGTCTGCAATATTTCATGATTTAAATAATTAATGGAAATTTGGTAAGTATCTTTACATGAAGTTCTAAGTGAAAAAGAAAGTGAGAACAAAATTTACAGAGCAGTGAAAACAATGGATTACTTGACCTCAAAGCCAGTTTCACTCTCACCTCTGCCTCTGCCTCTGCCTAGCCTGTTTTGAAAACTTGGTAACATTTTTCACCTCTTCAGGCATGTTTGAAAGGATAGCAAGATCCAAGTACAGGCAAAGGCTTTAACTTTTGATATAAGAAAATATTCTTCTAAGTTAGGAAAAGAATGACATAATTTTGATGAATATAGTTTGAACTGCCCAGCATAGTATTTTAACTTTCTGACTAGAAAACACAATGAGACTATGCCATAAATAAATGGTTGCGTTTCAGTGTTATTTTCATTATGCTACAGTGAACTTCGTGGGTGATTATTTTTTTCTCATTTTTTAGGCCTGCACTATGTACCGCTAAGTCAATTTGTGGATTTAAGTAGCAGTTCAACTCTATCAAATGCCGCTGGAGCACTGAGTAAATTGAGGACAATGGCAACAGGAAAGCCACCTCTGACCTTGACAAAGCAATTTTCGATGGAGTGGGTAGGTGAGTTAGGAAGCAAAGCTGAAGAAGCATTGAAAAGTAAAAGGGAAGTGAATGAAAAGAGATGTTATGTGGAAGCAGTTTAGGGATGAAGAAGAAGAAAATATCAGCTGGTAGCTGGAGAGCAATGAGGGATTCAGGGACGTTTTCTTGTTTTGTATTTAATGGAAATTAGAAGAGGATGCTTTTATGCTGATTCAGTGGAAAGAAAAAAGTTGATGATGTGGATGTTCCACAACTGCTTCAGATTCGACACTTCCAGTATTCAATATTCCTCATCATCCCACTTCTCTCCCCTCCCTTCTATCTGTCTATCCTGCTTTCATCCCCAAATCAATGTATAGATCCTCCACGGACAGTCCCCTAAGCCAAAAGTCACCAGAGACGGCCTCTTCTCTAGCATTTTCCATTTGCTGTCCATCACTAAGTGCTACAAAATTTACCTCCTAAATTAAAAACAGTCTTCTCCTCTTCCCCATTCTAGTGCAAATGTCCTGACTTAGACAAGCACTCTCTCTCAGATACATACATTTTCTGGCTTCTGTTTGATCTCCACCTCTAGTGATACTCCGTAAAATCCACCTTCTATGTTGTGCCAAATCACTCTCCAACGCACATGTCAATCACCTGCTTAAAATCCTCTTATGGTTTCCCAACAACCAAGCCTAATCCCTAAGCTTAAAATTTTGGGACATTCTATGAGTAGTCTTCAGCAATAGTTCCAATTATATATCCTGGCACACCCTACACTGTTTCAAATCTCCAACTAACTCTTGTCTAAAACTGCCCCCATTTGACCTTCTTGCTATTATTTAAAAATTCAGGTCAACAATCATCTCCCTCTGGAAGTTTCTGCCTTCTCAATGTCATCATCCTGAACCCTTCCTCTATGCTTCTATGGAAGGCACAATCCTAAAATGATCCCACAAGATTTTCTGCCTAATTCCCAGGACTGTGTATATGATACGAATTCATTCAGATTATGGTAATTAATAGAAGTATTTTTGCAGATGTAGTTAAGGTTACTAATTAGTTGACTGTGAGTTAATAAAAGAAGCGATTATCTAGGTGGGGAATAATCCAGTCACATGAACCCTTTAAACAGTAGACAGTTTTCTCTTGCTGGCGGCAGAACAGGAAGTCAGTGAGTCCAAGAAGGGGAGGGATTCAAAGCATCATTGCTGACTTGGACCACATGATAAAGAACAGGGCAGGCCTCTAGAAGCTAGAATGACCTCCAGCTGACAGCCAACAAGGAAACAGAAACCACAGGCCTACTGTACCACCACAAGGAACTACACCCTGTGAGAAACTTGAATGAGCTGGGAAGTGGATTCTCTCCCAGACCCTCCAGATAAGAGCCCAGTGGGCCGATACCTTGATTTTTGGCCTTGTGAGACCCTACGAAGAGACTTCAATCAAGTTTGCTGAGATATATAACTTACAGAACTCCAAGATAGTACATACATGCTGTTCTAAGGTGCTAAGTTTGTGGTGATTTGTCACAAAGCAGTTGAAAACCAGTACAACTCCATAGCTTCTTAGGTTGACTCCTTTGTACTTTATGCGTATCATGGGTGCTCACTTCCCAAGTAGTTTGTGAGCTTTTTAGGATAGAAAACATGTGTTAAGTGACATTTCTATTCCCAGTATGTATTAATAGCACAGTACTTGGCCCAACACATTTGAGGGGGATTACTGTCAATTGAGTCCTATGGAAAGAAAACATTGAGATAGAGTTTGGATCGGAGTACAAGGAGTTTATCGGGGAGAGGGAGGATGGAGGTAACATCTGTGAAAGATAAAAAGCAGAAGAAGCTGAACTGACCATTGAAAGCTTTTAGCCTGTAATGCAGATCTAAAACCCACAGCAATGAGTCTGGAGCTCCAGAACAATGAGTACCCATGAGAGGAGTCCCATGTTGGGCAGAAATGGCCAGGTCTAGAGTATCCCCATCCTTCTTAGTAATTGGTTGGAGGCTGCCCAGGAAGATCATTGTCTTGGCTTAAAAGCTGAGGTGAATCCTGAAGGTGCTAACAGCTGGAAGCTGTCAGCCAACTGCACTTCTTGCAGGTGAATATGCAAGTTCTTCCTGGAAGGAAAATCTAAGCAGCACACAGCCACAGCCACTACTGTAAGAAACATCACTCTCTCTTAGGAACATAATGTAAGCTCTATTCATCAAAGAAGAACTATGTTTTCTTCCAGAAAGAATACAATGAAGAAAAGACTCCAAAATGATAATATCATGCCTCTAAAATTTAGTTAAGAATCTCACTATTTTATAGCAAAAGTTGTAATGATCATACAAGCTTTGATATTGATGGTTGTTTTCTTCCAAAGCAGAGAATTATTAGCCAATTATAACTTCCTCAAGGATTTGGCAAAGAAAAATATTTTTACCTCAAGGGCGTATGTTCAGCACAGTGAAAAATGTGTTTTAGTAAACACCAATGATTACTTTTAAAAGAGTTTGGTTTTCTTAGTGTCATTCAAATGAAAATTTAAAAAGAAAACCCTATTTTCTTAGATTGCTCTGTCTGAATTCATGTAGCTTTGTTCTTGAGGCTGTATTTCTCATTTATTTTAACAACTCTATATGGAATTGAATAGGTGTGAATTCTGAGCAAAACTATTCAAAGCTTCCATTATCATTTCACAAGTGTCACAAATAATTATAAGTTGTTCTTTCATTTTTAAAGGAGAAGTTTGGCAATGTGATAAAGGAAGCATTATCTTCAAAGATTGCTCCCAAAACTTGTTCTTTGATGACTCTCATATTTGAGAGTATTGACATCACATCACTGGAAAATATGATAACTAAGGATACATTTTCCCCAAACCTCCTATATTGTTTTATGCATGTGAATGTAAAAATTCCCAATACAAATTGTTCCCAGAAATACAGTGTTAGACTTAATTATAACAAATGACATTTTCACAATCATGAGCCTGAATGAGACTTAATGTCTTCTGATGTCTTTAGTGATACTGGTTTCCTGCCACCAACATCTCCCAAACCAACTTCTGGCTTGGGGTTTGGAAGAGATTCTAATTGCTATATTGAGATTTAGTTCTATCATATTGGGCTTAAATACATGATCATAAAGTTCTAGTGGCATTTTAGAAATTAACACAATTTTTAGAGGTATAACAAATCTGAGAAAATTTTACCTTTAATCGCATTTACCAGAACTCATTCTAATTCTGGCTTCAATTTGCTGTTTCCATACAAATCAGCAAAATAAAATATATCCATTTAAAGGAAAATGTACCAATTTTCCACATTCATCTTCAATAGTAAAGACAGAAGCCAACAGCTCTGCAAAAAGCCTATAGTCCTTCTTCTATCTGCCACATTTTCCTTGTATTTTTACTCTCCACACTTGGATGACTACATCAGTCTTCTGTTGGCTCAAATTTTAACACCTCCTCATGCATGCTCACTCTCAGCTTATGGTCTTATTTTCTTTCATTTAGAAGAGCAAGGCCATCAGGAGTTTTTTATATGCTTCCATTTCTATATCTGCAACCTGCCTACACTTGAACCCTTACATGTATGCTGCCATTCCCATTGCCATTAAATGAACTGCTTTCTCTCCTATTGCCATAGATGAACTGCCTTATCTCCTGTATAAGCCAAATCTCCCACCAATGTTCTGGTTCCCTTCCCCTCTCATTTCCGTAAGGATGTAGCTTCAGCAATGCTCCTCTTTCTTTTGTCATGAATTTCACTCCCCACTAAATCATCCACATCAATATAGAAATGTGATGTTTTAACTTCCTTTCAACAGAAACAACTTCCTAAAAGCATATAGGATATCTCTGTCTACTAGAATATAGCATATCTCTGTCTACTTTCTCTCTTCTCTTCCACACCAATCAAGCTTTTGTTTCTATTATTACACTGAAACAGCTCTGGTGAAGGTCATCAACAATCAATTATCAGTTCTCATCTTAACCTATAAACAGAATTTGTCATAGCTGATATTTTCTCAAATACCTTTTTCACCTATCTTCTAGGTCTTCTTCCTCTTTGATTGTCCTCTCATCACATTAGCTGCCTCATCTCAGTCTCATCTCGATCTCTTGCTGTTTTCTCCCCATCTTACATATTTCTTTTTCCTTTTTTTTTTGAGATGGAGTCTGGCTCAGTTGCCCAGGCTGGAGTGCAGTGGTGCGATCTCGGCTCACTGCAAGCTCTGCCTCCTGGGTTCATGCCATTCTCCTGCCTCAGCCTCCCAAGTAGCTGGGACTACAGGCACCCGCCACCACACCTGGCTAACTTTTTGTATTTTTAGTAGAGACGGGGTTTCACCATGTTAGCCAGGATGGTGGATGGTCTCAATCTCCTGACCTCGTGATCTGCCCGCCTCGGCCTCCCAAAGTGCAGGGATTACAGGTATGAGTCACCACGGCCAGGCCCATCTTACATATTTCTAATGTTGGAGTACTAAAGTTCAAGTCCCGGGATAGTATTTCTTTTTCCATCTATACATTTATTAAAATAGCTACTCTCAAAGCTACAATATTATCTATATTCAGAGGATCTCCATATTGTACCTCATGTCTAGATCTCTCACAAAACTTTGGAATGTTTTGTCCAGCTGCTTACTCCCCATCTACAGTTGGATGTTTAATGAAAATTTCAAATTTGCTACATACAAACTGAATCTTGGCCTTCTCCTTTCATGAAAATTGATCTTTTAAAACCCCCAGTTCAGTCCATGGCAAACTCATTTTCAACCTGTAGCTAAAAATCTTAATTTTGTTACTTCTTGTTTTCACACTCCCCATCAATCTGTCAGCAAACCCTATTGACTTAACTTCAAATATATTCAAAATCTGCAATTTTTTATGACCTCCATTGCTACCACCCTAGTGCAAAGCTACCATCATTCCTCTCCTGAGTTTTTATAGCATTTTCAACTAGTCACTTGCTTCCAGCCTTGAACCTCCACAGCTTATTCTTAACCTAAGCAACATCATATTTCTTCTCCGGTCAAAACCCTAAAAGAGTTTCCCATCTCACGTGTACCATTCAGGGTTCTCCAGAAAATTGAACCAGTACAAGATGATAGATAGATAGATTTATAGATGATACAGAGAGAGAGAGAGACTTTAAGGAATTGGCTCATGTGGTTATGGGGGCTGGTAAGTTTGAAATCTAAAGGACACTCTGGTGCACTAGAAATCAGGCAAAAATCAATGCTGTAGTTTTGAGGCAGAATGCCCTCTCCTCCAGGAAATCTCAGTTTTTGGTCTTAAGGCCTTTTCATCCTGGAAACCCACCATACTGATATAGACAGGAGACAGGGAAATACTCGGTAGAAGACGGCAGTTCCCCAGCAAAGGCCCTGCCCCTAAGCCTGGAAACCCACGGCCCTAAATGGGAACAGGCATTCCTGTTTTCATGACTGAATGTTGCCCTTTGGGCCACCACACTCCCCTATCCTGTACCCATGTAAACCCCAAACTCCAGGCTCCATGAGCAGATGAGCAGATGAACAGATGTACAGAAGAGCAGAGAGGCAGAAAAGCAGCTCAGCAGAGAAGGAGAGAAGAGAAGAGTCTGAACGTCAAGAGGAGTTCAGCTGGAGACAATCAGAGAGGAGGTTGGCTGTGGGACAGCCAAACTCCAGAGGAAGATCATCTTCCCACTCCATTCCCTTTCCAGCTCCCCATCCATCCCATTAAGAGCCAACTCCATCACCCAATAAAATCTCCATATTCACCATCCTTCAATTCCATGTGTGACCTGATTCTTCCTCGACACTGGACAAGAACCCGGGTACCAAGAGGGCACTGGTTAATACTTAAGCTGTCTGTGGATGGCAGAGCTAAAAGAACATGGTAGCACACCTACTGGGGCTCTGAGAGTTGCAGACTCACATCTCTAGATGCCAGTGTAGGGCTGGACCCGAAACACACTTGTCCTGGCTCCTACACCTGCCTATTTGCATGATCCTCTTCCTGTAAGGGGTTTGAGCAGTGGCTGCCAAAAGATGAGCAACACTTCCGTCGCATATCCTGAGAGGGGAGTCAGGGAACAGGGGATTCTCTTGTTTCAATATGATCAAGGATAATCGCCTGTACTTAAAGTCAGCTGTTAATCACATCTACAGAATAACTCCACAATAGCACCTAGATTAGTGTTTGACTAAATAATTAGGTATTATAACCTACTCAAATTGACACATAAAACAAAGCATCACATCAACCAAAGCCCCAATTTCCTTAAAATTGCTTATAAAGTTCTGTATAATCTAGCCCTGTTTTATGGCTGTCTCCATCTCTTTTCGTTCTTCCTTATACTCACCCTGCTTCAGTTATACTGTTCTCCTTGCAATTGCTCAAACTTACCAAGTATGTTTTTTTCTTTAGAAACTTTTGTTTTTCTCTCTGAAATATATTTCCCCTAAAGGCTTCAATTTGCTCAGATTTTGCTCAAAATCTCCCTTCTTCCTTTTACTACATTATCACGCTTCATAACACTCATTACAATCTGACATGTAACATATTTACATACTTATGTGTCCGTTGTGTATCTCTTTCCACTAGGATCTAAGCTTTAGGAGAGCAGGGATCTTTGTCTATTATGCTCACAGAGAACAATGTCTGAAACATAATAATCTGCTCAATTAATGCACGCTTTTAAAGATATCACAAAGATTTCTATGCTTACACTGAAGTATTTCCAAAAAGCCTAGTCAAAGGGCATTGGATTGTAGATTTTAAAGCCTGAGCTCTAATGGCAGCTCTGCCACTCACCTTACTTCCTCTACGGTAAGTCACTTAACTACTTCAGTTTACAGACTTCTCCAACTATGGAACAAGGTACTGAATGAGGTTCTCATCAATTTACAACTCCCATCTTGTTCCTTTTCTACTTTATTTATTTTTTATTTTATTGTATTTTTTTGAGATGGAGTCTCGCTTTGTCACCCAGGCTGGAGTGCAGTGGTGTGATCTCGGCTCACTGCAAGCTCCACCTCCCGGGTTCACACCATTCTCCTGCCTTAGCCTACCGAGTAGCTGGGACTATAGGCGCCCGCCACCACGCCTGGCTAATTTTTTTGTATTTTTAGTAGAGAGAGAGAGTTTCACCACGCTAGCCAGGATGGTCTCGATCTCCTGACCTCGTGATCTGCCTGCCTCAGCCTCCCAAAGTGCTGGGATTACAGGCATGAGCCACCGCACCCGGCCATCTTACTTTATTTAAATAGGACCTCACATTATATTACAAATGATATTACGGTGACATTGTAAATATATACAAGTTATAATACAGGGATATTACAGGTCAACAAGTTGAAAAACCTACACATTACCTAACTATTAAAAAGTACAGTATAAGCTATTACCTCCTAATTGAGGAGGTATAAATGAAAACAAACATGGTGTGGGAATTTATTTATGCCAACAAATTAAGAATGTCTTTTCAGATGTTACCCAACCTTATTCCAATGTTATAAACACATGTCCATGTATTACTTGTAATGCCTTGCACACTTGGAGGGCCAACTATGTATTTCAGAAGGTGAAAGGTCCATCTCTTCAAAAACACACCACTTTTTCTTCCTCCGTACTTGAGAACATTCTGTTCTCTGTTAAATGTAATGTACAAAATGTTGTCATTTTGGTTTAGAGCTCTAAAATGGGGTCAAGAAACCATTCTAGGAAGACCACTTGCATGACCTGCAACCTTGTAAAGCAGTGTTGTAGGAAGAAACCAGGTTCTTGTCACATGACCAGGAAAGATTAGGCTCGCAGACACAGAGGGTGAGGAGTGCAATTTATTAGGTGAGGAGTGGGATTTATTAGGTGAAAAGGAAAAAGGAAATACAACTCAGCAAAGTGAGATGGAGTCCTACTAACAGGCTCTCCCCCTCAACGGATTAAATTCCAAGTTACTACCCAGGAACAGGAGAGGCCGGGCTCCTCCCCACTGCAAATGGCATGAATTTCCTAAGGCTCCACCCCATCCTCACACTGTGCAGGCTAGTTGGCAATTCTCTGGGGACCCCTTTTTACTTGGTTGTCTCAGCAGGAACTTGCCTTAAACCTTTGAAGTGGGCCAAACTGCCATGACCACATCCTGGAAAACAGCTGATTTTTGCCAGTGCTGCAACTCCTGAACAGTGACGACGAACGAACTATGGAGTCAGGTATTATTTTGATAATTCTTTCAAAATAACATGCGATCACTTTTAGCATTCTGTTAAAAGTTCCCATTCTCCTTCCTTTCTTTGGGACACAACTTGCCTTCTAATTGCATCTGGTCTCCCGAATTGCGATTCCTAAGAGCCCAGTAAACACCCTGTCTTACTGTTTGCATTCTGGTCTTCTTAGTAACATCTCCTTGATGTCTATATAATCTCTTTTCATATTTTATTTCCCCCTCTTCATGGTTCCTGAATGCTTATTATCTTTATGAAGTAAAGCAGCAGTTGCACCTTGTTTGATGGTACCCCAAAGCCCTATGAATCCAATCTACAGGGCTCTTTAGGTTTTGCCTACTTTTCTTTACAGGAAGTAATGACTAGGGTCACTAATTGGCACTTTTAACAATCTTCAGTAACCCACTTTCTATTTCTCCTCTCTCTCACTTCAAGACAGAAGTGTGAGTATTCATTGTCCATAAGACTTTAAATCCATGTAGTCAGTACTTTACAACCCTTAATCACAATCAATATTAGAGACTTGTATAACACTGCAGTGCATTTTCTCTTGCCCAGGAAGCTTTCATTTCCTATGAGAGAGAGAAAATGATGAATCCTGTATAATCAATATTTCAAATGTTGAGTTTCTCTAAACCTTTCAGCTCTAGGAAAAGAATCAAGTCAGTTATAACCATCATATAAATTTTTACAGGGTTTTGCTTTCTCTGGCTTAATAATAAATTAAATTTCTAAAATATCTAGGATGAAAAGACTTATAGCTAAAATTCAGAAGTTCAGCCTAGTTCTGACTGCAATTGTAGGCACAAGCAAATTAGTGCTAATGCAGAAGAAATGCATGGAGACCAATTATAGGGAAAAATCTAAGAAAGAACATAGCCATAAAAGATTTTAACTGAAGTTAATCTCACAATAGAGAAAACAGTTATGTGGCAAGGCAAATTGAAATACTCATTGGCAATGCAACTGCACTTGACAAGGGAATCTTGGCCTTTCTGGAAATTTAGACCAGTCCTTTGAACTCTGACCACTATATCTCCATAATACCACACACACACACACACACACACACACACACACACACACACACAAAGGAAAGAAAAAAATTGCCTCGTTTAAGATGAAAAACATACATTGTTAATTCTAGGTTCTCAATTTTACCCTTTGAACTTACATAGAATAGTAAAACTAAGGCTCTAGAGAAACAGTTTTCAATGTTGAAAACTAATTCAACATTGTGTCTAGTGCTTCAAATCCCTGAACACATTTGCAAAATATAGGCCATATTTGGATGCCTACTAAGGTCAAGCCCCTATCCTAAATGCATTACATATGTTATCTCAATTAAACATCACAGAAAAACTGCAGTAGGTGTTATGATTCACATTTTATGGATTAGAAAACTAAGGTTCAGAAAGGTTAAGACAATTTACACAAGGCTATGTAGTTAGTGAGAAAACTCAAATGCAATTCTGGTCTATCAGATTCCACAGCTGACGCTCTTTATCTTCATTGTTTGTAATTTTTATGGATACTTAATAGTTGTACATATAATGGGGTGCATGTGATATTTTGATACAAGTATACAATGGTATACAATGGATAATGATCAAATCTGGCTAATTGGGTTATCCATCACCTCAAAAACCTACCATTTCTTTGTGTTGGGAACATTCCAAATCTTTGTTACCAAAATGAACTGACATCCACTTGCCTGGTGCAGTAAAGCCAAACATACAACACCAAAGTTTTACAGCGAGAGAAAGGAAAGTATTTATTTTCAGGCAAGCAGAATCAGCCAGGTCATGCTTAAGACGTGACCTCCCTGATGGCTTACATGTAAGGACTTTTAAAGGTGGGGAGGCAGAGGTTACAGGCAAAGTCAGAAATCAATACCTGGAGGCTATACATTGGATTGTCCTAAAAAGGCAGGATATGTTGAAGTGGGGACCTACGGGTCACAGGTAGATTCAAAGACTTTCTGATTTGCAGTTGATTAAGATTAAAAATTTTGGGTCAGCAGAAAGAAATGTTAGGTCTGGCCTGTGGGTATGACTTCCTCTAGACCCCTAAGGAAGAAATTTAAAACAAAGAACAGTGGTCGAGACTTCGGTTCTTACTTCCCCCTTATCTGAGTTCTACATGCCAATGGATCCATCTGGTGGGATCTGGGTTTCTGAGAAACAACTCAGGGACATATACTAAGATGTTATCTTAGTTTCTATAGGGAACCAAACATCTAGTGACTCTAATTTCCATGGCTATTGTTTCCTAAAACAGAACAAAAGCTACTATTACCTTCTTGTTATCAGGTTTATCATGTACTTCTCAAGGCTAGCTAGGTGCCTGAAATGTCCCTTGAAGAAACGTAATATTTTCCTTTATTTTTATGCTTCAGTGGGGGCAGCAGCAGGCCCCTGTGAGGGGTCCTTGCCCCATCTCATCTTCGTTTCTAGATATTTCAAAATATACAATAAATTATTGTTAACTATAATTGCCCAATTGTGCTACCAAAGACTAGATCTTATTCTTCGTATCTAATTGTATTTTTGTACTCATTAACCAATCCCAAAGTGTCCATCAATGGATGAATGGATAGAGAAAATGTGGTACGCATACACAACAAAATATTATTCAGCCATAAAAAAGAATGTAATCCTGGCATTTGCAGCAACATGGATAGAACCGGAGGACATGATGTTAGGTGAACTGTCAGGCATGGAAAGACAAATATCACATGTTCTCATTCATATGTGGGAGCTAAAAAACAATCGATCTCATGGAGGTAGTAAATAGAATGGTAGTTGTTGTCCTTTCTATTGAGCAGCATAAAAATGAGTCGCAATTGAGACTGAGTTAGAGGAAGCTTTTTTTTTTTTTTTTTTTTTTTTTTAACTTTAGAGATTTGGAAATCAACCAGCTAGGATTGCACCTGACAAAACAGTCTCTGGACTGGTTTCCCAGATCACAAGGAAGCAGGGCCTAGGACCCCAGCAGAAGAGCCCAGCAAGATGGTCAAAGGAAACCTTTCTAGGCCTAGATGTTCAGGGACAAGATTGGTGAGGAAGAAGCGAATCATTAACAGTGACCATTTGATCACTAAAATAAGTGTCATTTGCTCCATGGATGTGTATTTCGATATTTTGCATCCAGTTTATTGATAATGTAATAAGGAAACTAAAACAGGCACAGTACTTCAGAGTTCACATCATGCTTTATGACTGACTACCTCTCTATATACCCACAACAATCCTGGAGTCAGGTATGACATACTTCTAGAATTTTAAAAGAATATGACATACTTTTAGAATCACTATCAGTTTTGGGCAGCCTACTGTATACTAACTACTCTACCAGGAGTTCATACATTACCAAATTATATACTCACGACACCCTTTAGGCAGGAAGAAACTTAGGTATGATTTTACTGTCCCCCAAATCAAGAAGCTAGTAAGGTAAAATCAAAGCAAAAATAAGTAAGTAAGTAAGTAAGTGAGTGAGTAAGTAAGTAAATAAATAAATAAGGGGAAGAAACAGTGGATTCATTTTAATTAAAAAAAGAAAAGCGATTTGCTATATGAAGGCAACTCAGTATACTCTCCCAGCACCCCATTTCAGTCGCATTGCTGTCCTTAAGAATCTTCCACGTAGAATTTCTGGGCTTCCATTGAGCAGAAAAGGCTCAAATTGAAGACTGATTCCACATCTAGAATTAAAATTCAATCAATTGCATTTGTATTCGTTTCTTATATTACTATAACATATTACCCAAAACAATACAAATGTGTTATTTTACCTTTCCAGAAGTCAGAAGTTTGATACAGGGCTTACTAGGTATAAAATCAAGGTGTTGGCAGGGCTGCATTCCTTTTGGGGGCTCTGGAAGAGAATCATTTTCTTTTTATTTTTTCGTTTCTAGAGGCTGCCTGCATTCCTTGGCTCCTGGGTCCTTCCCCCATTTTCAAAGGCATCAGAGTAGCATCACTGAATCCCTCTCTGACTGTGACCCCCTCTTGTGCTGGTATTTTCTTTTTGTAAGGATTCTTGTGTTTACATTAGGCCCACCCATAGATAATCTTCCCATCTAAAGGTCATTGATTTAACAACAGCTGTAAAGTCTCTTTTCCCAAGTAACCTAGCATATTCACTGGTACCAGGGATTAGATATAAACATGTTTGGGGGGCTATTAGTATGCCTTCCATGGCACATTTGTCTGAAATTCACATTTGCTGATCTGGAAACAGACTTTTAAAAGTTTATAATAAAGGATGTGATTGTCTTTTAATATGAAAGATGATAAAAATACTTTTGATTATAACTTAACAAAGTTCTTAATATATTTCCAAGGAGCAAAATTTTTTAACTTGACATCTAAGAAAGGGTCCACATTTGGGCTACATAATAAAATAAATCAAAACAATAATTGATGAGTGGAGAAACACACTACCATAGCAAAAATAAATGCCATAAAATTTAAGGCACAAAGAGATCAAAGAAGATGTATGTCATGGGCCCATCAGCTTCAATGTTAGGCTTTTCCATCTTCTAGCTAGGTGACTATAGCTAAGTTACTTAAGAAATCTGTGCCTCTGGAAACCATCATTCTCAGCAAACTACTGCAAGAACAGAAAACCAAATACCGTATGTTCTCACTCATAGGTGGGAATTGAACAATGAGATCACCTGGACACAGGAAGGAGAACATCACACACCGGGTCCTATTGTGGGGAGGGGAGAGGGGAGGGATAGCATTAGGAGACATACCTAATGTAAATGATGAGTTAATGGGTACAACACACCAACATGGCACATGTATACATATGTAACAAACCTGCATGTTGTGCACATGTACCCTAGAACTTAAAGTATAATAATAATTTTAAAAAGAGTACGTGAGAAAGAAAAGAAAAAAAAAAGAAATTTGTGCCTGTTTCTGTGTTTCGTATGTAAAATGGAGACTGTTTGAATATCACAGCTACGTTTTACTGTTGTTGTGAGGATTAGAGATCATACCACTTCCGGCCGGGCGCAGTGGCTCACGCCTGTAATCCCAGCACTTTGGGAGGTGGAGGCAGGTGGATCATGAGGTCAAGAGATCGAGACCATTCTGGCCAACGTGGTGAAACCCTGTCTCTACTAAAAATACAAAAATTAGCTGGGTGTGGTGACACGCGCCTGTAGTCCCAGCTACTCAGGAGGTTGAGGCAGGAGAATCGCTTGAACCCAGGAGGTGGAGGTTGCAGATCACGCCACTGCACTCCAGCCTGGGCGACAGAGCGAGACTCTGTCTCAAAAACAAAAAAAACAGAAATCACACCACTTCCACCCCATTACAGGGCTTGGCCCATGGCAGTTACTTGGTAAAGGGTAATTATTCAATTTTCACTTCTTTTAGTTCTGTTATTATTACACAAGAAACTCCCCATGCAAAGATGTTTTCCATTACATGGTTAAATGTATAACAGTCCTACTCCTAAATGGAATTTGGCTTCAGGAGAGTTTCCGCAGGGCTAGAACTCTTTTCATAATAATGCTTTACAAAATTGCCTGATGAACTGCCCAGTAACAAATTAAAGAAATGGTCAAGTTTTGACAAATGAAATTACACAAAGCTCCAATTGCCGTATCACAAAACTAAAAATAGACAACACTGAAATGCTAATCCAGCTAAAGAAACACTGATAGCAAGATACACTGTCTGCAAGCTATAACAGGACATAAATAATCTCCTGACTTGAGTTAGAGGTCAATTTAATAAACAAAGAAGTACATAGATCTTACAATGTAAATACAATTACTGACCTCTTTTTCCAGTTCTGTGAGGTCATTAAGTAATTCTTGACATGACCCTTCCACGTCAGCATTAAAATGAAAAGGTTTCTGACCTAGCTGATTGTACACGAATTACTTCAAACCTCAATTTAGTTAGGATACACAGAGCATAAGTTTTATAAAATATTATGGCAAATATCCAGCAGATAATACATTCCCTATAAAACTCTAAATGAAGGCAACATAGAATAGTATTTTATAAATTAAAAAGAAAAATATTTAGAGTTGTTGATAGGAAATACTATTATGTTGGTCATCAAAATACCTAATGCTGCATTTCTGGACTAACAATTCAAAAAAACAGACATGTTTATAGTAGAAAATCTGTCACACATCAAAGAAGGAGATTTTATCAATAAAACAAGAGGAAAAGCTTCTTGGTGTAATACCTGTGGCATACACTAAAATGTGCATATTTTGTTCCAAAATCTATAACAAATCCCACCTGTAAAGTTTATAGCTTCTTTAACTAGATATGAAAACTTCAAACTCCACCCACAGGCTTCCATATTCATAAACAAAACAGATCAAAGCAATAATAATTTGTTCTTTTATAACATTTTTCCTGTGAGGAAATTACTTTATGGTTTCCTGTCTTATTCTTTTGAAATTTCAGTGAAAATTGGAAAACGTTTATTGCCATTTACATTTCAAATTACAACTAGCACATAAGATAGTGCCAGCCAAGGCAAAGAAATTCCGCCATTGCTAAAGACCCAGAGAGTCAGTGTATGTTGCCAAAGGCCCTCCTGATTTCATCAGTGTGATTTCATCAGAGTCTTGGGATGAAGAATCAGAGAAAAGTTTACATTCCTATGGCTGCTAGAACACCAGGATTTTAATATAATCAAAGAATTCGGTCTTGAGGGATTTAGGATGGAAGCCTTTGGCTATCTACAACTCTAAGATTTTGAAGTTGGAAAAACTATTAAAATAAGAAGAATGTAAAATGACAAGTGCCTTGATGTGAGGCCTTTGCTGCACAATATGGTGTTAAATGAAGCTAACCAATTTCCACTTTGTAGTTTTGATAGAATATCCAGAGGGCTTTTTGAAAGTAAAACAAAATGAAAGGAACAAAGGCTGAGTGATCATTTTATCAAGGGATCCTTGGTTTACACGGAGGTTCAGTTTGGGCAAGTCAATATTGGAAAACTCAAGAAATACCAAAGAACTTCTCCTCCTCAGAATCTCATTTCATTTTTCACACAAGAGCATTCTTTAATGTGCATTTCATCATTTTTCTGAAGTTAGACTTCTCTAATTTTTCCATTCAAGAGAAAATATGACTGAGTCCATTTTGGACTATGGAAGCTTTAATATGCTACTTTAATACACAGAAATAGTGTTTTGCATATACCAGGTTTGCTGAAAAATTGGATTAATTACTTTGTCTAAAAATATTTTCTGAGTATCTTTAATGTATTGTAATATATTGTGACATATGCTAAGTTCTTTTTTTTTTTTTTCCCTGATACAGGGTCTCAATCTATCACCCAGGTTGGAATGCAGTGACTCATCATGGCTCAATGCAGTCTCAACCTCCTGGGTTCAAGTAATCCTCCCACCTCAGCTTCCCAAGTAGCAGGGATCCCGGCTAATTTTTATATTTTTTGTAGAGACAGGGTTTCTCCATGTTGCCCAGGCTGGTCTCAAACTCCTGAGCTCAAGTAATCCACCCACCTTGACCTCCCAGAGCGCTGAGATTACAGGCGTGAGCCACTGCCCCAGGTCAACCTCTGCTAACTTCTGAGAATAAAATAATGATCATGAAAAAGAATAGTTCCTGTCCTCATGAAACTTATGGTCTACAGAAACAAATGATAAATGACTAATTATTCATTTCAAACATGATAAGCAATATGAAACAGAACAGGCTACAAGGAGAACTATTAATAGATTTGATTAAGTAGGGCCTCAGATAATGATTCCTAGAGAATAGACACATAAGCTGATTTTGAAGGATGAGCAGGATATTAGGGCAGGGGGCTTGAAGTTGCAATGAGGAGAAAGAGGACTATTGCGGCTGAGCTGACAGGGCCCAGATTGGATTGAAGTATTGCAAGTTTGAAAACTGAGAGAACAGCAGAATGAGCAGAACCAAGAGTGAGGGGATAATAGTATGATATAAGGTAGAGGGAGAAGCAGGAAGACATGCCAGGCCAAGAGGCCGTATCAAACGTTTTACTTTTATCCTAAAAACAATGACAAATTGAAATATATTGAATAATATACAATCAAACTTATGTTTTTAATAGATAATTTTGACTGCAATGTGAAGAATGAGTCCATTATTTTTTTTTTTTTTTTTTTTGAGACTCAGTCTGGCTCTGTCGCCCAGGCTGGAGTGCAGTGGCCGGATCTCAGCTCACTGCAAGCTCCGCCTCCCGGGTTTACGCCATTCTCCTGCCTCAGCCTCCGGAGTAGCTGGGACCACAGGCGCCCGCCACCTCGCCCGGCTAGTTTTTTGTGTTTTTTAGTAGAGACGGGGTTTCACCGTGTTAGCCAGAATGGTCTCGATCTCCTGACCTTGTGATCCGCCCGTCTCAGCCTCCCAAAGTGCTGGGATTACAGGCTTGAGCCACCGCGCCCGGCTGAGTCCATTATTTTTAATGAAGCATTTATTTTTCAGAAACTCATAGCATTTCCCCACACTACATAGCAATAGAAGATCAAAAGGAAAATGAGTTCAAAAGGTCAAAGAAAAATAAATATACCCTAAATAAATCTGAATTCAGATGCAACTATGTGATTTGATGGAATATCATAAATATAAATGTTGGACTCAAACTAGGATCTCTGTCAATAGAGTACAAACTCTGAAGCTGCATTCATCTTTACTGTCTGTCCACTACTTTACCCCCAGCACACAGAACTGGGTATGACAATAAGAAATCTTCAATAAATACTAACTAAATGAATGAGCAATCAAATTAAAATTTGTTACCAATCGCCTTACATTAGTAATAATTATGTTCCCCACACTTCCCCTGATAATTTCCACCAATATCATCTTTTTATAGAGTCTTGTCCTTCCATCACTCCTGCAAACTTAAGACAAAAGAAGGCAGTGGAGCTCAGTAAGAAGATGAACATGGTGCAAAGTGGCATCAAATAACAATGAATTCATAGTCGGAAGGAAAAAATTCTAAGGGAGTATAAGACACAAAGATAATGAATTAGTTTAGAGCATTACATCCTTATCTAAAGAGGTTCAAGTCCCATTAGGGAGTGGTAATATATAGCCACTGATGACGCCCTGTTTTCAAGTGTTCATGTTGAATTTCTTGTGTTAAACGTGATCAGATGAGGGAGTATGCAGTTCAATTACATGTCCACTATTGCAAAATAAGAAAGGCATCTTACATCTGCACAGTCAACATCATTATCCTCTAATGGAAAGCAGATGGGAAAGTAAAGTGTGAGACATCATTAGGTTGATGGTTGAACAGCTCTGCACTTCCCACTCTTCCTCTGCAGCAGCACTGAACACTTCCTGTGTATTCAATGTTCAATCAGCCAGGAACAATAGGCATCCATTGCCTACACACACACACACACACACACACACACACACACACCTTAGACACCTGCATCTGCCTTAGGTGGAAAAAATCTGTGTGAGAGCGTACATTAGAGAGTAGTCAGAACCCACTGGCTGGTGATCTCTGAAACTTAAAAGTCGTGCTTGGGCCCAAAGACCAGTCTCCAAGTCACTTCATACGCCGAATTCTATAAAAAGACAAACAATTATTCAAGAGCGAAACTAACATAAGGACATTTTAGATCTATGAGGACTCACAATGTTTGCCCAGGAGAAATGTATACAAAAGAATTACTGAAGAAGATGCCTCAGCAAGTAGTGAAATGAAGCCAGGAGGAGGTAATAAAATGCAGGAAGTAATGCTAAGTTATTCACTCAATATTATTGGAAAGTTTTAATAGGTATTGATTATTAAAATACACATACAATAGAAAACCAATTTAAAGATATTATCAATA
The DNA here is from genome assembly GCF_008728515.1 of Papio anubis. Lineage (NCBI taxonomy): Eukaryota > Metazoa > Chordata > Mammalia > Primates > Cercopithecidae > Papio > Papio anubis. The sequence continues at coordinate 26,710,536 of NC_044977.1, forward strand.
TACAAATTCTGTCCATGAATTAATTCTACGTTTATATGTTTGCACATTATGTAGGGGAAGATGAGAGTTGGCCAAGGTGGGAGGGGGCACAGAGTGAAATTAGATAATACAAACACAGTTGATGTCTTTTCTTTTTTTTTTTTTGGAGACTGAATTTTGCTCTTGTTGCCTAGGCAGGAGTGCAATGGCGTGATCTCTGCTCACTGCAACCTCTGCCTCCCGGGTTCAAGCGGTTCTACTGCCTCAGCCTCCCGAGTAGCTGGGATTATAGGCATGCGCCACTGCACCCAGCTAACGTTGTATTTTTAGTAGAGACGGGGTTTCATCATATTGGTCAGGCTGGTCTCGAACTGCCAACCTCAGGTGATCCATCTGCCTTAGCCTCCCAAAATGCTGGGATTACAGGCGTGAGGCAACACACCCGCCCTATGTCTTTTAAGGTAGACAGATGGCTTAATAATTTTAATCTTTGTTTTAAAAAGTATAAATTTGAACATTTATATTAAAGTGAAAAAGGAAACAATAATAGAAATACAAGCATCATTTTCAATTTAGAAAACACAAAAATAGAAAAAGGTAAATGATGCATCTAACAAAACCAAGGAAGGAAGACAAAAGAAACAATGAGATAACATGGTGAATAAAAAACACACAAAGCAAGATTTCAAGATTTCAGTGGACACAGTAAATATTAATGTGCTTAGCTCATCTTTTAGGAAACATTTTAAGATTTGTTAAAACAAATCAAACACACTCTATTTTAAGGTCCACACATTTATCAAAATGACACAAGAAAGTTGAAAATAAAGGCCAATGCTAACAAAATAAAGCTGGGTTGGCAGTAGCACAAAAAAGAATTCAAAGCAAACAGCTTTAAGTAGGTTGACATATTTACAAATCAACAATCCAATAAGAAAATATAAATATCATAAGTTTTACACATCTAACAGCATAAGTTCAGAACTTTAAAGGAAAACTGATATTCCCCTAGAGAAATAGATAAGTCCAAATTTCACAGTAGGAGGATATAACACATCTCTGATTGAAGTTACAAGATAAAATAGAAAATAAAATTAGTATAGAGGATTTAAATAGCATATTTAAGAAGTCTGATTTAACACATGCAAACAAACCTGCATGCATACACACATACACACACACACGCACACACAATGCTGCACAAAAGATAGCGTATTCTTTTTTAGTACATTTACAAAAAAAATTGTTGTGCCAGGTTGTAAAGACAATTTCATTTCAAACATTTGTATTTTGCAGTATTTATTCATTGACTATATTTTAAAAATTAGAAATCAATAAAAATAGAAAAATTTATGCATCTGAAAATTAAGATTCACATTACCAGTCATTGCACTACATGGGAAATTAAAATAAATCATACAAATATACCAAAAAGGCATATACAAAGATGCTTGGTTCATTATTGTTTTAAACAAAAACAACAGCAAAAAAAAAAAAAAATCGGAGAACATGGCAGTTCTTCAATACAATAAATAACATTGCTAAATAAAATGTAAGACATTTAATCTACAAAATACTAATTATATATGTAGATACTCTCACGGATAGATTTTCTTATAGCATTTGGGAGCATCTACCCACAAACAATAAAGGAAAAAATACAACACTATATAATGTATATGGAGAACACATGTGTATACAAATCCGTAGAAAAACATCTGACAATAAACACATCTAACAAAGAGGTAGGGAAAAGGCATTTAATTTCATGGTCAAAAAGGACCTTAGCTTTTTTTTTTTTTTTTTTTTTTTTTTTGAGACGTGGTCTTGCTCTGTCGCCCAGGCTGGAGTGCAGTGGCGCGATCTCAGCTCACTGCAAGCTTCGCCTCCCGGGTTCACGCCATTCTCCTGCCTCAGCCTCCCCAGTAGCTGGGACTACAGGTGCCCGACACCACGCCCGGCTAATTTTTTTTGTATTTTTAGTAGAGAAGGGGTTTCACCATGTTAACCAGGATGGTCTCGATCTCCTGACTTTGTGATCCACCCGCCTCGGCCTCCCGAAGTGCTGGGATTACAGGCGTAAGCCACCGCGCCCAGCGCTTAGCATTTTTTATAATATTTTATTTACTCGGTTGGAAGCAAGTATTTACTTGGTTGGAAATAAAATTATTTGAGAACTTAACTAACTTTGATCAATTATAGACAGTATGTAGCGGAGGAAGATGGAGAGAAAAAGGGAAAGAGTGAGAGAGGAAGGGAGCAGGAGGAGAAGCAGGAGAAAGAGTAGAAAGTGGAGGAGGAGGGAAAGAGACAAAAAGAACTCTGGTGAGGATGGGAAAGAGTCCTTTAAATAGGGTGATGGGTGAGTGAGGAAGTTGAACATGTGGAATACAGAAAATGTTAGGCAGTGGGAATGAACAGCAAGTACAACGGCCCTAAGGGCAGCTTGGTATATTTTAGAGGAAGAGAATGTAGAGAGGTAAGCAGGAGCTGTATCTTTTGAGACTGTCTGGATTTTATCCTAAGAATTATGAGAAACCGATTGGAGGACTCTTAGCAGGGGAGGAATATGATTTACAGCTTGCTGCTCTTAAATTAGACTTTTTATTTGACATAATTGTGGATTTGCATTAGTTGTAAGAAATAATATAGAGAGCGCCCATGTACCATTTACCCAACGTATTGTGAAACTGTAGCATAATATCACAGTCAGGACATGGACACTGATATTGTCAAAATACAGAATATTCCATCACAACAAGGGTCCCTCATGCTGTCTCTATATAGCCATCCCCACCCTCTCCTTATAACCCAGCAACATTAATCTGTCCTCCATTTTTACAATTTTATCATTTCCAGAACGTTACAGAAATGGAATCACATAGGATGTAAACTTCTGGGATTGGTGTTTTTCATTTAACAAAGTTCTCTGGAGATTCATAGATGTGGTTGAATGTATGACTAGTTTGCTTCTTTTTATTGCCAGACACTATTCCATGGTACCTGCTAACCATTCATTTACATGAATGGTAAACAGGTACCTGTTTAACCATTCACTTACTGTAGGATATATGGTTTTGGCTATTAGAAATAAAACTGCTCTAAACATTCATGTACAGATTTTTGTGTGTACCTCAGTTTTCATTTCTTTAGGATAAATGCCCAGGAGTGCAATTCCTGCGTTGTGTGGTAGTTGCATGCTTAGTTTTTAAAGAAACTCCCATACTGAATTCCAGAGTAGCTGTACCATTTTACATTCCCACCAGCAATGTATGAGTGATATAGTTTCTCCATTTTCTTGCCTATAGTCTTTGTCATTTCTGTTTTTATTTTAGCCATTCTGACAGGTGTGTAGTGGCAAGTTTCTCATTGTGATTTTAATTTGCATTTTCCTAATGAGTAATAACAAAAATCTTTCTATGTGCTTATTTGCAACTGTATATTTTCTTCAGCAAAATGTTTATTCATAACTGTATATTTTCTTCAGCAAAATGTTTACTCATCATCTAAGTGAATTTTGGTTTTACAATTAAGTTCTGGGAATTCTTTATATATTTTATGTACCAGTGTTTTATGAATATATTTTTTGTAATTATTTTCTCCCTGTTACAGCTTATCTTTTTGTCTTCTCCATAAGGATTTTGCAGAGAAAAACTTTTTAATTTTGATGAGGTTTAATTCATCAAATATTATTTTTGTAGATGGCGCTTATATTCTAAGAACTCTTTCTTGTCCTAGATCTTAAAGATTTTCTCCTGTATCTTTTCTAAAAGTGTTATAGTTTTATATCTTACATTTAATTCTGTGATTCATTTCCAATTAATTTTTATATAAGATATGAGACACAGATCAAAATTCTTCTGTTTATGTCAATACAAATTCTCCAGTACCATTTGTTGAAAAAGCTATGCCTCCTTTATTGAATTTGTTTTCACTTTTGTCAAAAATCAGTTGCGCATACATTTGTGGGCCCATTTCTGAGTTTTCTATTGTATTCCACTGAGCTATGTGTCTATTTCTCCACCAGTCCTATGCAATCGTGATTACTATAGCTATGTAAAAAGTTGTATAATACATCATGAAATTGACTAGATGGGTTTTCTCTCACTTTATGCTTCTTTTTCAAAATTGTTTTCAATACTTTAGGGTCCATGTCTTTTCTTATGAATTTTAGAGTAATCTTGTCTATATCTACAAAACCATAGTGGGATTTTTATTGGGAATGCATTAAATCTACATATCAATTTGAGGAAAATTAACACCTCTACTATATTGAGTGTTCTAATCCGCATAGCATATCTCTCCATTGTTTAGAACTCATTTGATCTTTCATCAGTGTTTTATAGCTTTCAGCATGCAAGTCCTATACATGTTTTATTACATTTACACCTAAGTATTTCTTTTTTATCTCTGAGTGTTTTTATATGGTATTGTATTTTGAATTTTGGTGTCCATGTGTTCATTACTAGTACATAGCAACACAATTAATTGTATATGCTTATCTTGTATCCTGCAACTTTGCTGAACTCATTTATTAGTTACAGGAGTTTTTGGGTAGATTTATTGGGATTTTCTACATAAACAATCATGTTATCTGTAAATAAGGACAGTTTTATTTCTCCCTTTCTCAGCTGTATGATTTTAATTTCCTTTTCCTGCCGTAGTGCACTACATAGAACTTCCATCACTATATTGAGTAAGAGTGGTGAAAGCTGACCTCCGCGGTTTTTCCTGATTCAGAAACACATTTGGAAAAAATTAACACACCATTATGATAAAAACTCTCATAAAATAGAATGGAAGAAATTTCTTCAACTTGATAAGAATTGACAAAACAGTATAGCTACCATTATATTTAATGGCAAAAGACTTAATATTTTCTTTCTAATTCAGTTCTGTAAGTTCCTGCATCACTTATTTTGCAACTTGTTCAGTGCATAAGCATTAGGATCACATATTCTTGATAGAGTGACATATTTGAGTGTTTATACTATATATCATTATAAAACATTCTTCTCTGTTTCTGGCAATTTTCTTTGATCAATTCAGCTTTCTCTGGATTAATACCTGTGTGATACTCTCCCATTTTTTAATTTTAATTTACCTACATCATTATATATAAAATAAATATAGATATAAAATTAGGTTATAGTTTTTAATTTATTCTGCCAATTGCTGTCTTTTAACTGAAATCATTTTTATTTAATATAATTTTTACATTTTAGGGCCTAAATCTGCCATTTTAGATTTTTTGGGTGTGGGGAGGGTCATTCTCTTTGTTTTCCTTTACGTGTTTTTGTTTCCCTGTTTCTTTATGGATTATTTGAACTTCTTAGAACTTCATTTTTATTTTTCTATAGTGCTTTTTGTGTGTCACTTTGTGTATATAACCTTGTAGCGGTTCCTGTAGATTTTTCATTATTTATAGATTACACCACATTCTACTTGCATTGACATTTTGCCAGTTTGAGTAAAATTTAAAAATCTTATTTCCTGTGGTGTTCCTTTACCTCCCCCAATTTATAATCGAATCAACCTAAATATTTCCTCTATTTACATTTAGAACCATATCAAGTGGTTTTATACTTTTGCTTCAACCATCAAACATAATTTAGAAAACTCAAGAAGATAAAGAAAATATATTGTACTTGTCCATGTTTTTGCTTACTATGTATTTGTTCTTTCCTCATTTCCTAAGATTCTTTCTTCTATTGTTATTCTTGCGTTTAATGAACTTCCTTTAGCTATTCTTTTAGGACAAATTCTGAGCGGTTGACAAATTCTCTTAGCTTTGGATCATCTGATATTACATGATTTCCCCTTTCATTTCTAAAAAATAATTTCACTAGATAAAGGATTCTGGGATGACAGTTCTGTTCTTTTTATTTCAGCAATTCAAAAATATTGTGCCACTTTCTTCTGGTCTTCATAATTTATGATGACTAATCCATTGTCACTCATATTGTTTTTCCACTTCAGGTAGTGTCACATCTCTCTCTGTCTTTCTCTCTCTCCCTTTCTCTCTCTCTCTCTCCTTTAAGGAATTTTTCTTTATCTATAATGTTAACCACTATGTATGTCAGTATAGATTTTTTTTTATTTAACTTGTCTGGGTTTTGTTCAGCTTCTTGAATCTATAGGTTTATGTATTTTGCCAAATTTGGCAAGTTTTTCAGTCATTATTTCTTTGAATACTTCTTCAACTCCATACACTTTCTTCTCCTTTCTAGGACTCTGATAACATAAATAGTGTATCCTTCTAGGAATCTGATAACATAAATAGTGAAATAGTAACACAGGTCCCTAAGACTTTGTTCATTTTTTAGTCTATTTTCTCAACTTTTTTTTTAAATTGGGTAATTTCCATTGTTCTATTTTCGAGTTCACTGATTCTTTTCTCTTTCCCACCATTCTGCTGTGGAGCAAATTCATTGAGTTTTTTAAATTTTTGGTTATTGTATTTTTAACTTCTAGAATTTTCATTTGGTTCTCTTTATATATTCTATTTCTTTGCTGAGACTTTTCTTTTTTTGAGCCTGTTAGTGTTCATTGAAGTATATTTATTATGGCTGCTTTAAAATCTTTTTCAGTTAATTATGACACCTCTGTTTGATGTTGGCATCTATTGACTGCCTTTTTTCATTCCGTTTGAGATCTTCCTTATTTTTTGTATAATGTATGACTTTTTATTGAAACCTGAACATTATGGGTATTGTATCATAAAACTCTGTATCTTAATTAAACCTTCTGCTTTAGTTGGCTTTTCTGACACCACTCAAGTGGGGGAAGGAATGGCACTGACTTGTTACTGCCCAGTACAAGAAGATGCCCAGGTTCTCCACCAAGCCTTTATGTGTACCTGAGGTGGGATTCCTTGTTACTTTCGAGCAGGGTTGGAGTTCCATCCCTCCAATAGGCCTCCACTGATAACTCCCTTGCTGGAAAAGGTAGAAGTGCCTGCTATTGCTCGTAGCCTAGCTTCCACTAACTCTGCAAGGAGATGGCCCTCTTAACAGTGGGTGGTGGTTTGAGGCCTGACTCTACTAGACCTCCTCTGATACCACCCTAGAAGGGAAGAAGAGAAGCACTTTATTACTGCTGGGTAGTGGTGGAAGTTCAGACTCTCCACTTGGTCACCTCTGACACCCCGACACCCTGCAGGAATGAAAGTCCTCGTTCCTACTTGGCTTTTCTGTCAACACCTTGTCAGGGTGGGGGTTCATTAGTGCCTGGCCAAGATGTTTAGTCTCCTTCTTGGTCTTTGCTGGAATGGGTAGGAAATTTTTCTGTGATTTGTGCCTGAAGCAAAGTGGTTATTGTCCAAAAGTTTTCTGCCTTGCTAGGCTGCCCCTTTCCTGCTCTTTTGGCTAAACAGAAACGACATTTGTTGGTTTTGTTCTGTTCTGTTTTGTCTTGTTTTATTTTGTTGTCTGCTCCTGTTGGCATTTCTAGGTTACCAGCTTTTTCAGCTTCAAGTCTAGGATATTCCAAGCAAAACGCAATCCAGGAACTCATTGCTGTGCCATTCCTTGGGTCATGAAGTCCCTAGCCATCTACCTTTCTCTCTGCACCTTTCAGAGACTTTTTATATTTGTTTTATGTACAATATTCAGGGGTTTTTTGTTGTACTTAGTGAGAGTAATAAAAAAAATACATGTACTCCATCTTCACAAAATAGCAGTTTCATGATTTACATTTTAAAGGTTACGTGGGGTTGTTACGTGGGGAATAGACTACAGCAGAAATGGAGCAAGAAAGCACATAAACTAGACCACAGTAGATATTATCCAAAAGAAGTTCTACAACTTATTAGCTATAATCTGGGCATGTTATTTGATCCTTTAACATATTAGTTGAATGTATTACTTGATAAATTACATCATATATTTTGACAGTGAGGCCAAGAGGATTTTGTGGAATATTAATTGTGGAAGGTGAAGAGAAGATTTAAAGATAACTCCTGGGTTTGAAACTGAATGGTGATACACTATTGACTGACAGAGATGAGAGAAGTAAGAGTATGGAGGATCAAGAGTTTGGATTTAGACATGATGAATTCTGGATGTTGATGTAGATACTGACAAATATTTAAAAAGCAGCTAGAGCTCGGGGAAGAGATTGAGACTAGAGATGTAAATCTGGGATTAATCAGCCTACAAAATCAGCTACACAACTAGATGAGTATAGGGAGAGAATATAAGATAAAATAATCTACCAACCTGAGAATAAATGATGTTCCCTTGAGGTAGTTGTGGAAGAAGGCAATAACAGAAACAAAATGATGAATATTGAAAATAAGAAGCACTATCCATGAGAGAAGCCATGGGGTTCATACATCTCCACATATCTAGGGGCATCCACAGGGGTCACATTGGAAAATCCTGAGCTGCCAGAAAGCCTTCAAACTTTAAGGAAGAAATATCTCCCTGCACCCATGGTCTTTGAATAGTTCCATGCTGGACTCTGACATATCCCCCAACATTATCTGAATATCAAGTTACAGTCAGCTCAGCTCACTGCCAAGCAAGCACTCTCCTGAGGCAACTTAGAATATGCTAATAGGAACGTAAAAACACTAAATTTATTTTACATACATAAGACTCATACTGGATTATTCATCTTCAGCTGTGAATCCTATTTTAATGTTTAATGAAATCAAAGGCATCTGAATAAAAAGTTTAAAAATTTATAATAAACAACTGCTTGTCAAGACAATTTATTACTGGTACACTATATGCCTGCAGATATAATTTTACGCAGTTCAGATGCAAAAATGTAAAACTATCTTTCATACATGTAAGGACTATTTACTTTATCTCTGCTCCTCTTCTGAGATGACTTTTGGAATATTTTGTTCCCTGTAAAGCTGTGAAAATTGGTAGGGGCTAATACCCTCTTGCTGAGTCCTTAACTGCAGACTTAGCTTTTTAAAGACCCATCAAGGTTGGTTGATAAGCTATGGTAAATCAACATATTTCAAGAAGTCTCCCCATTCCTCAGTGGATATCTAGTCCTGGGAAATATTAAATAGCCTATCATGCTATCCTTAACTATCCCTCAGAAGTAATTGCTGAGAACTTTAAAAATATTATGTTGACAAGTGAACATCTTCAAAATTAGACTTCAATATTGCACTCCAAAATAAATGAAACATTCCTGAAGAAAGTGCCTTAAATATAATTATTCAACCTTTGACAGCAACTGAATGAAAATTTGTCAGTATTCAAGTTATGAAGTGTCAGTGATTAGTTTTGGATGAGGGGAGTATAATAGACCCTGAATTCTTAAGGTCAATAAATGTCTGAAAACAAATTTGGAGTAATTATGTTTTTGTCTTACATGGCCTTGTTACTATAACTGAATATGTCAGCTCAACACCTGAGGTCGTGCTTGAGCCTCATGCTTACTGTAATATTTAAAGATTCCTGTAACTTTCACACAGGGCTATATAAAATTAGTTTACGACAAGGAAGGAAGGCATCACCTGCATTTCTAAAACTTCTCAGAAAGAGTGGAAATACTACTGATCACTTGGTTATTATCACAGATACATGAAAGATGAGAAATAATAGAAATCTAAGCATTTTAATAGGGTACATAATTGGAAGATAACTCTACTGAAGTTAAGAGTATAAATATCTTAATGACTTAGACAAATTATTTAAATTTTCTTTGCCTTACAACATTTGTTAATAAGCTAGAAGTATTTGGTAGAGAAGCCCTAAAACTTTTCAGCATTAAATTCATTTAAAAATTACATCTCAAATCAAGATTCTTAAGATGCAAGACTTGAGATATCATTACATCTTGAATTTGGAGGCATATAAGCATGGCATCTTAGTTTTCTTTCAATAGCATATGTAGTAGATTTCATTTTTCAAAATGGTAGCAACAACATCTTTCATTCCACCTGCACTTCTCACAATGTGTTATAGGCATTTCTATAAAAGGCCTATAACATTCCTTTTAAGTTCTGGCTATGTGACTTATTTCAAAAGTGTTCTTCCAGTTCAATATCAAATATACATTCTTTTATATTGTTTTCTAAAAATTTTATGATTTAGTTTTACATGAATATATTTAATCTATTTTTAATTCAGAGTTGTGTGAGTAAAAATCATATCTTAAACTTTTATAGAATGTTATCAACTTATTCTCTTAGTTACTGAATAACCCATTTTCCCTGATGATTTAAAACTTCCACTTTACAGTATGTCAAATTCAGAAAGAGGAAAAGAGTTGCTTCTAGGCTCTTTATTATATTTCTATTAGCTATTATCTTTTTAATTAATAATGGTTAAATTCTGATTTAACTACTCTTTGTTAATGCTTTTATGTTAACAGGGCAAGCTCCTACGACTATGTTTTCCAATATTGTCTTAAATATTTTTGACATTTATTATAACTTATAAATTTGTTAGTTTCTTGAGTTTGATGGAAAAAAATCATGATTATAGATTTGTTTTCTGATAATTGAAAAATTTAAAATAATAAATTTTCCCACCCACAAAATTTTCCATTTTTCAATGTATGCAGCTCTTCCAAAATTTCTCAGATAACATTTTAGATATATTTTAGAATGTTAAACCTAAATTTTTTGGACATTTGTTCACCTTTTACTTAGGTGCTTCAAAGTTTGCTGCTTTTATTGTTGCTGTGCATGATTTTTATTTAGACTTTTAATATTATATTTCCTCATTTGTAAAATTCACATATAGGCATACAGGAAAGTAATTACATTCATATGCTGATATTTTATCTAGCAATATTGCAAATAAGGTTATGAACGCTGATAGCTTGTCAGCTGATTCTCTTGGATTGTCTATGAGACAATCGCCTTCCCCACATTACCCATTGTATTAGTCTGTTTTCACGCTTCTAATAAAGACGTACCTGAGACTGGGTAATTTATGCAGGAAAGAGGTTTAATGGACTCACAATTCCACATGGCTGGGGAGGCCTCACGATGATGGTAGAAGGCAAGGAGGAGCAAGTCACATCTTACTCCTCTTTATAAACCCATCAGATTTCCTGAGATTTATTCACTATCACAAGAACAGCTTGGGAGAGACCCAGTCCCATGACTCAATTATTTCTCACTGGGTCCCTTCCACAACACATGGGAATTGTGGGAGCTACAATTCAAGATGAGATTTGGGTGGGGACACAGCCAAACCATATCATCCACTTATATTGTCATTGCTGCTGTTATTGCTGTTGCCTGGTCTGGGCTTCTGGTAGAAATGGTCATTCTTTCTTGTTACTCTTTTCAATAAAACTTCAAATATTATTTAGCATGATACTTATTTTTACAGATCTTTGTAAAGAATCTTTATCAAGATGATGATAACAATCTTTCGAATCCTCATTTGCTAAGGAATGCCATTTAAGTTATATTTAAAAGACTGTATTTATGCTTTAAGATGTTGATATTGTATATGGCACTGACAGATTTTGTTGTTGTTAAATCATTGTTACATTTCTGGGGTAGACATTACATGTTCATATGACATATTTTAATTTCAATGGACTGTTTCATACTATTTGTAAATGTTTATTTAAGAGTTTTGCATCCATGTTTACATGGATTTCTTTTTTCCTGTGGGCTTGCATGTTGTTTCCCCTTCTCAGATTTTAAAATATATGTATTCCCCCTTTTTATCCTTTATTGAATTAATCAAATTTTCTTTGTTGCTTTTATTTTTACTAATAATTTGAAAGTATACATTTTATTTTTCTTCTTCCAATCATAGTAAACTTTAATTTTTAAATAATTTCTTTGTAATTGTAATGATACTGTTTTTAACAATGACTAGTATTCAACTTTGTACATATTATATCCCCTCCAAAAGTCAAGAACTATAACATGCTTTTGCTTTCATTCACTATCCCGTGTTGATACCACCTAGATGTTTTTTATTATAAGTAGTCAATTTCAGAAAAAATAATTACAGTTAATACTTATTTAGAATTTACAATAATTTTAAATAATTTAATTACTTGTCATTACTTCGGGTATCCTATTTCTTCTTCTTAGGTTGATATTTGTCTTCTTGCTGGAGGGCACCCAAGAGTAAATCAACCTCTGTCTATAAGAAATGATACATTTTCTGAATCATTCATGTGCAAAACCACCCTATTCCTTTCTCCCAAGTGAATGATTAGATAATTACAAGTTCAAAGTTACTTACCTTCAAATGTATGTTTCTATTATCTTCTTGCATCTGGTGAATCTAGTAAATGTTCAGGTAAATCCAATTTCAACCTTACCATTATTTCCTAGTAAACAATTCTCTTTCTCTGAAAGATTTTAGGGTTTGTCTTTGTCCTTGGTGTTCTAAATTTTATTAGGATAGGTGGTACTCTGATAGCTTACTCTAAATCTTGCTGAGTGCTTGCAGAGGTATGTGCATTTAACTTGAAGACCTAACTTTTTCAATTCTAGGAAATGTTTGCCTAATATTTTATTTATTTAATACAAGGTATTACCTGTCTTCCACTCTTCTCTAAGTCTTCTAGTATATGCAATTTGGAACATGGGACCTATTGTCTATATTTTATCTTACCTTTCATACTTTTCATCTTTTTCTTTTGTCCTGCATTCTAAAAATATTTGATTATTTAGGACAGTAAGCCCTCAATGAAAATTGTCAATAGGTTCTTGAAAATTTTGACTTTAAGCAAAACAATGCATAATGAAACCAATATTACCATAGGGTAATTGATATAAACCAGAATCAAGATCCTATGGTATATTTCTAGTTGCAAAACATCACCAAACTTCTGAATAAAGACCAAAAACAATTACAGTATTAAACATTGAAATAAATGTGATCTATACATACATTTTAAAAGATTAATAAAAACAAGACATCATTTACCCAGTTTTTGGTGAATCAGTGACAGCAGTCACAGTTGTAGTGGGTCAAATCAAAGAATAAATGTTTTCAAAGCAAAACTTGTAAGGAGCACCTCCTACCACTATGCAGTTCAAAAAAAAACATAACGAATATGATGGGTTCACTGAGAGTCTTTGTACTGCATTGTTTTTGTCATGTATTTGTATGATCATAGAGTTAACACATTTTTATTTCATAATTTATATTTATTCCTTCCTTCATTCATTTATTTTCCAACTCCCTTATTCCAGTTCAGGATCACAGGTGGATGAAGCCTCTACTAGGACCTCAGGGTGCAAGGCAGGAACCAGCTGTGGATGGGATGCCATCCCATTGCAGGGCACACTTACACACACACTCACAATCACTCACACTGCAGCAATGTAGACACACCAATTTACCTAATGTGCCCACCGTTGGGATGTGGGAGGAAACAAGAGTACCTAGAGAAAAACCATGCAGACACATGGAGGACATGCAAACTCCACCCAGACAGTGGCTCTGCCAGGAATCTTTTCCTTCATCAGCATAAAATACTGAACGGAATGACGTTGATCAAGAATCTGCTTATGTGAATTCACTCTTCTGTTTCAGGAGCCATTCTGCTCTCCTTAGTTCATCTATTTTGCTGTTATGTGGATTGATCAATTTTTATTATCCATATGATGTAGTTGATTAAGTTTTAGGTGGCAATATTTGCTTACATTTCTCTGTGCAAAATACACCCGACTAAGAAATTCTTTTCTTTTTGTAACCACTCTGTTTCTTCGGGTTTGAGTTCTGTTTATTGCCTTTGTTCTCTCTCCTTCACAGTGATAAATTTCCCTACATACTTGGTGAATTTTTATTATGTACTCCTTTTTAAAGGGAGTTTCTCTTATTAGAATGGCTGCTTAGTATTTCATTGTTTCTGTTTTCTCTATTGCAATCCTGCTTTTGCCCCGGGAATGAACTTTAATGCTGACTGGCAGAACAGTTAATAGAAAGATAAACCATATTCTGTGATTGTTGTGCTGCTACTTTTACCCTTCAGGATAATTTAAGTACACTTTGGCCTTAAAATTTAAATAAACAGGTAGAAAAGAATGTTTACTTTGCCTGCAAGACAAAAACAAATAATTTCTTGGAGAACTTTAGGTAGAATATTATCACTACCAGATTCCAGTATAAAAGTGACAGCTCAAAAAAAAAAAAAAAAAAAAAAAAGAATTCCTGCTTTAAAAGGAAAAAACATGATGGGGTTATTTCACTTTAGAATGGAGGTTTGTATTTCAAGATGTTGTTTCCTCTAGGCCATTCCATGCAAAGGAGTTCGGTAGAAATGATGTCTATGACATTCAGAACATTAGCTTCTGGCAGAGTCACAAGTAGAAAAGTCATTTCAACGTAAATTATTTTAAAATCAAATGAGATTCAACTTTACAAGAGATATTGGATTAAGCGGCTTAACTTCTATGAACTCCCAAGACTTATTTAGAAACTGAGATTGATCACAGTAACATATATTCCACAGGGTTTTTATGAGAACTGACTGGGTAAATATATCTGATTTTATTTGACAAACTGTAAAATCTTATAAAAAGTCATTTATCACTATTGGCCCTTCCTATGTAACAAACTACCCATATTTTTAATTATTATTAAGTGGATTTATAACTTAAAAAAATAAAATTTTTAAGCTTGCTTTTGCTTTTGTATGTAATCATGTCTTTCTATCTCATCTCTATTTCATACAGATAAGAATAAATAATAATCTTTTGATATCCTTAATATCCCACTCCAAAGTTTCATGTATAAATCACATCTCCCCATTGTTCTTGGACATAAGAATCTCTTGGGTTACTCATTACATAAATAATGTTTTCTAGGGTTTTTTTTTTTTAAAAAAAGAGATTCAGATTCAGCAGAGACCCAGACAGATGTGTTTTTAAAAAGCACCCAAAGTAAAACCTATGATCCAAAATATTTGGCAAGGACTGGTTTAAAGTATGAGCTATAAATGGTTCTCTAACAAGACTTGCAAACTCACCCAGTGCTAATGACAAAAGGTAAAATGTTATAATCCAGTAACAAACTGCCCAAAATGTGTCTAAAGTCACCTGTTTTCATATTATCATCCCAAGGAAAAATAAGTTAAAGTGCTTAGAAGCAACCATTTCCTCTAGTCTATGTTCCACGTGTGTTATTCCAGATAGAAGATATTAAATTCTACTTGCTAAGACTTCCAAATAAGAAACAATTATCTTCTTTGTGATAATCCATTCTGATTTTCCACTGTCCAAAATCTCTCTTTCACATCTGGGTTAAAAAACATATAACTTGATTGTTAATATATTATCATTACCATTGAAATACAAATAACTTTATCTTAAATCTTAAGTAAGCTCATGCAGTGTCCCCCAAATTATAAGCTACCCTTCACTATTCAAAAGCTTCTTTCTCGCTAAGAGGGGCCAAAAATTTCAGAGAAAATTAAAGAAAAAAAAACCTTGGTACCCCTACATACACCTAAACACCTCTGAAATGTGCTGCGAGCAATACATGTGCAGAGGTAAGAAAGATGTTTTCCAAGAAACACATAATCAGCGTGAATGCATCATGTTCAGACCTTTAGTAAAACAGAATAGCCAGGAGGGCCTAGAAAATACGTACAGCTGTTTCCAAGATGTTTTTATTTACAATTTCATGGACAGTGCACTTTGCTAAAAAATATCTGTAGAAGGTACATATTCATCTTCAAGATTGCCTGAAGGTCCCGTCTGCAGCAGTGATCACTAATGAATACGCAAAACATTTTTTAAGGTTCAATAGTTTTCAAATAGGCTGGTGACAAACAAACTTGACTGCATGTGCTCTCAAGGACTTACTTAAGGGCTGGAGACTCTGATATGGTGCCAGTCTTACTAGCATAGGAGAAAAACTGCCTTGATTGTGCCCTTCTCTGCTGAAAAGCCTGGCAGTTGTATTCAGATCCTTTCTCAATAGCAGCCTCTTCAATGGCCTGGTGTGAAACAGACATTCTAAGAATGCCTGTTTAAATCTTAGATGTTGAAAAGAAGTAGACTACCTTGTCATGAAGACTTGTGGAAACAGTGGACAACATTGAAATTAAAAATATTCCTGGGTATGCACAGATGAAATTCCATTGTGTGATTTTGGTTCCTGCACCTTTGGTCTCTATTTTAGTTGAAAAATCTTTATACAGCGAGATATATAGAAATTCATCATACCCACATTGAAAGATTCATGATTGTGGCCAGTATAGCTTAATCATTTTTTATAACTGTTTTGTATTATGACATATAATGCACATATGAAAAGTACAAAAATTATAAGGGTACAGTTCAATGACTTATAACAAGGCAAAGTCCTCTGAAACTGTCATCAGGACAACAAAGACAATAATTGCTAACCATACAGGCTCACCCCCAGACATTTCCATTTCCCACCTCCTCCAAAGAAACCACGATCTTGCCTTCTAACACTGTATTATTTGGTAAACTTAATACCAAATATTAGTTTTGACTCTTTGGTAAACTTTGACTATTTGGTCAAAGTTTTGACTATTTGGTAAACTTAATGAAAGTATACGGTACATACATTTATTTGTATCTGGCTCCCCTCCCACACACACATTGTAATTGTGATATTCAGCCTTGTTGTGGGGTATGATGGTAGTTTCTTCATTTCTGTATGGCATTTCATTATATAACTGTCACACATTTATTCATCTATGTTGCTAGATGGACATTTACGTTTTTCCTGTTTGGGGCTATTATGAATAGTGATGCTCTAAATGTCTATTTACGTGTCTTTTGAGGCAAATATATACATTTTCTGTTGGATATACCTAGAAGTAAAAATGATGAATCATACTGTATGCAAAAGGTCTGCTTTAAAAGATAGTGCTAAGTATTTTTCCAAAGTGGTTTCACCAATTTATTTTCCTACCAGTAGTATACGAAGACTCCTATATCTCCACATTCTCAGCAAACAATAACTAATGTTGTCTTTTGAAATTTAGTCATTTTGATGATTGTGTAGTGGTACCTAACTTGCCTTTCTCTAATTACCAATGAGGTTAGGTTCCTTTTAATATAGTCATGTGGTCATTATTTGGGTATTTTCTTTTGTGAACTTCCTATTCAAATATTGTGCCGATTTTTCTATTATGTTGTCTGCCTTTTTCTTACTGATTTGCAGATTTAAAAAATTCCAGTTATGCATTCTTTGTTGGTTACCTATATTTAGAAATACCTTCGCTCTCTGGCTTACCTTTTCACTGGGTATGCACAGATGCATACCTAGACTAAAGATACAAAAATATAATCTATCCTTCTGATTACTTCTCTTTTCTTCAATTTCTCTCACCACTTTTGCTTGTAGAGCTCTGGAATTTTCTATGTAATGGTCTTGCCAATTTTTACAATTATTCCTAAATATTTGAGTGTTTTTGCTTTGTTTTGTTTTTGTTTTTGTTTTTGAAAGAGTTGCACCTTTCCACCCAGGCTGGAGTGCAGTGGTATGATCTCAGCTCACTGCAACCTCTGTCTCCCAGGCTTAGGTAATCCTTCCACCTCAGCCTCCCGGGTAGTTGGAACTACAGGAGTATTCCACCACCCCCAACTGATTTTTGTATTTTTTGTAGAGACAGGGTCTTGCCATGTTGCTAAGGCTGGTCTTGAACCACTGGGGTCAAGTAATCCACCAACTTCAGCCTACCAAAGTGCTAGAATTATAGGTATGAGCCACTGCATCTGGCCAATATTTGACATTTTTTTATGCTAAGGTATGTGGTAACTGATTTACTTTACTGGTTTCTACATGTGTTAATTATACCTATAAATACCATGGTTTTCTATATGTGTTACTTATATCTATAAATACTATGACTTTTTTTCATTAAACTTATATCTAGCAATTTTGCTATATGCATTTATAAATTCTAGGAACTTATTTTATGAATTTTCTACATAAATAATCCTATAATCTACAAATAATGACAGTTTTATTTCTTCTTTTCCAATATTTACATTTTATTTTTATATGGTGTCTTATTTCACTAACAAGGACCTCTAGATTAAAACAGACATCTTTTTATGAAAGTCATTTTAAAATAAAAAACTTTCAAAAATTTCATCATTAAGTTCATGTTTGCTGTAGGATTTTTAAGACATACTTTACAAATAAATGTTTTACTTTAATAAATGCTTTTATAGAAATCATTGAGATGATTGTTCATGTTTTTTGTTTTGTTAGTGTAGGGAATTATATTAGTTCTTTTTTCACTAATGTATTTTTAACAGCTTTATTGAGACATAATGCGCATACCATAAAATTTACCTATTTCAAGTTTACAGTTCAATGGGTTTTAGTATATTTATAGAACTGTACAGCCATTGCCATAATATAATTTTAGAACATTTTTGTCACACCAAAAAGAAACCTCATACCCATTAGTATTCACTCCTATCCCTCACCTTGAGTGAGGGACACACAGCCAGACCATATCAGTTACCTTTAAATTTGTAAGCCACATATTCAATTTTTTCTAATAAATGCTACAACATTTCTATTCTTCCAACCCTGACAACATTCTTAGCATATATGATCTATCCAATAACAGACACATTCTGTTGTTTTAATTGAATTTAATTTACTCTCTTTTAAAAACTAACTCAAAAATTACTTATTACTTTCTATATTTCACTATCAGACTATGCCTCTCTCCTATAGAAGTCAATAACTTCCTATATATGTATCTTGCTTTTTAACATAAGGACTAAAATCCAAAATTCCAAAGAGAAAAAACCTATTATGCAATTTTCACCTCACTTTACAGACACCTTCAAATATATGTACCAGACATGAAACCCAATACAAAACGATTGTTCAAAGTTGAGCATAATTTCTACCATTCTCAAAATTTGAGCACATGGATGTTCTGAGAGAAATGTTTCATTGAACATTTTAAGGCATGCAGTAATAATAATAGCCAATGCTTACATAGGGCTTATATACTGCCAGCCACTGTTTTATAGTCCTAATAAATATGTACATATATAATGTTAATCTTCACAACAACCCTACAAATAGCTACCACTATTATATTATTCCCATTATACAGATGAATAAATTAGCACAGGGCATTAAAATAAATTGCCCAAGGTCACCAGTTTTTGTTTTTTGTTGTTGTTGTTGTTGTTGTTTTGTTTTTTGAGATGGAGCTTCACCCTGTTACCCAATATGGAGTGCAGTGGTGCAATCTCGGCTCACTGCAAACTCCGTCTCCTGGGTTCAAGGGATTCTCCTGCCTTAGTCTCCCAAGTAGCTGGAATTATAGGTGCATGCCACCATGCCTGGATAATTTTTGGATTTTTAGTAGAGACACGGTTTTGCCATGTTGGCCAGGCTGGTCTCGAACTCCTGACCTGAGGTGATCCACCTGCCTCGGCCTCCCAAAGTGCTGGGATTATAGGCGTGAGCAACCACACACGGCCAAAGTCACAAGTTTGTAAGTGACAGAGATGAATTTGAACCTAGGCAATATGGCTCCAAAATCCATGTCCTTAACTACCCTCTGGCACATTACCTAAGGAATGATTCATGAAAGTCTATGCCCACCTATAACTTATATCAATCATTAGCAGCACACTTGTGAAACAGGAATGTGTGATTATTAGCATTAGTACTTCTCCCAATGGCTTGTAATGGCTAATTGAAACAAAACAGAATCAAGGAGCTAAGGCCAATCTTTAAGAAGCATTTTAATATTAAAACTTTAGTATCGAGCCTTTGCACTATATTTAGAAATTTCTTTGTTTAGACCTTCAAACATTAATTTCAATTACTGTTAAATTAAATGTTATATTTAGAAATTCCTTTTTTTAGACCTCTAAACATTACATTGCCCCCAAATCACAGCTTTTGTAATCAAGAAGCTACAAAAATCAATGCCGTAAATTTGGCAAGCTTAACTGTAACAAAGAGTAAGAATAATAAAAATCTAGGTCTATGTCTACCTGCAACTGCTCAGAGATCGTGCACATATTACTCCAATATGGCCACCTGAATATTCCCTGTCACAGGTAATGATCCTCCCCAAAGCAGTAAAGCTCCTTATTTCCAGGCAAATTTTCATATATACCGCAGTGATGAAATGGGTTTCTCTGTAGTAAGAGAGTAAAGCAAATGGCAGTACTAAGTAGGAGACCCAGCTACTCAAATAACCCTGACTCCAGCTTGGATTGACAGCCTTACTCTTCATGCACTAATGTGAAATTCAACTCAGGCTCAGCTACCTCCGTGGGGAGCTTCCAACTACGTGCTTTCCTCGAATTCTCTCTACTCCCTGGGGTCTATTCAGCTCTCTGATGTTATATCAGTCTTATAATTTCAGACCCACAGAGGCCCAGGAAGATCAAGCACTCGCAAAGAAGATAGGAATCTTGAGAAAACATACACTTGAGCTCCTCTAGGTAAAATAACAGAAAATGAGCAAAAGGAGCAGGTTTAGTTGTGCAGAGCAATCTGCGTCTGAGAGTTTGTGACTCTCTCTGTATGAATACCTTTTTCTTTTTCAGCCTTCGGATTTAATACAGATAGCACCTTTTCTGGCCAATGTACTTGAAAAACAATTTGTGCAATGATTTCAAATAATTTCCAAAAGTGTATATTGTCCTAAAATATTCAATGAGGTTTATTTCCTTTCTTATAGAATAATAAGTCTCTATTGTACACACAATAGGATATTTCAGATACATTTTGTTGCATATTTGGCACCCTTTTGAATATTCATATTGCCCAACAAGCCATTTATTAGAACTTTCTTAAAAGCACTTTTTAATCTCCTACACAACAGCATAAATCCAAGTCTTCAATATGAATTCACTAAAGCTGTATTCAAATAGAGTAATTATCCTTAACTGTATATGTTTAGAATATATCTAAGATACTTCTGTATTAAATCTGGTAGTTCTGATTGCCTTTATTTTGATAGTGAGTTATGAATCCCCTACACTTAAGAGGAAATGTGTTTTCAAGCCCCAAAGGTAGAAATCTTTTAGAAACATATGGAAAATAAAGTCCTATTTGTAAAATAAATACTCCAAAGTGGTTTGACTTCATAATGGTAATTGCTTAAAAACTGCCCCAAAGTTAGGCCTGGCACTACAGATTTTGTCTGGAGGCCAATTGGTATGGCTCTGTTAATACTCTAAAACACTGTTACAGAACTGCCAACCTTACAGTAGGTATTTAATTGAAATATTGCAAATAAAGTATCAAGTTGATATACAGTTTCTCTTATAAAATTCAGTGGTGGCTATTGGCCAAAAGATTTTCAAAACATATATGCAACAAATTTGGTATAAATTCTTAGGGACTACAATTAAAACTACTATTAAATTTCTTATAATCCAATGTTTTATTATACAGTTGCATTTGGTGACTAGTTTATTATTAGTTACATCAAAAAGCAAGACAGCTTTCCTTAACTCAGTTACATATGATATATTATACTTATTTTTCAAGGCCTTTTGTACACTTAGTTACCCTGTGATTCATTGGTAGACATTTATACTATTGTTTATAGAGGAAATAAAATTTAAAACAGTTCATCCAAAGAAGAAAAGTGGGAATGCCAAGAACATCATGATGTCAGAAGTATACTTACCCACTTCAAATTCTGGCCAGTGACTAGAGTGTGTCTTACCACCTTTGCCAGCACTCGCTGACATAGAACAAAGGCAAACAGCATCCTATGCAATTAAAGTTTGCCTCTTCTCCTAATATCTCTAATTTGTCTGTTCCAAAGGTGAAAAGATAAAATCATATATGTGCATAAAAAGCATCCTAGTAATACCCGTAAGTCATGGACACTCTTTCACTTATACTGTATTTTAATCAAAGTTCACAGTCTTCAAATTCTAGAGAATAATTTTAGATAATTAGTATGGCCATGTGCTATAAACTGTCACTTATATAAAGAAAGAGCATTAACGGCTGGGCATGGTGGCTCACGCCTGTAATTCCAACACTTTGGGAGGCCACGGCAGGTCGATCACCTAAGGTGGTGAGTTTGAGACCAGCCTTACCAACATGGAGAAGCCTCATCTGTACTAAAAATACAAAATTAGCTGGGCGTGGTGGCGCGTGCCTGTAATCCCAGATACTTGGGAGGCTGAGGCAGGAGACTCGCTTGAACCTGGGAGGCAGAGGTTGCCGTAAGCTGAGATCATGCCATTGCACTCCAGCCTGAGCAACAAGAGTCAAACTCCATCTCAAAAAAAAAAAAAAAAAAAAGAAAGAAAGAAAGAAAGAAAAGGAAAAAAGAGTACTAGCCTGAGTATTTTAATTTTCCTTGGAAATTATCTTTCTCTATATAAGAAGTGCTTGAAATCAAGTTATCATTTCTTCTTCTCCAAAAAGTCCAACAAGAAGAATTTTGTCAGCATTGAACATATTCTAGTTACTATGGAGGTTTAAAAATAAAGTAAAATGTATGATCTCTACCACTAAAAAATCGCATCTGGTTGGTTATAAAAACACATGCAAAAGCAACTAAAACAAACAAACAAACAAACAAACCAAAAACCCAAAGCAACTGGGAAAAAAATTAAAGTCAGTGTAATAGGATACCCTAGAATGTTTTCACGCTATACTTGTTATGGGAGTTTAGCAAGGAATGGAAGAGTTTGGTCCCAGGCTGTTACTTAAGAAAGTATAGCTGTTGGATTGATTGGTGAAGAGGAAAGAAGATATTCCATGTGGAAGGGAAATAGTTTGGGAAATGGTGTAGCATAGGAATGACTATTCAGAAGAGAGGGGCTAACCAAAGCGATTGACAGCGACAGCAATAAGATGTTTAGGATAGTTTCTACTGGATTGAGAGTGTTAAATGTCACATGAGAATCTGTAGAAACAAACAAACCACCAAAAGGATTGAAATAAGAAAATGATGAGCTATAAGCATTGTCATAGATTAATCTGGAGGCTGGGATAAAGAAGGGTATTAAGAAACTAATGATTACTTTGGGGACTTTAAATGTATACAACATATTGGAAAAGAAGACAGGCTCTGGAATGAATGTGGCTGGGCTGGACTCCCAGTTCTTCCACTTATCAGCTCTGTAATCTTGGACAAACTTTTGGAATTCCTGTGCTACAATTTTCCCATCTAAAATTTTGACATAATAAAGTACCTAATTCACTGGGTAATTATGAAAGTCAAATGGATTAATACAGGCTAAAGTTTTTGTATAAATCTAGCCCATCATAACCACTCAATAAAATATTACTATCATTAAGAATTGTATGTACATGTTGCATATTCACATAAACACAATTTCATGTTAATTCTCCTATATCTAAAAAGTATTATCTAACAGCATAGGATGCTGTTTCCCCAGAAATCTTGTTTCTTTTGCCTTTGTTCTATGACAGAGATTTTGAAGTTTTCAAAACTATATTCACAGCAGTTTGCAAGTTGTAAAACAGACTATAGGTATGCAATAAATATTTCCTAAAGAAAAAAAAAAGCCATATAGAGATGGAAGGATGGGTAGATACTGGACATTGATTATTAAGTTGTCAAGAGAAAAGTTCATGAAGGAAACAAGATTGCATCAACTCTATTCTAGCCCCCTCATAGAGAAATGCATTGAGCCAATGTCTATAATGTGTTCCAAGGAATTATATGAAAAATTCTTGAAATTAGGCACAAGAGCCAACTGACAACTTAATCATGATAGGTGACCCCAAACAGATGTGGAATCACACAGAAAATTTAAGAGGAGTTAGTAAAGCTGAATTGATTAACTGGGAAGAGGTCTCTTCAAAGAGAAAAAGACTTGAATCTTCAAAAAAAAATTTTAAAAGCAGAGACACAGAGCTTTGCATGTGAGAAAGAAGAGTATTGGGAACAGTTTATAAGAGAAGAGAAGCTTCACCTTCTCCTCCAAAAGGTTAGAGCTGTGCTCTGTGTGACCCACATATTTCAGACTAAATGTGATCACATAGCATGTACCTACGCATGCTTCTAGATTAACAAGCCACCAGTGTGTCCTAGAAATGTAGGAAGCAGACCTCTTGGGTGAAAACTATAAGAACATGAGAATAAGAAGAAATAGTACAGATGAGAGGGATCCCACCTCTGCAAGGCTGTTTATACTCATGATTGTACTGTTCCAACCTTCAGTTGCTGGAATAAGGAGAAAGCAATTCAAAATACAAGTCTTGGCAACATAGCTGAGAAGAAAGGCTGGCTAGCTTGAAGTGCCACTGGCTTAAATTTAGTAGATTGGTTTTTTTTTTCTTTTTTTTTTTTTACTTCTGATTCAACTTCTTAGAACTTACGCTGAGTTCTTGCAAGATGTAGTGCATGAAAACAACAACAACGAAAAATGGGGAATGATTCAGTGTAACAGAACTTTGCAGTAAAATCACAAAGTAAAAACGATCCCTAAAAATTTTTAATCTTGAACTACTATGGCAGTGTTTATTAGCCCAGAGATTATTTACACATACAATGTGAAAAATATTTAATGAACTTATGTTGAAAATATATGACTGAGCTAGCAATCTAATCATTATATAGATGCTACAAATTATGACCTCATGGGGACTGTATTTTTTATTGTTCCCCTAAAGAGGAAAAAGGCTCTGATGGTTATGAGCTGGTTGAGAAGAGAGAGGTTTGAACATATCCTTATTTAATCCTCCAATGTCATTTCCTCAATGGGGCTCTCCCAAACATCCCTATAGAAAATAAGTAGCCAGCACTCACTCTATATCACAGAATGTATCTATGCATAAATTTATAAAGTTTAATTATTTTTTATTGGATTGTTTTCTTTTTCATTGAAGGCAATGTAAGGTATATGAGATGGGGGGTAGTAACATTTTGGGAGGCAGTACAGCAAAATGATTAAAAGCACAGACTTGAGGGCTAAACACACTGAGTAGGAATGCTGGCTCTGCCATGTACTAGATTTATAGTCTGGGCATACTACTTCATGTCTCTATGTGTATTGACTTGTAAAATAAAGTTAATAATAAGATTAATACATCCTAAAATACATAATTCAGATCTGTTTAGTCGATAATAATCACTATGGATGGTCCCCAATTTATGATGGTTTAACTTATGATTTTTCTACTTTATGATGGGACAAAATAGATACTCATTCAGTAGAAACCATACTTGAATTTTGGATTTTGAATTTTCCCTGTCCAGTGATGCAGTATAATACTGTTACGTGAGATATTCAACACTTTGTTATAAAATAGACTTTGTGTTAGATAATTTTGCTCAACTGTAGGCTAATGTAAATATTCTGAGCACATTTAATATAAGCTAGGCTAAGCTATGATGTTTCATAGATTAGGTGTATTAAATGCATTTCTGACTTACAATATTTCTACTTATGATGGGTTGACTGAAATGAAACTCCACCATAAAATGAGGAACATTTGTATAGGAACATCAGGTTTTATTATTAATGTTTACCACTTTCTTCAATGCCTAGAAGAGCAAATGAATAAATATTCAACACACCTATACACACATACACCCTGCATCTCCTACTTCCTAATGAAACGTAGAATATTCATAATCAGGTGTTCCTTTGTAAATAGTTAAAACTGCGCAAAGCACCTCTGTATGTCAGCTATATGAATGGAGCATTACATACTATCTTTAAGCTGTATTTGGCACTATGGGAATCAGTGCTTCCACTGAATTCACTGCTTCTCAACCTATGGTCCTCAGAGTTACTGCAAAACATCTTCAAATCCATAGAGCATCAAATATAGTTAATTGACTGAATAAATTTATCTTGCATCTGACTATTTTTCAAATATATGTAATTTTAATTAATAAAGTATAAATGCATTTAAAACTACTACTAAGTTCAATGGGACCTTTATTGTTTTGTAGTTCCTCAGCAACTGATTCAAAGAATGCAACTAGAATCTCTTGGGATTCTGTAAAGTTTGACATTTAAAAGAAATCTTGTACTTGGAAAGGTTGAGAACCACAGGTCTAGGTTATGGTACATCATTAAAATGTCATCTCTGCCTCCCTGAGCTCCCTGGCAAGCAGCAAAGGGCACTTGAGTCAGGGATACACAAAGACTAAAAGTGCTCCTGCTAAGCCTTCTCTTCTAAAGGGCTCTGGGAGTCATTGCCTGAGTTTGTCCACATTTGGGAAATCTGTTTTAGCAAAAAGGTCAGCCCTTGGCCAGAAACAGCTGAAACCATTGTGGACAAAGATTTCCTTCTTTTTGAATACAGGTAAATTGAGAGAAGGTAGTTGACCACAAGGCTTACACTGTTGCAATGTTTCCGAATTCCAGCGATGTCTTTCTAAACATTTACCTTCATTTAGAGGCTTTTCAATTAGGTGCTAAAGTATTAGCAACTTCACCTACTAATCACCCGCTATCACTATAACCACATTCTAACATTCATGCAACAAATACATATGCACCTACACTGCAATAAACACTGGAGGTGAAATGGTGAACATGAGAAACAGTAAAGGCATTGTGGAACTCCATATCAAGAAGAAAGTTCTAGAATCTCATTAGATTCCAGTTTTCTGGAAATTTCTAAATAAAGGACACCACTATCAAGAAGACATAAGCTCTGTGTTATTTATTCTTTTCTATAAGCATAGTTAAAAAGTTAACGCAGCAGCCCTTCAATTATCTGCATTATTATCAGTGATGGAGATAAGGCTTAGGCAGAACCAGTGCAATGCGTTTGTTCATAAAATCCAGTTTCATTTTGCTCTGCCTGAAAACACAAGACCCTGTTTCCAAATTGCCCTTGCTTAGGTCAGGACTGTGTAATCTGTCTGTCTTGTAAAAATGTGAATGAAATTGACAGATGTAACTTACAGACAGAAGTTGAAAGGAGGTATATGTTCTCCACCTTTCTTCTAAGACCATTAAAGACCCACTGCTAAAGTCACATTAGTAAGAAATAAACATTTCTATGATAAGTTTCTGTTATTTCATGTCTTAATTTGCTACCTAACTAATACACAGTGTGTTCTAAACAAGTTACTTTTCCAAATAAACTGAAGATTAGTCATTAAGCAAAAGGGCACTGCAGATTTGTATTTTATGATTGAGATCTCTGGAAAGTCATGTGACTTCTAAGTCACTATGCTTTCTCTGTAAAATGCATAGAATATCACATGCTATGCAATATTACCATGCAAATTAAGTCAGGGAACTAAATGAGTAAATGTGTGTGTGTGTGTGCGCGCGCGCGCATGCGTGTATTCACACTTCAGGTACATAAAACAGCTCGGTAAATGCTAGTTTCCTCTGTCTTGTATTATTTCTAGTAAATATAAATTGACTAGCAATTAATTAGATGTTTAGAATAATATAGTTTCAAGGATAAACAGAATCTGAAAAATACCTAATCTAGTCCTTATTACATAGATGGGCAAACTAGAGAAGTAAATGGCATTGCCTACAGTAAACTTTTTCTATTATACCATCTGCTATTGAATTAAAGTTAAAAAGTGTTAAGAAATTTAATAAATTATTATCCTTTACATTAGATACTATAGCATCATAATGTGGAATTTAAAGAGTTATTCATCCACAAGTTTTGTATTAAAATGGCTCCTCAACCTTGCCCAAATGTACTGAAATTAGAGGCACAGATATTTCAAGCAGAAGGCAGGTATGGTGACAATGAAGTAGTAGTATTTTCTTTTTGCAAAGCTAATTGGCTTATGTATAAATTGACTGTACAACTATGACTTCATTCGTGAATCAAGTAAGTTAATTTGTGCAAGTAATGTAGCATAGAAGTTAACAGAATCAACACTCATCAATATGGACTTTGGTCTGAATTCCAGTTTCACTATCTTCTAGTTCTGGGGCCATATGCAATTTCACCACTTTTTAGCTTTAGGATGCTAACTCTCAGTTTCCTCCCATAAGAAATCAGGATAAGAATATTTGCTATGTAGAATTTTTTTATTATTAAACGAGTTAATGTTTGTAAAATCACTTAGCACAGTGTCTAACAAACAGTAAACACCCACTAATGATAATTATCACGATGTGCATTAAATCTATTCCTTTCAATATAATCATACAATGGATAAATCTGGGTATAAATATTCATACTCACATATATATTATGAATGAAAGCATGTTACATCTGCTAAATAATTTTTGGCATCTCTAAGAAAATATTATTATCATTATAATTGAGTTACCATATAAAATTCCACTGTTGGAAAACATGAGTGAAATCTGATATATAATATAGGCTTAAAAATTAAAATGTGTATAAACTAAATTTTCAAAAATATTTACGATGTTAGTGTAAACTCTTAAAGGTACTTATTAAATAGGAAATTTTTTTCTCTGCCTTAAGTACAGTATTACCAAATTTCACATATTATCAATTACTCACAGTACTATGACATCAACTATATATGCCACATCTGCTTCTGATTTGGGATACAGAAAGTAAGGAGTATGAACCCAAAGATAACCTAGACACTTGCTTTCTATTTAAATTGAATAGTTAACTTGCTTTTTACTCATTTACATTTTGCTTGTGAGATTGAAGTTGGTAATGTTGAGCAGTCTATTCTTCAGGTCAATAGACCACCACTAACTTTTTGGAGAACAAATTAATAGATTAAAAATTGAAGTAGTCAGCCCTGAACTGTTTTATTCACCCTCCAGAAAATTATCTTTCTAACTTGTGCTTCCAGGATCTTTTGAATTGCTAGCACCCTGCAAAACATTTCTTACGATCTCATCATGAACGTCATTTCTTTTTGTCTTCATTGCTTCTCACATTGCCCTTTTCATGCCTGAACCAAATGAACAAACCTGACTGTGGAATGTGCATTAGAGTCTGGAATAACTCAATTCCATAACAGGTGTGAGTTTCAAGATGCCTTTGTGCCTGCTGAGCTATGCCTTCCTTACCCAACTTGCTAGCCTGCTTTCATGGGACTGGGAAACTGCCTCAGATCCTGATTTATACTCCAGTTTTCTGACTAGGATTGGATATTGTTTCTGAGCTCCAACAATCACAACAGGGTTCTGAAACAGTCCCAATTTTCCTAAGAGTTGGACCCTCTCTCCCTTTTGCCGGCAACTGGCTAGAATCCTACTTCAACCCAGATGGATCTCCATACTCCAGAAACCACACAATTCCCATCCACCTGTTTCTGAGTAGCACTGCTACTGGAAAACTCCAGCTGCTGGGGCCCAACCACCTAATTTGAATCTTCGGATATCAACTCAAGCCAGATAAGAGAAAAAATTTGCTCCATCAACTTGGACCCTGAACCAGATTCCTGCCACCTTACTTGGAGGCCAACTCTCCCGCTGATTATGTTTCCCTAGCCCTGGCACTGCCTATTCCTAACTTATTTTTTTCTTCCTGAAGGCTAGATAATTGAGGGCTCATGGTGCCACATGACCTGCCCCACCAACTTTATTACAATAAATACCTGTGGCAGCCTAATGCTGTCTTCTTTGTCTCTGGCACCTTCATTAATACAGTGTCAATTAAAAGTATCCTCAGTTATACCAAGTATTTCTCTAGAATATTTTGGGCTCATTCCCAAGTCCCTGATGTCTCACCAGCAAAATAATATGGGATTCTCTACAGTTAGGACACTGAGTTTTAAAAAATGTGTATAGTTTATGTACAGTCCTCTGTGGACCAAGAAAGGGAAGCTTTTGTTGCTAGCTCTTCTCTCACACCACATTTCTGGAGCTTTCTGTGTTAGTGCCACTCCCAGCTCCTGGTCTTCCTCCTGTCTTCTCCTGTCCTGTTTTTTCCCCACTGTTCCTATTGTTTCCATTCTCTGCTTCACTTCTTTTCCTTTTCTTTTTTTCCATCTTCAGACTGCAATGAAGACCTTCATACTATAGCTCTGCATACTTGGAAGTATATCTATAGGACAGATTCCTTAAACTGGACTTACAGGGACTGTTCAACACTTTCTAATATGAAATAAAAAGCAATGGTGACATCCTACAAAAATGTTTTGCTTTCCATTCCGTGTTGAAAGAGCACAGATTTCTATACTATTCTAAGTTATGTTAAGAGCATTTGTGGTTGTAAGAAGGGTGAGAAGGTGAGAAGAGGTGGGAGAGAAAGAAAAGAAGGGAAATAGAGAAAAGAGGAAGAGAGAAAACTTGAAGTTTCTCAGGCAGATTAGAGAAACATTTGGTGGGGAGGAAAACATTTAAACTATGCCCAAGCACAATGGCATTCACTTCCAAATTTAAAATTGCCTGCTGATGGTGGCTGAAAACCTGTAACTCTTTTTGTAAATCTTATTTTCACTATTATGGTCTTCTCAGGCTGACATAATTACCTTTTGGGGTTTCATCAGCCTTTGGCAAAATTATAGCATCTACATTTCAAAAATGTTCTATTTCCAGAAAGGAATCTACAGCCTCTTATTTTTTAATACATGGCAGGTGGCTAGCTGTTAACTAACTTTTTTTCCCCTAAAGAATGACATAATCAACCCAAGTATGTTACATTCCCATTGTTGGATATCCTATAACATGAAGTTGTTAAAATCTGACTTCATTTAATAATAAACTAGTGTTTGAAATTATTATTTTTTCATAACCTAGCATCTTGCCAAATTCACCCAAGGTTCCCTTTCACATAATAGCCGTCTGTTATTCTCACTCGATTCACCCTGCAGCAGGTGACAGCTTTGTCGTCAGTCCACATGAGGATAGACTTTTGAACAAAGAAAAGGAAAAATTATCAAAGTAGGAATGCTGTGTCTTTCTTAAAAGTAGTTTGTCTTCCGATTTCATGTGCACATAGGCAACTGAAAATGTTTGGCTGACACTCCTCTGGGAAGTATGGTAAAGTTGAGGGAGAGTGGCTGGCCCCTTGATCTCAAAACCAATGGTGTGTGAGGAATGACTCAAGGAGAATTAAGAACAGGTGGTACTTAAATTTTAGATTTCCAAGTTTAACTATAACAACTCAAGCAGGGAGATCAGGCCTTAGCCAATGACAAACCAAATTCTGGGTAGACTGCTTTATAAATCTGATCCCAGTTGGTTATTTTGCAATAAGAAGCATGCTTTTGACTGAAAAGCTGGTCTTCTCTATTACCCAGGATAACCCCTGCCTAGAAAGAAGGTGGTTTTTAAACAAAATTGTCTGCTAAAACACAGTTATGTCAGCATGGAATCAGCAAATGGGGTATAACATGAAAAAAATAATAGCACCTGCTCATTTGATTGCTTATGATACTTTACACCAGAGCTGGCAATTTTTTCTCTGTCAAACTTCATGTTGTAAATATTTTTAACAACACAGGCCACAGTCTGTATCACAGATATTCAACTCTGGTGTTGCAGCGTGACGCCACTGTAGAAAAGGCGAATAAATAAGTAGGCAAGGCTCTTTTTCCCTCAAAAAAACTGTATATACAAAAACAGGCAGTATGCCAGATTTGCCCTTGGTGTATTCTACATTCAGTTGTGCAACAATATATGAGATTTATCACAGTTACCAGAGGTAGATGTTACCTATTTTATAGGTAAAGAAACTGAAATTCAGAGGAATTAAGTGCTTTACCGGAAGTGGTACTGTAAATAATGCTAAGTTCCTCAAACCAGACTTTGTATTTCAAGTCTCATTCTACTGTATCAAAGTTGAGTAGTTTGGAGTTTATTTTATCCAAGAAGTGGCAAAATCTCATTAAAAATTTGTATTAATTCAAAATGAAGTATTTTCTTCCAATCTTCAGGATATTTGTGTCAATTGAGTGTTATTACTTTTCCCTAACAACATAAGAGAAACACCAAAAATTTAATTCTTTACCTCAATTATTTTTCTAAACTCTAGGTTTATACTAGGATCTGAGTTTGAACATTTAATTCCAATATGAGTCGGTGGCACCAAGAGAAATTCCTTGATTTTCTAAAACTGCATTTATCTTTTTCACAATTGCTAACCATGCTGAGTAGAAGTTGTTGTTGTTGTTTTTTTTTAACTTATCCATTAAAATATTTCCAACTCCTCTGGTTTCAACAATCCTTTTTCAGTCTCTTCAAAGTTAAACATCCTATTAGGGTTGTTTCAAATTTAACTCTTTCACATAATATACTATTTTATAGGTAAGTGCTCAGTCTTTCAGATGTCACTCTTTCTCTTTACTTTTCTCAAGTTTATATGTATGAGAGGGGTTGACCTTGTCCTTACAGAAGTCGGTGAGGGAGACATGAGGTGAATGTTCCTCAGATCCATGAGGTACTGGATCTCTATTGTCTCTTGTGCAGAATATATGAACCCCAGATTGGTGACTGCCAAATAGGCAACAGGCTCCACCAAGCTTTTGGGATGACATGTTGGCAACTCTGCTAGAACTCATAGTACCAATATCTTCACCTAGTCTCAAAGTCTATGGTGGCAACCTTGTCTTGACTCCAAGTCTCTGCTACCCACAGGCAATTTTAACACCTCTTCATCACTTCACTGGGACATACAGGAAAGTCTGTGATTCCAGAATGCCCTAAAGACCATGTATCTACCTGCTTTACAGCAAAGATATGCATAACTACCACATGCCATGTTAGAAGTATCTGTGGGCTAGACTCCCAACTGAGGCTTGAAGACACTCAGGAAACCATGATCAGCCTGAATGGACTCAGGCCCTCTCATAACCATGTCAATTCCTGTTTTCAATTTTAGACAGATAATAAAGCCCTTCTTCATGATCTGCAGACCCTTTTCTCTGTCCTCTCCTTTGCAATCCTTTCCCCACCAACTATCAGGACTTCAAGAAGCATATGCTCATTCATTTATTCTTAGTTTTTCTGTCTCTGTCTTTCTCTCATTTCATCTCTTTCTCTTTCTCTTTCTTTTTCTCTTCCCTTCATGAGGCATAGCATGAGTGAGGCCAATCAAACTTGATCTCAGTCATGAGATCTAGATAAAAGAATCTAGAAAATCCTGTTTAACGATGCCTGACTTTCAAGATAATTGTCTTCTGTAAACTTCTATTTGTAGGATCAGAAGCTGAATATTAGTTCACTTTCTCTTTGATTTCACCTGGCATTCTTAATCTCTTTCTGTGGCAGATAGATGCCTAAAGTTAACTGAGAAATTAAATGTGGATATATGACACACACACACACACACATACATACATACAGAAATATATACATATTAATACATTTTTAAAGTATAAACAGGAATAACATCAGCAAGGTGACTGACTAGAGTGGTCTAGCATTTGTTGCACCCTCTAAACAAAAAGGAACCAAACAGTGAATAAACAATATGTTTCAACTGGAGCAATTGAGAAAGTATGCTGAAGGAAAATGCAAAATCTCTGTGGATCGTGGAAACCCAAGATAGCACCATAGAGAAGGGTGCAAGACACCCTACCCTTGCCAAACTGTCTCCCTCACCAGGACAGGCTTTGAATCAGGAGATATTTCTTCTTATAAGATAAAAGTAAGCTGGGGACCCCAAGTGGTCTCCATTGTCACCACAGATGTCAATGATCCTTTCTATAGTACAGCACCCCTGCCGAGTCTTCACAGGCCCTGAATCCAGTTTGGAGAGTTTCTGGGAATTTGCATACCTCCCAGAATCAGGGTGGTCTCAGAACAGGAGACCCTTTCAACTCCCATGACCTAAGCTGCTATGGCACAGCACCATCTTGAAAACAGACCTACTAATAGAATGCTTCTGCCATGGGGTCCAGTGGCCACTCTCTCTATCCCTGAGGACCTACTGCAATTCCACTATGTGAACACTGTTGCCTGCAGCTCTATGATCGCACCTACATGAAGCCTTGGCCTGGTGGAACAACTGAGACCACAATGTTCAAACCCATGCAATGCCCCATCCCCACCAACCAGGCCAGAGGCAGCCCTGCCTCCTCAGAGAAACCACTGAACAACCAACCAAACTACCGTGTTCATGTGAAACTGCAACTGACTCAATGGCCAGTCTAGCAGCAGCCCTACCTCCACAAAGAGACCACCACACAGCCACCCAGCCTCCTGCACCTACATGTACCAGGCCTGACAACCATCCCAGATCTTCCACTTTCAGAAAAACCACACCACTGCCATCACAACTGCCATCGCAACTCCCACAGCCTAGTCCACCAAGGCAATCACAGATATAATTGACAAGGATTACAGCTAAAGAAACTGTGCAAAGACCATGCTACCAAGCCCACCTTGAACTAAAGCCAATGTACCATGCCCAACTGATGTCCTAGGACCCATCTACAGGAAAAAGTCTCTCCCTACAAAAGCTTTACCATAAATTTAGAAAAAGCAACTGTTTCCCTAGATGTGCAGATATCAATATAGGGGAAACAGGAAACATGAAAAAGCAAGGAAATAAAACACCCTGAAAGGAACACAATAAGTCTCTAGTAGTTGTCCCCAAAGAAAAGGATATTTACAAAATACCTGAAAAGTATTTCAAAATAATGTTATGAAGGAAAGTCAGTGAGATACTGGAAAATACAGAGAAACAATTCAATGAAATTAGAAAAACTATTATTGATCTGAAGTGAAATTCAACAAACAGCTATCATAAAAAAGAGCTAAAAAGAAATCTTAAAGCTAAAGAATTCAAACAAAAAATACAAAAGAAAGCTTCAACCAACCAACTAAATCAAACAGAAGATAAAATTTCTATACTTGAATACAGTCCTTTGAAATAACCCAGTCAGAGTGGGGGGAAAAATAAAAATAAAAAAGAATGAACATTGCCTGTGGGATTTATGGGACATAATTAAGCAAATTGTTGCATTGTAGAAGTACCAGAGAGAGAAAAGATGGAGAAAGGCACAGAAAATCTGTTTAACAAAATAGTAGCTGGAAATTTCCCAGTCTTAGTAGAAATTGTGGACCTTTGGATCCATACCTGTATTCTCCTGGAAGCTCAAAGCTTACCAATTAGATTCAATCCAAAAAAATCCTCTCTGAGGCACTTTATAATTAAACTGTCCAAAGTCAAAAACAAAAAGAATTCTAAAAGCTTCAAGAGAAAAGCATCAAGTCACATATAAAGGAATTCCCGTTAGACTATCAGCAGAAACCTTACAGGTCAAAAGTGAATGGAATAATGTAGTTGAAGTGCCAAAAATAAAATGAAAAACTGTTAGACAAGAATACTACATTCACCAATGCTATTATTTAGAAATAAAGAAATGAAGACCTTTCCAGATAAAAAAAGCTGAGGAAATTAATCACCACTAAACTAGCCTTACAAGAAATGTCTAAGAGAGTGCTACAATTGGAAATGGAAAAACAATAATTTTCATCATGAAAACATGTATATCTATAAAACTAACCAATAAAGTTAAATTTATAATCAAACTCAGAATATCCCAGAGTTGTAATGGTGCTATGTACATCTTTCAGTCCTCTAGTATGAAGGTTCAAAGACAGAATGGTCAGAAACAACAACAGCTCCAATTAGTGGTTCAGGAATACACAATAGATAAAGATGTAAAATAAGGCAACAAAAATATAAATTGTCAGGCAGAGGAGAAGAGTCTAGGGGATTTTGATGTGACCAAAGTTAAGTTGCTATTATCTTAACTTTATATTATGACTGTTATAGCTAAAAGACCCTTTATGTTAGTTCCATAATAATCACAAAGAAAGAAATTACAGCAGATATACAAAAAAGAGAAAGTAAACAAAGCTTAGTACCAAAAACAAAACAAAAAAAACCACAAAAAAACCCCACAAACCGCACAGATAAATGACAAGAGAGAAGCAAAGGATCTACAAAACAACAATTAACAAACACTGGACATTGGATCCACATCTGTATTCTCCTGGAAACTCAAAGGTCTCCAATCAGATTCAATCCAAAAAGATCCTCTCTGAGGCACATCATAATCAAACTGTTTATAAACAGTTTTAGAAAAAATGTCGTCTAATCTAGAAAACAATTAACAAAATGACAGGAGTAGGTCCTTATTTATCAACAAAAACCTTGAATGTAAATAAATTATTCAATTAAAATATATAAAGTAACTGGATAAATATTTTTTTAAAATACCCAACTATATAGTGGCTACAAGAGACACCCCTCACCATTAAAGACTAACAAACACTGAAAGTGAAGGAATGGAAAAGGGTATTTCATGTAAAGAGAAACCAAAAGCAAGCAGGAGTAGATACTTACATTTGACAAAATAGACTACAAATTAAAGACTACAAAAAGAGATAAAGAAGGTCACTATATAATGATAAAGGAGTCAATTCAGTAAGAATACCTAGCATCTATAAATATCTATGCACCCAATACCAAAGCTCCCAGGCATATAAAGCAAACATTAATAGATTTAAAATGGAAGACAGACAGCAATACAATAATAGTGGGGGACTTCAACATCGCACTCTTAATGGACAGATCATCTAAAAAGAAAATCAAGAAAG
This sequence comes from Papio anubis, assembly GCF_008728515.1. NCBI lineage: Eukaryota > Metazoa > Chordata > Mammalia > Primates > Cercopithecidae > Papio > Papio anubis. The sequence continues at coordinate 26,746,876 of NC_044977.1, forward strand.
AAATATCAGACTTGAACTTTTCCATAGACCAAAAGGACCACAGGCTAAATGGACCATAAATCAAAGGGACCATAGATTCGATGGACCTAAGAGACATTCTGTCCAACATCTGCAGAATTCACAGTTTTCTCAACTGCACATGGAATATTATCCAGGATAGAACATATGTTAAAACACAAAACAAATCTTAACAAATATAAGAACACTGAAATCATATCAAGTATATTTTCTGACCACGATGGAATAAAAACATGAATCAAGAATAAATAAATTTCAGAAACTTTACAAATACATGTGAATTAAACAACATGCTCCTAAATAACCAGTGGGTCAATACTTAAAATAAAAGTGGAAGTTAAAACATTACACCGAAACCTATGGGACACAGCAAAAGCAGTTCTAAGAGGGAAGTTGATAGCAATAAACACTTACATCAAAAAAGAAGAAAGATTTCTAATGAACAACCTAACAGTGCATCTCAAGGAATTAGAAAAAAAAGAAAACGAAAACAAATACAAAATACATAGAAAGGAAGAAATAATAAAGCTCAGAGCAGAAATAAATGAATTATAGACTAAAAGAATTCATAAGACTGATGAAACAAGTTTTTTTTAAAAAAAAAAAAAAACAAAAGTGGCAAACCCTTAGCTAAACCGACTAAGAATAAAAAAGAAAAGACAAATAAAATCAGATATTAAAAAGTAGACATTACAACTGATAGCACATAACTACAAAGGACCATAAAAGACTATTATGAAAACTATACTCCAACAAATTTGATAACATACAAGAAATGGATACATTCCTGGGCACATAGAACCCACTAAGATTAAATTATAAAATAATAGAAACTCTGAAAAGACCAATAATGAATGAGGAAATTGAATCAGTAATAAAAAGTCTTCCATCAAAGAAAAGCCCAGGATATGATGGCTTCACTGCTGAATTCTACCAAATATTCAAAGAACTAGTAACAATTTTCATCAAACTATTACAGAAAAATCAAAGAGGAAGAAATACTTCCAAACTTACTTTATGAGGAGAACATTACCCTGACTCTCAAACCAGACAATGACACACCCAAAAAAGAAAACTGCAAGACAATATTACTGATAAACATAGCCAAAAATTTTTCAACAAGATAATAGCAAACTGAATTCAACCACAGATTAAAAAGATCATTCACTATAATCAGGTGGAATTCATGTCAAGAACACAAGCATGGTTTAACAAATGCAAATCAATAAACATTATATATTGCATTAACAGGAAAAAATAAAAAAAAACATATGATCATTTCAATAGATGCAGAAATTCCTTTGACAAAATTCAGCAGCTCTTCATGATATAAAAAACAAAACTCTTGACAAATTTGGTGCAGAAGATACATACCCCAACATAATAAAGGCCATATATGGCATACCCATAGCTAACATCACACTGAACCAGGAAAAGCTAAAAAGTTTCTCCTCTAAGAATAGGAACAAGACAAGAATGCCCACTTTCACCATGTCTATTCCATATAGTACTGGACGTCCTGGCCTGAGCAATCAGACATGAGAAAGAAATAAAAGATATTCAATTAAATAGAAGGAAGTCAAATTGTTACTGTTCGCAGACATGATTTTATAAATAGAAAACCCAAAAGACTTCACCAAAAAACTGTTAGAGCTAAAAAAAACCAAATTTATTAAAGTTGCAAGATAAAAAAATCAACATACAAAAATCAGTAGCATCTCAGGCTGGGCGCGGTGGCTCATGCCTGTAATCCCAGCACTTTGGGAGGCCGAGGCGGGTGGATCACAAGGTCAGGAGATCGAGACCATCCTGGCTAACACGGTGAAACCCCGTCTCTATTAAAAATAAAAAAAAAAAATTAGCCAGGCATGGTGGTAGGCGCCTGTAGTCCCAGCTACTCGGGAGGCTGAGGCAGGAGAACGGCATGAACCCAGGAGGCAGAGCTTGCGGTGAGCCGAGATCAGGCCACTGCACTCCAGCCTGGGCCACAGAGCAAGACTCTGTCTCAAAATGAATAAATAAATAAATGAAAATCAGCAGCATTTCTATGCACTAACATCTGAAAAAGAAATAAGAAAAGGATTCCACTTATAATAGCTACGATAATAAAGATACCTAGGAATAAATTTAATCAAGAAGGTGAAATTTAGATACATTGAAAACGACAAAACTTTGATGAAAAAAATTGAAGAGTACAAAAATATATGAAAACGTTCATGGTTTGGAAGAATTAATATGCTTAAAATAACCATACTACCCAAAGGGATCTGCATATTTAATGTATTCTCTATCAAAATATCAATGACATTCTTCACAGAAATAAAAAAAGCAGCAATCCTAAAATTCATGTAGAATCACAAAAGATCATGAACAGCCAAAGCAATCTTGAGCAAAAAGAACAAAGCTGGAAGCATCACACTACCTAATTTCAAAATATAGGAACCAAAACTGTATGGTTCTAGCATAAAAACAGACATATAGACCAATGGAGCAGAATAGAGAGCCTAGGGAAAAAATTGTGCACCTACAGACAACTGGTTTTCAACAAATGTGTGAGAACACATATTGGGAAAAAAGACAGTCTCTTTAATAAATGGTGCTGGGAAAATTGGATATCCACATGCAAAAATAAGACTAGACCCCTACCTTTTACTGTATACAAAAGTCAACTCGAAATGGATAGAAAGGCTTAAACATAAAATCCAGAACTGTGGAACTACTAGAAGAAAACATAGAGGAAGTGCCTTATAACATTGGGTTGGGCAAGGATTTTAAGTAACACCTAAAAAGCACAGGTGACACAAGCAAAGACAAATAATTAGGATTAAAGCAAACTGAAAAGCTTTTACACCACAAAAGAAACAATTAACAGAGTGAAAAGCCAGTCTCTACAAAGGGGAAAAAGGAAATTGCAAATTATACGTCTCACAAGGGGTTAATATCCAGAATATAAAATCAACTTAAACAAATCAACAGGAAACACACAGGCACACACACACACACACACACACACACACACAAATGACATAGTTTAAAAGTGGACAAAAGACATTACTAGATATTTCTTAAAAGAAGACATACAAATGGCTAACAGGCATATGAAAAAATGCTCAGCATCACTAATCATCAGGGAAATTCGCATTAAAACCATAATGAGATACCACTTCACTCCAGTTAGAATAGCTATTATAAAAAAGACAAAAGAAAAAAGGTGTTGGCAATGATCTGGAGAAAAGGAAACACTTTTACACACTGCTTGTGGAATTGTAAATTAGTACAGCAACTATGGAAAACAGTATGGAGGTTTCTCAAAGCATTAAAAATAGAACTACCATATTATCCAGTAATCTCACTACTGGTTATGTATCCAAAGGAAATGAAATCATGTCAAAAATATATCTGTACTCCCATGTTTATTGTAGCACTATTTACAATAGCCAAGATAAGGAATCAACCTAACTATACAACAACAAATGAAATAAAGAAATGAAGAACATTTGGCATATATACACATTGGAATACTATTTAGCCATAAAAAAGAATGAAATTCTGCCATTTTTTTGACAACATGGATGAAACTGGAGGACATCATGCTAAGTGAAATACCCTAGGCACAGAAAGGCAAATACTGCATGATCTCACTTATATGTGGAATCTGGAAAAAAAAAAGTCGATATCATAGATGCAGGAAGTAGAACAGTGGTTACCAGAGACTGAGGAGGAAAGGCAGGAAGAGAAAGATGACAAGAGAGTACGAAGTCACAATGGGAAGGAATAAGTTCTAGTGTTCTATTGCACAGTAGGGAGACTATGGCTAACCATAAGGTATTGTATATTACAAAACACCTAGAAGAAAATCTTTTGAATGTTTTCACCACAAAGAAATAATAAATATATGAGGTGATAGACATGCTAACTACTCGGGTTTCTTCATTATATAACATACGTATGTATATAAACATTAATTGTGTCCCATAAATATGTACAATTACAATGGCAATCTTAAAATGATACATAAAATTATATTACATACTCACTGCTACAGTATCTCTCAATATACGCACATATTTTCATAACATTAAATTTCTATGTTCCTAAAACATTTTTTATTGCTAATACTTTAGTTTGGATCATCAGAGCCAAAGAAATAAATATGTAAGTCATTTCCAAATGGAGAGTTATACTGCAGAGATAAAACCTTTCACAATTCATGGATTCTTTTAAGAGCAGTAACAGAGAACAGCACATTTCTACCTATTCAATAGATTAACATTTAAAATTTAAATCCTGGTCCTCAATCCACAGAACTGTGCAAATAGATAAAGCGGAGGGGAGGGGAGGTGTCTAGAAACAATTATGTAAGATAGTCAAGATAGCATAATAGAACGTGTATTTGAAACACCTGGATTAGAATATAGGCCATCGAATTAAAACATGGCACTTCTCAACAACCTAAAAACTAAAAATGTCAGGTTTCTGTGAGACAAGATGTCATCTTATATTATCTATTATCTATTATTATTATTATTATTGAGATGGAGTTTCAGTCTTGTCACTCAGGGTGGAGTGCCGGGGCGCAATCTCAACTCACTGCAACCTCTGCCTCCTGGGTTCAAGCGATTCTCCTGACTCAGCCTTCTGAGTAGCTGGGATTACAGGCATCTGTAATCCCATCCAGCTAATTTTTGTATTTTTACTAGAGACAGGGTTTCACCATGTTGGCCAGGCTGGTCTCAAATTCCTGACATCAGGTGATTCATCCGCCTTGCCTCCCAAAGTCCTGGGATTACAGGCGTGAGCAATCATGCCCGGCCTTATTTCCTTAATAGTCTAGAGTCAAAACTGAAATAATTCCATCACACTCATGGCATCACAATTACCATCTTCTGTGATCCCTTCCATCATTTGACTATTTTATAAACAGAAAGTTCATTTTATTATTATAATTTTGCAAAGCCGTTTTTTGACAGCATATTAACTTATCCTAATAATGCTCTATTAAATGAATAAATCTTTATATATAGATAAGTAATCACACACACACACATGTTATGATCTACCCAGAGCAGTTTATAATTTTATTATAAAATTTCATTTGAGGAGTTATGTAACTATGCTATATTCAAATCTGTGTTATGAGTCATGTGGTAACAAAGGTCTTCCCTAATTATATTTGTAATTAAAGTTTCCCTATAAGTCCTTTTCTCCAACTCATTGATCGTTTTTGTGATAGCTGAACCATTTCAACATTCCTACTTGTTAGATGAATTCAACAGTCTAATAATGTTTTGAATATTTGTTTACATTTTTTCGAGAACTACTGAAAAATCTCTGGTTTTATTTTTCCTTTATTATCCCTTTTCTGCTTGCATTTGATATCATTTTGTTAGACTGTCCATTGGTTTCTATACTAAATTATAAATGCTTGCCTTACATCATGGGTTTTACATCTTTCACTGTATCTTGAAACCTATTTTTTAAATTCTGGAAACAAAAGACATTAATATTGCACTTAAGCTATTGACTATAAAGCTGTTAGTGGTTTAACTCAAATTGCCCTATGTGGAGAATTCATGTCCCAACACACAATTGTTAAATCTTTATATGCAGAATGACATATCAAATATACTATGTTTAAGACAGTTAATTCTCCCTTGCTCATGAGGAAAACACAAATATCTTGTTAGCATATACTATATTTAAGACAGTTAATTGTCCCTTGCTCGTGAGGAAAACAGAAATATTTTGTTAGCAGGTGTTACTTACTGAGTAGCTGGACTGCCTCAGTAAAAGTCCAAGAACAGTAATTTGGAGGGAGCAAATACAGTGACATAGAAAGAAATTCTACTTTCTGAGGATTCCTAAATGCTTTTAAACCATGCTCTTCTTCATGAGACACTGAAAGCACCTGGACCTTCCATCTTTCATCCCAAATTCCTTTTCATCAGCTTATTTGTCACTTGCTTCTTAAGAATTCTTTGTGCTTCCCATACTACTGGATCTTTTCTGCCTTGTTTATTGCCTCAGACTAATCAAGTAAACTAAACTCTCATTCTCTCAATGAACAATAGGTAAGCATTAACTGAAATCTCATAAATATCTGTATTTAATCTTTCTATGAAAGCAGACATGCAGACTCTGTTTCCCACTGAGAGGTGAAGCTGGCTGGGCTTCTGGGTCCCGTGGGGACTTGGAGAACTTTTCTGTCTAGCGCTTGGTATGTTTACTTGGATTGTAAACATACCAATCAGTGCTCTGTGTCTAGCTAAAGGTTTGTAAACACACCAATCAGCACTCTGTAAAAACGCACCAATCAGCACTGTGTCAAGCTAAAGATTTATAAATGCACCAATCAGCACTCTGTAAAAATGGACCAATCAGCACTCTGTAAAAATGGACCAATCAGCACTCTGTAAAAATGGACCAATCAGCACTCTGTAAAATGGACCAATCAGCAGGATGTGGGTGGGGCCATATAAGGCAATAAAAGCTGGCCACCTGCGCCAGCAGCAGCAATTAGCTCAAGTTGCCCTCTATGCTTTGGAAGCTTTGTTCACTCTTCACAATAAATCTTGCTGCTGCTTGCTCTTTGGGTCCGCGCTACCTTTATGAGTTGTAACACTCACTGCAAAGGTCTGCGGCTTCACTCCTGAAGTCAGCGAGACCACGAACCCACTGGGAGGAACAAACAGCTCCAGACACACCACTTTTAAGAGCTGTAACACTCACTGTGAAGGTCTGTGGCTTCACTTCTGAAGTCAAGCGAGACCATGAACCCACCAGAAGGAAGAAACTCCAGACACATCTGAACATCTGAAGGAAGAAACTCTGGATACACCATCTTTAAGAACTGTCACACTCACCACGAGGGTCCACAGCTTCATTCTTGAAGTCAGGGAGACCAAGAACCCACCAGAAGGAACCAATTCCAGACACACCATCACTAATCCTCAGTGCCGAACACTTCATCTGACTGTGTGATGTCCACATGCCTTTGTTAAATGCTTCATGTGGTGATAATATTTACATGTAAAAGAGTCTCCTAGAGTTTTAAAAATTTTAGTTCTTTTGACTCATATATGCACAGACATATTATTTTTCCTTGTAATAAAACAAGATGTTCTTATTAATAAGGTTCTCTACATTCTCATTTATAAAATCTCTCCTACCTTTCCCTTGGCAATATGATTTTATGAACAGCTAGGAAGGTCTTTCTGTTTTTTTGCATCTGCTCACTGATTCAAACACCAAGCTTCCGTTTTCTCATCAACAAAATGGTCAATAAAGAAGAAACCTCTTCCTCATAGTATAGTTAAGAGGATTAAATGCAGCAAATTATTCATGAGTAGATTTACTCAAAAATACCTACCAGATATTCCCAATGCTCAATAAATATCAATTGCCTTTTTTCTCTTTCTCTTCTTGTTCTAGCTGCAAAACAAAATATCATCTACAACTATTTCATTACAAGAAAAGATGAGACTCTCTGTTTACACAAAGACTTTTTCTACCTTAGAAAGTAAGCAAACTCACAGAGCAGTGCTAAACACAAATACCAGTTGTATAGGTGACAGAGAGCTGAAGTCAGTTCACTAAATCATGAGAGAATACAAAGTTTAATAAAGAGTTTAATTGGAAACTGTAATACCTCAGTCTGCTCCAACATCTTTTATTGGATCCTGATTATTATTGCCTGTGGCAGATAAGCTTTAGATCACTCTGAATAAGGTGAAGTGTGCCACTAACTGTTACATTTGAACTCTTACCAGATTAGAAATTGTGCACCTAGGCACATAACACATAATAAATTTCAGGTCCCTTTTTTCTGTTTTCAGGGGATTATTTCTATCTAGGATGTTTTGATGTATTATTTTGAAATAAATTTTGCACAGGATAATATGTTCCCTAAGACTTTTTCTCAGGTGAAAGAAAGGAACACAGCCACACCAGACTAGTGGAAAGCAAGATGTAGTTAGCATCCACCTTCCTAAATGCAGGACCAACCCAATCTGTAGGTCAGTTACAGAACTGAAAATACTGTCTTTGTTTAGGAAAAGTACTACTTTACATGAAAAAAAGAAAAAAATAATCTGTCTTTAGAAGAACTGATCCAATTCAGAGGAAGGAGAAAATGAACCAACACTTAGAATATAACAGGCTAGGCACAAAACTCTAACAGGAATTGTTATTCATATTTAACAGAAAAATGGGCTCATAGAGTTAAATGGAAGTCACACAGCTAGCAAGTAAATAAACAAGGATTCAAACTTAGCAGGGTGTCTTTTCTGCCTTTCAAACATGCTTGATTCTACTCCTCCTTCCTGTTTTATGACCAAAAGACTCAGGATTGTTGCTAGGATCAAATTAGTAATGTATTAAGTAAAAGAAATCTGTTTTAAAACCTGAAGGATCAAGGTGTCTGGTAAACACATAGGCACACCCTGAGCCAGTTTTTCCACAGTAAAATGGAATGTTGCCAAAATAAAATTGGATGAAATTCTAAGAATCCTTTGGAGAGTTAAAATACTGTAATTTTATTGTTGTTGTTTTTGTTTTTGAGACAGAGTCTCACTCTGTCACCCAGGCTAGAGGGCAGTGGTGTGATCTCAGCTCACTGCGACCCCAGCCTCCTGGATTCAAGTAATTCTCCTACCTCAGCCTCCCGAGTAGCAGGGATTACAGGCATGCACCACCACGCCCAGCTAATTTTTGTATTTTTAGTAGAGACAGGTTTTGCCATGTTGGCCAGGCTGGTCTTGAACTCCTGACCTAAGGCAATCCACCGGCCTTGGGCTACCAAAGTGCTGAGATTATAGTATAAGCCAATGCGCTTGGGATCTGTAATGTATTTTAATTGAATTTATGTTATTTACAGCAAAGAATCAGAAAGTCATGTGCCTTAAGACCCTTCTTTCTTCTCTTACTTTTCCTCCTCACTTCCCTTTCACCTCTCTCCTAATCACATATTCCCATATGTGAAGACAGCTAAGTCCTTAAAACAAATTTTCAAGAAAATAAAAAAAGAGGATGAAGAGGAGAATGCATAAAAGCTTCAGGCAGGAAGGAAATTGTATTCATAGCTAAGGGTAGCATTCTCAGAATTCTTTCAGAATTATAAAATATTCTTATTTATTTGATTTGTAAGCTCCTTAAGGCCAGGAATGGTATCTAAAGACTCTTTGTATTCCCAGCAAGTAGCACAGAAAAAAAAAGCTTAATAAATGTTTACTGTTCATAGGCAATACATACACGGAGAAGGAGAGAAAGAGAGGGGAATGATGATTAATTTATAGTTAATTCTTTCACTGCAAGGATTTTGTTGCACCCCTCTTGTATTAGTGTGCTCTCATGCTGCTAATAAGGACATACCTGAGACTGTGTAATGTATAAAGGAAAGAAGTTTAATTGACTCACAGTTCAGTGAGACTGGGAGACCTCAGGAAACTCACAATTATGGCAAAAAGGGAAGCAAACATGTCCTTCTTCACATGGCAGCAGGAAGAAGAAGTGCCAAGCAAGAGGGGAAAAGCTCCTTAAAAAACCATCAGGTCTCGTGAGGACTCACTCACTATCACAAGAACAGCAGCATGGGTGTAGCCATCCCCATGATTCAATTACCTCCCACTGTGTCACTCCCACAACAGGCGGGGATTATGGGAACTACAATCCAAAATAAAATTTGGGTGGGGACACAGCCAAACCACATCACCTCTTGAGATTATTGAAACAACTACAGTGAGTTTCAAAAGCAGAAGTTTCATATTTTAACAGGGAAAGAAAAAAGAATTAAAAATTCAAATTAAGTGGCCAGTAGGTAGGAAGAAACCAGAAAATTAAGATGTAAACAAAGGCAAGGGAAAAAATTGTTTTAGGAAGAGAAAGGATAGAATCAGTTTCCTCAGTGAGGTCAAATATAATATGTAAGGAGGTGTCCAAAGAATTAAGCAACAAGGAGCACATTGATAAACATCAGAAGAAGTAAACTGATTCAGTCTTCTAATATGACTATAGTTTTGTTTCTTGAAAGAACATCTAAAATGTCTAAATTATCTCATGCTGATTTACATGAAAAACCAATTGCCCATAATAAATGCATTCATCCATTTGTGCAAATAGAGCACTTGCTATCATTATGCTGGACAGTGGGGATAAGGAATAGATAAATATTGTGAATGTTTACACCACCATTCAACTACTTTACCATTTTTCTCAAACTCTGGTTTGCGTCAAAATCACCTTCAGAGGCTTTCGGAAAATACATTTGGAAACCACATAATTTTCATTTGGATTTAGCCCAAAACTGAGACAATTTGAATCATACACTATAGGACCAAAGTATCTATATTTTTATAAACTTCAAAGGTAAATTTAATGCACATCAGTGTTTTAAACCCTAACATAGTATTTCTCTAATAGCCATATTGTAAAGGTAAATCTGTGACTTTCATTTCTATTTCAGAAAGACGGAAAACTCAGATAACCTAAAAATTCTCAAGCTCTAACAGCAAGAAACACCGAGTAGAATATAGTATCTTTTTGCTTCTGGTTAAAATGTAAAAGATGAAAAAAACCTTGGTTCTTGTGGTAAAAATGAGAAAAACCTAGACCAAAGAAAAGTTAAAATTTTAATATGACTAAGGAAGATTAGATGCTTCAAAGAAGCCTTGATAAACTGGCATTGGTACCTACTGAATTCTTCCACACCTTGGCACAGGTATCTGGTTTAGTTATGGCAAATTAAAGTGAGAGGTGCTAAAGATGGAAAGATTTTATGGAAAATAGGAGAGGTCAGAATCACCTTGAATGATCATGTAACTGAATCGGAGTACAAAAAAGGCCCAAGCACGAAACAAATTGCTGGTTGGATAATTCTCTCTACCAACAATACCCTCAAATTTTGCAAAAAAGACCTGCAGTAAAGGAGGATCTGAAAACATGATCCTGTGCATTCTCAAAGTGGCTGGATTTTTGAGTCCTAAAGGTGATGAATCTGAAGAATAACCAACATATTGGAAAGGGCAGGCAACTCACTCCCAACTCAAATATTTACAAGCTAAAAGGGGGTGGAATTCAATATGATTATAGCTGTTGCCCAGGCTTATCTCAACACAATATGCTAAGGACAAGAAATGATAAGGACCTCATTCTAATCACATAACCTAAGAAAGGGATTTTATTCTCTGGACTTCAGCACAACCAATATGTTACTTCAATCTCAACTTTTGAATGAATGATATTTGGCATAAAAATCTTAAAATGTGAAAGGTAGAAAATTTAAATTGAAGTAACAAAGATCTACTGATACAAGTAGAAAACAAATAGTAAGATGATAGACTTGTACCAAAATCATACCATAACTATGTTAAAAGTTATTGGGAAAAAATTCCAAAACTAAATACTGTTTATATGAGACATGCTTAAAATGTCTCCTGTAAACAGTATTCAGTTTTACATATTTAGATTTATAGATACTAATAGGTTAAAAAGAAGGGAAAAGATACTAAGGCAAACAACAATTATTAGAAAATTAAAGTAGCTATATCAATATACAAAATAGATGTTAAGACAAAAAATGTTACAAAAAATTACTCATTTCATGGTGACAAAAAGTTAATTTATCAAAAAACGACAATACTAAAGAGGTATACACCTGCTAACACAACTTCAAAACATACGAAGCATTAATTGACAGTAAGGGGGCATACTCTTGCCAGTGGACAAAGAAAGGGTTCAACTGAACTACAAGTTATTGTTTATGCCAGACATTTTGGATTCCTTCTCTCCAAATGAGTATTTTGTGTAGTTCAGCATTATTAGTAATCATTTTCAGTAATTGTTCACAGTTAAATACCCTGCGCAATATGGTAACTTCTCTTCTTGCCCGCCCAGGGTATTTAACAGTGAACAATAGGGGAAGTAGAGATGGTTTGCATAATGGGGACAGGGGCGAATACATGTGGAACCCAGGTAATCTTCTTGTATGACAACTGATACTCCTTTGCCCCACACAGTAGCTGTAAATATACCTTTGGAGGAGCCCTGGACTGAAAATGATTACCAAAGTTTCAGACCACTCTGAAAGGAAGAATCGAGTCACAACAGTTAGTAAGCTACTGAGATCTAACAATGTGATAGGTGAATTTGAAATGAAGAATGGAAACTAAAAAGAAAAATATCAGGTTTAGCCCCAATATCAACTGCAGATATCGGGGCTGTAGTTTGTTTCCCTAATATCCTTCTTCTAAATTTCACCTTAAAAATATTAAAGTTATGAATAAGTTAATCCCTGAATTTGTGTGGAGAAGTATTAGGTTGGTGCAAAAGTACTTGCAGTTTTTGCTATTAAAAGTAATAAAAGAGCCCCCACAGAATTATCTTGTTCCTTTCTGCCATGTGAGAAATTAAGTAGAACCTGGGTTCTGGAAGAGGGCTCTTACCATAACCCAACCATGCTGACACCCTGATCTCGGACTTCCAGCCTCCCGAACTGTGGGAAATAAACCTGTATTGTTTATAAGCCACACAGTCTATCGCCATTCATTACAGCAGCATCAAGACAGAGGTGTAAAGAAATAAGAGTGGCTGCAAAAAGTTGTTTTGTTTTTATTTATGAGGTTTGGTCCTGCTAAAAGTTTTCTATTCTATATTACCTATAGTTCTCAATTATCTACTTTCCACTTTTCTCTGAGAAATAAAAGTTAGTATCTGATATGGTTAGGCTTTTTGTCCCCACCTAAATCTCATCTTGAATTATAATTCCCATAATCCCTAGAATCACCGCATGTCAAAGGAGAGACCATGTAGCGGTAATTGCATCATGGGGGCGGTTTCCTCCATGCTGTTCTCATGATAGTGAGTGAATTCTCACGAGACCTCATAGTTTTATAAAGGGCTCTTCCCACTTCGCTCAGCACTTCTCCTTCCTGCCGCCTTGTGAAGAAGGTGCCTTGCTTCCCCTTCACCTTCCACAATGATTGTAAGTTTCCAGAGACCTCCTCAGCCCTGCTGAACTGTGAGTCAACTAAATTTCTTTCCTTTATAAATCACTCACTCTTGTGCAGTTCTTTATATCCGTATATAAATGGACTAATAAAGTATCCAAAATATTAAATACCAAAAAAATTAAAAGATACGCCAGATATTTCTACTGAGACTACAAAACACTGCCAAAAATACTTTAAAGAAAATCTAAATAAATACAAAGATATGCATGATAATGTATCAGAAGATTCAATATTTATAGATACAATTTTCCTCAAATTGATCTGAAAAATCTTTTTTTGAGTTGGAGTCTCACTCTGTTGCCCAGGTTGGAGTGCAGTGGCGTGATCATGGCTCACTGCAGTCTTGAACTCCTGGGCTCAAGTGATCCTCCCACCTCAGCCTCCCAAATACCTGGGACTACAAGTGCATGCCAATAGACCCAGTTAAATTTTTTGTTATTATTATTATTACTATTATTTAGAGACTGGATCTAGCTATGTTACCAAGGCTGCTCTCAAACTTTTTTCTCAAGTGATACTTTCACCTCACCCTCCCAATTTACTGGGATTACAGGCATGAGCCACTGAGCCCAGTTTGATCTATAAAATCTTAATAGATAATTTTACTTATCATTCTAATATTTTACTTCAAAGGAGAAAGTCCTGAATTCAGACTTAGAAGATGACATTATTTAGACTACTTTTAGATAACAGTGGACTGAGAGTCTCAAGAATTCTTTTCCAGTCATGAAGTAAACTACTGACTCAAGATGCAATGGAACAAAAATTAATTTTATGGAAATGAATAAATTAAAGAGAGAAATTTAAATGTTTAATATTTGAAATATTTTGGTAATATTTATGTTTTATTTTTATGGCTATATGAGAAAAATTTTTCTTCTCTTTAAGATATATCTAACCCACAGTAGATTTTTTGTAAACAAAAATGAAAACTTTTAAAGGAACTTTGATTCTCACTGACCCCTGGAAATGCAGACACCTTTACATACTCTCCTTACGATTCACAGAAGCATTCATTATTTGCATAGATTCAATAAGTGTTTGATTTTGTATTACTCTTTTTTATTACAAATGGTAAACCCCATATTAAGGAGGAATAATTCCAACTTCGTATGTAAAGTCAGTACCTACAAAGCCTTCTCAAGAACATTGGCCTGGTACTTGTGTTCATAAGTTCTCAGTCTACCAGGTGGTAAAAAGGTTACTCAGCAGACCAGGAACTACAACAAAACTTGGGAATTGCTAGGAAAAGGAATTCATCCAATCTATAAATACTGGAGGTAAAATCTGGTAGAGAGAGTTTTGGGGCTTTGCTTCCTAGTTTCAAGATAGAAATGCAACGTCTTAGTTCATTCAGATTGCTATAATAACAGACCATAAATCAGGTAGCTTATAAATAACAGAAATTTATTTCTCACAGTTCTGTAGGCTGAGAAGTCCAAAATCAAGGTGCTAGAAGATTTGTTGTCTGGTGAGGACATGATTGCTGGCTCATAGATAGTCATCTTCTTGTTGTGTCACTACATGGCAGAAGCGAAAACTCTGGTCTCTTTAGACCCTTATAAGGGCACTAATCCCATTCATGAGGACTAAATCATGACCCAGTCACCTCCCACAGGCCTCACCTAATACCATTATTTGTGGAGTTAGGATTTCAAGGTATAATTTTTTGGGCCGGGAATATTTGGTTCACAGCTAGCAGTTAATAAAGGACTTAAGAATTCCAATCCAAGAAGCCTTATAAATATTTTGAGATGAAATAAATCCTTTAGACTTAGTAGTTACTATATATTATACAACTCTAGATTTATGGAAAAAATCAATGAGACACATATAATTAACACCACAAGTGTTCCTAAATAAGTAATCTGGCAATATCTGTTGGGACTTGACTTTTTTGTGTGTGGTCAAGAATAAGCTTTAGTGACCACTTTGGCAGCACATATACTAAAATTAAAATGATAGATGATTTGCATAGCTCCTGTGAGTGGATAACATGCAAATTTGTAAAGCATTCCATATTTTTTTATTACCGCTAGACTAACCCTATAAGAAATGCTTGAGTCCTACCGGGCGCGGCGACTCACGCCTGTAATCCCAAGACTTTGGGAGGCCAAGGCGGGAGGATCACGAGGTCAGGAGATCAAGACCATCCTGGCTAACATGGTGAAACCCTGTCTCTACTAAAAATACAAAAAATTAGCCGGGCAGGCGCCTGTAGTCCCAGCTACTTGAGAGGCTGAGACAGGAGAATGGCATGAACCCGGGAGGCGGAGTTTGCAGTGAGTAAGCCGAGATTGCGCCACTGCACTCCAGTCTCTGTATCAAAAAAAAAAAAAAAAGAAAGAAAAGAAAAGAAAAGAAATGCTTGAGTCCTATACCTGAAAGCAAAAACGAAAATCTACTATCATGAAAACACACAAAATGCACTTGAAGAAGATGGCAGATAGGAGGCAGGGCTAATGTGCATATCCCCTTTGGCAAAAACATAAAAAGAGACAAAGAAGGTCATTATTTAATGACAAAGGGATCAATTCAGTGAAAGGAAGCAACAATTATAAAGATATATATTCACCCAACACAAGACCATCCAGATATATAAAGTAAATATTCTTAGAGCTAAAAAGAGAGAGAGATCCTACTAAAACAACAGTTGAGAACTTCAACATCTAGACAAAAATATCAATGAAGAAACATTGGATTTAAACTGTACTTTAGATCAAATGGATCTAAAAGACATTTATAGAAAATTTCATCCAGCAGCTGCAGAATACACATTTTTCTCATCAGCACATGGAACATTCTCCAAGATAGACCATATGTTAGGTTACAAAGCAAGTCTCAACAAATTTTTAACAACTGAAAGCATGTCAAGTCTTTTCAAATCACAATAGAATAAAACTAGAAATCAACAACAAGAGGAACTTTGGAAACTGTACAGATACATGGATATTGTACAACATGCTTCTGAACAACCTTTGGGTCAATAAAGAAATTAAGAACAAATTTAAATTTTTAAAATTTCTTGACATAAATGAAAATGAAAACACAATATACCAAAACTTATGGGTTATAGCAATAGTAGCACAAGGAGGGAAGTTTATAGCAATAAATACATACACTAGAAAGTGGAAAGATTTCAAATAAACAACCTAAAAATTCACCTCAAGGAACTAGACAAGCAAGAACAAACCAAACTGAAAGTAGAAGGAAGAAAACAATAAAGATAGGAGGAGAAGTAAATGAAATAGAGACCAAAAAATACAATACAAATGATTAACAAAATGAAAAGTTGTATTTTGAAAAGATGGACAAAATTGATAAACCACTAGCTAGATTAACCAAGAAAAAAGAGAGAGAATCCAAATAAGTGAAACAAAAAAGGAGACATTATGACTGATACTATGGAAATTTAAAGCATCATTAAAAACTATTAGAAACAACTACAAGCCAAATATTTAAAAACCTGGAAGGAATGGATAAATTTCTGGACATATGCAACTTCCCAATATTGAAGCCAGAAAGAAATAGAAAATCGGAACAGATTAGTAATGAGTAACAAGATTGAATCTGTACTGGAAAGTCTCCCAACAAAGAAAAGCTCAGGATTAGATGGCTTTACCACCGAAATCTACCAGACTTTTAAAGGACACCAATTCTCATACTATTCCCAAAAATGGAAGAGAAGAGAATTCTTCCTAACTCATTCTACAAGTCAGCATTGCCATGATACCAAAACCAGACATGAACAAAACAGAAAAGAGGAAAGTACAGAGCAATATCCCTAATGTATATAGATGCAAATATCCTCACCAAAAGACTAGCAAATCAAATTAACAGCATATTAAAAGAATTATACAAAATGAACAAGTGGAATTTATCTCAGTATGCAAGAACGGTTCAGCATATGTAAATTGATAAATGTGATACATCACTTCAACAGAATGATGGACAAAATCCATATGATCAGCTCAATAGATGCAGAAAAGGAATGTGACAACATTCAACATCTCTTCATGATAAAAACCCTCAACAAATTAGGCATGGAAGGAACATATGTCTACATAATAAGAGCCATATAAGACAAGTAAATAGCTAACATACTCGATGGTGAAGAGCTGAAAGTCTTTCCTCTGAGAACTTGAACAAGGCAAAGATGCCCACTTTACCACTCTTACTCAATATATTCCAATACTGGCAGCCTGAACAATTAGGTGAGATAAAGAAATAAAAGTCATCCAAATTGAAAAAAGAGGAAGTTAAATTATCCCTCTTTGCAGACAACATGATCTTATATGTAGAAAAGTCTAGAGACTTTTGCCAAAACCCTCTCAGAACTGATAAACAAGTTCAGTAAAGTTGCAGTCTACAAAATCAACATGCAAAAATCAGTAGAATTTTTATACACCAATAAGTAACTGAAAAAGAAATTAAGAAAGCAATCGCCTTTACAATATCTACCCAAAATACCTAAAAATAAATTTAACCAAGAGATGAAAGACCTCTATAATGAAAACTACAAAACACTGATGAAAAAAAAAAATGAGGGCACAAACAAATGGAAAGACATCCTATGCTCACGGATTCGTAGAATTAATATTGTTAAAAATGACCATACTGTCTAAAGCAATGTTCAGATTCAGTGCAATCCCTATCAAAATATCAATGACATTCTTCATGATAATAGAAAGAACAATCCTAAAATTTGTGTGGAACCTCAAAGGACTCTGAATAGTGAAAGCAATACTAAGCAAGAGAAAAAAACTGAACCAGAATAACATGGTCTTGGTATTCAAATAGGCACACAGAACAATGGAACAGAATAAAGAACCCAGAAATAAATCCACATGTTTACAGTCAACTGATTTTTGACAAATGAACCAAGAACACACACTGGGGAAAGGACATTTTCTTTAATAAATGGTATGGGGAAAACTGGATATCAATATGCAGAAGAATAAAACTAGATCCCTATCTTTCAATATGTACAAAAATCAACTAAAAATAGATTAAACACTTAAACACAAAACACAAAACTATGAAACTACTAGAGAAAAAAAACAGAAGAAACACTTCAGGACATTAGTCTAGGCAAAGACTTTATGCCTAAGACTTTAATTAAAAAGTATAGACAACAAAAACAAAAATAGTTAAATAGGACTGTATTAAATTGAAAATCTTCTGCACAACAAAGGAAACAATCAATAAAGTGAAAAGACAATCTATATAATGGGAATAAATATTTGCAAACTATTCATCTGACAAGGGACTAATATCCAGAATATACAAGGAACCCAAACAACTCAATAGCAATAAATAAAAATAAAAAGTCACTTTAAAAAGTGGGCAAAGGAACTGAATAGACATTTCTCAAAAGAAAACATACAAATAACGAACAAACATAAAAAAAATGCTCAACGTCATTTTCAGGGAAAAGCAAATCAATAGTTTTCTTGTTTTCACATATGAGTGAGAATATGTGGTATTTATCTCTCTGTGCCTGACATACTTTGCTTAACATAATGTCTTCCAGGCTCAATATCATCTCACCCCAGTTAGAATAGCTATTAACAAAAAGACAGAAAATAACAAATGCTGGTGAGAATGCATAGAAAATGGAGCTCATACACCATTGGTGGAAATGTAAATTTATACAGCATTGTGGAAAACAGTATGGTAGTTTCTCAAAAAACTGAAAATGTAACTACCATATGATCCAGCAATCCCACTTGTGGATATTTATTCAAAGGAAAATACATCAGTATCTCAGAGGGATATCTGCAATGCCATGTTTATTGTAGTACTTAATATACATAATAGCTAGGATATGCAATCAACCTAAATATTCATTGATGGATGAATGGATAAACAAAGTGTGGCATATATACACAATGGAATACTGTTCAGCCATAAAAAAGAATAAAATCCTGTCAAGTGTGGCAACATGGGTAAGCCTGATGAACATTATGATAAGCAATGTATGTCAGGCACAGAGAGATAAATATCACATGTTCTCACTCATATGTGAAAACAAGAAAACTGTTTTGAGTCCATGGAAGTATAGAGTACAACTGAGTATTAGAGGCTGGGAAGGGTAAGGAGGAGGAGAGAATGGGGAGAGACTGTTTAAAAGATACCAAATTACAGCTAGATAAAAAAATGAGTCTGGTGCTCTGGAGCACTGTACAGTACATATGGTTAATAATAATTTATTACATATTTTCAAAAAGCTAGATGGAGAGAATTTTGAATGTTCACAACACCAAGAAATAGTAAATGTTTGAGGGGTTGAATATGCTAATTACCCTCTTTGATAATTACATGATGTATAAAAGTATCAAAATACCACTCTGAATCCTACAAATAGGTACACTTATTATATGTCAACTAAAAATAAAAGGGAAAAAATAATAATCTTTAAGATTATTGATGGTCATAGGGGATTAGAGAGGGAAATACTGCTGGAAAGAAAATGTCCAAGACTTGAAAATAGACCAAAGAGTGTGCCAGGGATTTTTTTAATGGAGTACTAGGCATTGCCTAGTAGACCCCCTAAAAATTATTTGACTCTACAGGGGCATGAAACTCTCATCTTTCTATTGACTGGGTAATTATGTAACTCCACAGAGGTAGTGATTAACTTGTAGAAAACCAATAGCCTTTAAAATAATTCTTAGCAATAAAATGATCTTGGTTCATAATAATGAAAATGAATTTTGTTCAGTAGAGAATATAAACCTCTACACAATTAGTTCTCTGTATCTACAGGTTCCATATCAGTGGATTCAACCAACTACAAATAGAAAATATTTTTAAAATAAAAAATAATACAACCATAAAATAATACATATTTCATTTAAAAATATAGTATAACAACTATTTGTAGAGCATCTACATTGTAT
The DNA here is from genome assembly GCF_008728515.1 of Papio anubis. Classification (NCBI taxonomy): domain Eukaryota; kingdom Metazoa; phylum Chordata; class Mammalia; order Primates; family Cercopithecidae; genus Papio; species Papio anubis. Next base: position 26,766,800 of record NC_044977.1, read on the forward strand.
TGGGTATTATAAGTAATGTAAATATGATTTAAAGTATATGGAAGGATGCATGCAGGTTATACACAAATACACCCTTTTGTACAATGGACTTGAGCATCCATGGATTCTGGAATTCACAAGGAGTGCTGAAATCAATCCCCTGCAGAATGACTAATCCAAAATTTCATATGAACCAGTTAAAAATTCTCACCAGTGGCCGGCTGAGGTGGCTCACGCCTGTAATCACAGCACTTTGGAAGGCCGAGGCGGGTGGATCATGAGGTCAGGAGATCAAGACCAACATGGTGAAACCCTGTCTCCACTGAAAAACTAAGAATTAGCTGAGCATGGTGGCACTCACCTGTGGTCCCAGCTACTCGGGAGGCTGAGGCAGAAGGATCGCTTGAACCCAGGAGGCAGAGGTTGCAGTGAGACGAAATTGTGCCATTGCACTCCAACCTGGAGACAGAGCAAGACTCCATCTCAAAAAAAAAAAAAAAAAATCTTACCAGTTACCTCATTTATATGTTAAATAAAATACTTGACATATTATTTTAAAACATGTTAAAATATATAAGCAAACCAAGGATTGGAAGAAAATACTTGTAATAAGTAGCTGACAAAGGACTCATATCTAGAATATACCGAACACTTCCAAAAATCAATAGGAAAAATATCAACCAAATGGAAAATGAAAAAGAAATTAACTTGAAAGGCATTTTACAAAAGATATAGGAACAGCAAATAAGCACATTAAAAATGGTAATTCTCATTAGTCATCCAGGAATTGCTAAACAAAACATTTTTTAAAAGAGCGACAACAAGGCATGGCGTGGTGGCTCATGCCTGTAATCCCAGGACTTTAGGAGGCCGAGGTGGGAGGATCACAAGGTCGGGAGATCGAGACCATCCTGGCTAACATGGTGAAGCCCCTGTCTCTACTAAAAATATAAAAAGTTAGCCAGGTGTGATGGCAGGCCCCTGTAGTCCCAGCTACTCAGGAGGCTGAGGCAGGAGAATGGTGTAAACCCGGAAGGTGGAGCTTGCAGTGAGCTGAGATCACACCACTGCACTCCAGCCTGGGTGACAGAGCAAGACTCTGTCTCAAAAAATAAAAATAAATAAATAAATAAAAGAGTGACAACAACAAATATTTACAAGGATGTAGAATAAATAAAACTCTCAAAATTTGTGAGTGGGAGTAAAAAATGGTACAACCACTTTGGAAAACTGTCCATTTTTTATAAATTTAAACATATGGTTTGTCCATGCCTTAGCAATTCCTAGGCATTTATCCAAGAAAATTAAAAGCATATGCTCATGAAATGAATTGTACATAAATTTACATAGCAGATTTATTCATAGTAGCCAAAACTGCAAAGAACACAAATGTCTATCTAGAGGATAGTAGAAAAACAAATTATGTTTGTATCATATTCACACTGCTCAGCAATTTAACAGCAACAACAAAAAACCCTACTGAGACTCTCAACAACATGAATGAATCCCTCAGACATTATTTTAAGTAAAAAAAAAAAGAGTCATTTTATTTTTCCATTCACCTATTGATGTTGGCTATTGTAAACAATCCTGTAATAAACACAGAAGTATAGATATTTCTTTAAAATCCTGCTTCCAATTGCTTTAGATGACGTGGGATTGCTCAATTATATGATAACACTATTTTTAATTGTTTTGGGAACCTCCACACTGCTTCTTTAGTGATTGCAAGATTTCACATTACCACCAACAGTGCACAAGGATTCCAACTTCTCCACTTTCTTGCCAACACCTACTTTCAATTTTTCTTGTCATGTTCATTTTAACAGGTACAAGTGATATCTAAATGTGGTTTTGATTTATGTTTCCCTGATGATTAATGGTGTTGAACATGTTTTCATATACTTCTTGGCCACTTGTGTGTCAAAGATCTTGGCCTACTTTAGTGTGTGTGTGTGTGTGTGTGTGTGTGTGTGTGTGTGTGTGTGAGTGTGTAGGAATTCCTTATATATGTTGGATTTTAGCCCCATATCAGATATAACAGATTCTTCATTCTGTTCATGGTTTTGCAAATATTTTCTACCATTCCATAGGTTGACTTTTCAATCTGATTATTTTTTTCCTTTTCTGTGCAAAACCTTTGATGTAGCTTGACATACTCTCACTTGCCCACTTTTGTTTTGTTGCCTAAGCTTTTTGTGTCAGATCTAAGAAATAATTGCCAAGGCTAATGTTACTAAGTTTTCTCCTATGTTTTCTTCTAGAAATTTTATAGTTTTAGATTTCACATTTAAGTCTTTAATCCATTTTGAGTTGATTTTTGTGAATGGTGCAAGATAAGGTTCCAATTTCATTCTTTTACATGTGCATATCCAGTTTTATTAGTATCATTTTACAATACTATCTTTTCTCTATGGCACCCTTGCAGAAGATTCTTTGACCACATATACATGGGTTTATTTATGGGTTTATTTCTGGGCTCTTTTATTTTGTTGCTTTGGTCTATAGGTCTGAATTTATTCCAGTACCATATCATATTGATTACTGTAGCTTTATAATATGTTTTAAAATTAGAGTATGTGAGGTCATCAGCTTCAGCTTTTTTATCAAGACTGTTTTATTTATTTAAGTTCCTTTGTGGTTCCACATAAATTTTAGGATTTTTTTACATTTTTGAAAAAAAATATTAGTGAGATTTTGGTAGAGATTTTGTTAATCTATAGACCATTTTGGGTAGTATGGATACTTGGGCAATATTAGTTCTTCCAATCCACGAACATGGATGTCTTTTCATTTATTTGTGTTCTGTAATCTCGTTCAGCACTGTTTTGTAGATTTCAGTGTCCAAATTTTTCATTTCCTTCAAAAAATTTATTTTTAAGTATTTTATTATTTTTGATGCTATTGGAAATGTGACTGCTTTATTGATTTCCTTTTTAGATTGTTTTTTCTTAAAGTATAGAGGCACAACTGATTTTTTGTTTATTTTGGATCCCAAAACTTTGCTGAATTTACTTATTAGTACTAACAGGCTTTTTGTGGAATCTTTGGGATTTTCTATGTATATGATGATGTCTTCTATGTATATGATGATGTCATCTATAAACAGAGATATTACGTCTTCCATTCTTTTTATGTTTTTATGTTTTCTTGCCTAGTTGCTCTGGCTAGTACTTCTAGAACTACGTTGAATAAAAGTGGTAAATGGGCATTTTTTTCTTCTTCACGATCTTAGAAAAAAAGCTTTCCATTTTTTTACTATTCATTATGATGTTAGCTATGGACATTTCACACATGACTCATCTTATGTTGAGGTAATTTTCTTCTATTCCTATTTTTTTTGAGTATTTTCATCATGAAAGGATGCCAAATTTTGTCAAATGCTCTTTCTGCATCTATTGAGATCATCAAGTGATTTTCATCCTCATTTTGTTAACGTGGTATATCACACTAATTAATTTTCATATGTTGAAACATCTTTGCATCCCAGGGATAAATCCCACTTGGTTGTAAAGTACAACTATTTTAATGTGCTGTTAAATTTTGTTTTCTAATGTTTTGGTGAGGATATTTCCATCTATATTCATCAGTAATATTGTCCTGAAGTTTTATTTTCTTTTTTTTTTTTTTTGAGACGGAGTCTCGCTCTGTCGCCCAGGCTGGAGTGCAGTGGCGCGATCTCGGCTCACTGCAAGCTCCACTTCCCGGGTTCACGCCATTCTCCCGCCTCAGCCTCCGAGTAGCTGGGACTACAGGCGCCCGCCACCACGCCCGGCTAGTTTTTTTTTTTTGTATTTTTAGTAGAGACGGGGTTTCACCATGTTAGCCAGGATGGTCTCGATCTCCTGACCTCGTGATCCACCCGCCTCGGCCTCCCAAAGTGCTGGGATTACAGGCTTGAGCCACCGCGCCCGGCCTTATTTTCTTGTAGTATCTTTTCTGACTTGGTTATCAGGCCAAAGCTAGACTCATAAAATAGGTTTGAAAGTGTTCTCTCCACTTCAAGTTTTTTTTTTTTTTTTTTAATGTTTGATATTCCTTGGGGAAGCCAGCTGATCTTGGGCTTTGCTTTGTTGGGAGATTTTTGATTACCAGTACAATCTCCTTACTAGTTACACTTCTAGTGAGATTTTTCTGTTTCTTCGTGATTCAGTCTTGATAGATTATATGTTTCTACGAATGATCTATTTCTTCCAAATTATTCAAATTGTTGGCATAAAATTTTTCATAAAAGTATCTTTTCATCTTTCTAAACTCTGTGATATTTATTTTAACGTCTCCTGTTTCATCTATGATTTTGTTTGAGTCTTGGCCATGAGAGCTCCACCCTCATAAACTGATTAGTGCTTTTTAAAAGAACTTGAGGGGGCAAGTTTACCTCTTTCACTCTTCTCTCATGTGAGAATGCAGTCCTCCTTTTGCCCTTCTATCCCTTCTCCTATGTGAGGACACCTAGACATCCTGATCTATGACGAGCAGGCCTTTGCCAGACACTGAACCTGTTGACACCTTGATTATGAATTTCTGCCTCCAGGACTGTGAGAAAATAATTTCTATTGTTTATAAATTACCCAGTCTTGGGTATTTGGTTATAGCACCACGAATGAACTAAGACAGAAAGTGGTGCTAACAAACAGGGATATTGTTACAACAAATACCTAAAAATGTGAAAGCAACTTTGCACTAGGTAATGGATAAAGGCTGGGAGAATTTGGAGGTTGCTAAAAACAGCCTAGACTGTCATGAGCACAGCATTAATGGAAATTCTGGTGAAGGATAAAAAGAGAAGAACTGTAGGGAGAGTTACACTCTTCTTAGAGATGTAAATAGTTGTAATCAGAATGCTGGTAGAAATAAGAATGATAAAGGCCATTTCAATGAGGTCTTAGGCAGAAAAATGGAATGTCTTACTGGAAACTGGAGGGAGGAAGACCGTCCTTCTTAAAAGTGGCAAATAACTTGACTGAATTACGTCCATGTCAAGTACTTTATGGAAGGCAGAATTTAAGAACAATGAATTCTAGTTTTGGTAAGGTATTGCTAAGCAGGAAATAATTCCAGATGTTGCATGGCTTCTCATAACTGTTTATAATTTATACACAAAAGGGAAGCATAACTTAAATATTTAGAAAATTCTCAGCCTAGCCAGATAGTAAAGAATAAGATGGTATGTTAGACAATACGAAAGGTGTGGCATAAGAGTAGTATGCACAGGCTGGGCACGTGGTGGCTCATGACTGTAATCCCAGCACTTTAAGAGGCTGAGGTCGGTGGATCACTTTAGGCCAGGAGTTTTAGAAAAGCCTGGCCAATATGGTGAAACTCCATCTCTATTAAAAAATACAACAATTAGCCAGATGTGGTGGCACATGCCTGTAATCCCAGCTACTCAGGAGGCGGAAGCACGAGAATCGCCTGAATCCAGGAGGCAGAGTTTGCAGTGGGCTGAGATGGCACCACTGCACTCCAGCCTGGAGGGCTGGAAGACCATTATCCTTCTTAAAAGTGACAAATAACTTGGCTGAATTATGTCCATGTCTAGTACTTTATGGAAGGCAGAATTTAAGAACAATGAATTCTAGTTTTGGTGACAGAGCGAGATGATGTCTCAAAAAAAAATTTTTTTAAATAGTATGGATGGAAGGAAGCCAGATCCTATCCAACAATACAATGAAACAATGACCCCAAAGGCATTTGAGAGATTTTTGAGGCTGCCACAAGCCCAGTGTGCTAGGGCCTTGAAGGCCTAACAGTTTCAAAGGAGAGGTCCAGGGTACCTGTGGGAACTTAAGTCTCACTGCCCAGGGCCACTCCAGTCTCTGCTCCCTGCATTCTGGTGCATCACTTCTTGACTGCCCTAACCATGCCACCAATGGACCCAGGTATGGCTTAGGTCACTACTCCCAAAGGTACAGGCCATAAACCATGATGGTGTCTGCACAGTGCTAGCTCTGTAAGTGCACAGAGTGAAAAAACTGTGGAGGCATGGCAAACTCTACCTAGACTTTTCCTCTCTTGCTGTCTTCCTTTATGTTTCATTGATCTTTATGTAGTGACATACTTTGATTAATTTCTCACTTATTTTTGTGTATCCTCTGCTGGTATTTTCTTTATGGTAACCATGAGGCTTCCATAAAACATCTTATTGTTATAACATATTCTAAATAAACATCCACTCATATTTTGTTTTTACATATTCAAGAGTGAGGGTAAAATAGAGGCATTTTAAAACAATCAAAACATGAGAGAATTTATCAATCATACTCTCAATGAGTGAATCACTAAATTTTTAACAAGAAATAATTGAATGAACAAACTAAATTGGTTGAAAGATACCCCTCTGTACAAATAAACTGCCAAATTTTGGATCAGTCTGAACAAACACCGATGCTAAGAAAATAAAAACATTGTGGGGGGCCGGGCGCGGTGGCTCACGCCTGTAATCCCAGTACTTTGGGAGGCCAAGGCGGGCGGATCACAAGGTCAGGAGATCGAGACCATCCTGGCTAACGCAGTGAAACCCTGTCTCTACTAAAAATACAAAAAAATTAGCCGGGCGTAGTGGTGGGCGCCTGTAGTCCCAGCTACTCGGAGGCTGAGGCAGGAGAATGGCGTGAACCCAGGAGGCGGAGCTTGCAGTGAGCGGAGATCGCGCCACTGCACTCCAGCCTGGGCGGCGGGTCGAGACTCCGTCTCAAAAAAAAAAAAAAAAAAAAAAAAAATTATGGGATATAAAAACTAGAAAAAGTAAAATACCAAAAATAGTACCATGTAAAATGAGAGGGAGTAATAGGAATTAAAGACTTTTTTTTTGAGATGCAGTTTCACTCTTGTTGCCCAGGCTAGAGTGCAATGATGCAATCTTGGCTCACTGAAACCTCCACCTCCCCAGTTCAAGCAATTCTCCTGCCTCAGCCTCCCAAGTAGCTGGGATTACAGGTGCCCGCCACCACATCCAAATAATTTTTGTATTTTTAGTAGAGATAGGGTTTCACTATGTTTGCTGGGCTGGTCTCGAACTCCTGACCTCAGGTGATCCACCCGCCTTGGCCTCCCAAAGTGCTGGGATTACAGGTGTTAGCCGCCATGCCTGGCTGAATTAAAGCTTTTTAATCTGTGTGTATTGCTCTGGAAAGGACATAAATATTGAATTTAATATTAAATATTAATATTAAATTGGCCTGCCAATCTAGGTATGCATGTCTTTATAATCATTGAAATCTATTCCTCAGGTCATAATCCCAAAAGACACTATATCTGTTCATTTCCCTTTCCCTACCCTCAGTTCAGGAGTTTAAAAAAAGCAGTAAGATAACAACTACTCTTGTATATCTTTTGTAACAGACAAATCTATACCAGCAAACCTGCTTCATGATTATCTTCCTCTTCAGAGAGCTATGAGCACTTCGCTTATCATTCTACCAGAAGTTAAATGTTTCCTCTTCATCCATTCTCACCTTTTCTTTTTAAACTTGATTCAAGATTCTATCTCATTATTTCAAATCAAGGTAGTATAATATAATCACTTATGTGTATCTGAATTACCTGGAGAAAACTTTTCAAAATATAAAGTTGGATTCCACATTCACATTCTCAGATGCACCCATGCAAGAGAACTGAGATGAATACTTACAGGAATGTTTTTGAAAGTTTCTCTCCATGCAAGTTATTTTGATGCACAGCCCATAATTATCAAGCCAAATCTACTTACATATTATAGGATACCATGAGGCAAGATACAATTTATAACAAGTCTCTATAATATACTGAGTCTACCCTAAATCATAGTTTCCTACAGTAAAATTCCAATAGATATTATGTTTAATCTGTAACTTGGTACCTTGCAAAAATCCTTTTTTTCTCATTTCATAGCAGTATATGCTCATTATGGGATGAGCAAAATTTCTGGAAAAACATAATTGGTTTTAAATTCTAATATTTTCATTTTTATTCTAATTTTTCCATTTTTATTCTAATATGTATGTGTGTATGCACATATACTTTTTGCTAAAATTACATGTTTTTTCTTTTTATATATCAATTTGTTCTTATCTTTCTTTATGTAATGTTATTTTGTGGCCATTCTCCAATGTCTTTATAAAAATCTTCTAACACCTACATTTTTGTTTTTTATTTCATCATATAGGTGTACTGTGACTTATTTACAGTCTACATTGTTGAACATATAAGAGTTTTCCATTCTTTACTAAGATAGTGACATGAAGTTCTTCATATCATTATCTGATGCTAAGAAAATAAAAAATTGTGGGATATAAAAACTAGATAAAAATAAAATACTGAAACTAGTACCATGTAAAATGAGAGGATGTAATAGAGAGGGATAATTTCCTTAAGAGAGTCTCAGGAATGGGTTTACTGGGGATAAACATTTTTTTTTCCAGGCAGAGTTTTGATCTTGTCACCCAGGCTGGAGTGCAATGGTGTGATCTCTGCTCACTGCAGCCTCTGCCTCCCCTGTTCAAGCAATTCTCCTGCCTCAGCCTCCTGAGTAGTTGGGATTATAGGCACCCACCACCACACCTGGCTGCTTTTTGCATTTTTAGCAGAGATGGGGTTTCGCCATCTTGGCCAGGCTGGTCTCAAACTTCTGACCTCAGGTGATCCACCCACCTTGGCCTCCCAAAGTGCTGGGATTACAGGCATGAGCAACCCTACTCGGGTGGGGATAAACATTTTTAAAGCTCTTCATTTCACATAGATTATATTAAGGGTCTGTTATTTATGTGAAGTTTATTTCTTTATGGAGAATCACACCACCTCAGAAAATCTACACTCTTTTACAGACATTATGAAATATGTGGTCTCATGATAGAACATTACAATCTTCATAGAGTGGATGGGGTTGCAGAGAAATAAGAGATCTGAACTCTTTTCCCTTTATGACAACTTACTTGCTCTGTGGCCTAAAGCAATTCACTGAACAATTTTGTTAGAAAACTGCCTCGAGGTTCTATGGAGTAAGGAAGAACAGGAAGGTTATGTTCACGTTCTCATGAAGATTAGACTGTGTGCTATAACATTCAAGCAGACAAAACAAGATATAAAATGAAGAGCCTAGTCCAACATACAAAAGCAAACAAGTGACTATATTACTCCAGGGGCAATATTGCAAAGGATTACATTTAACATATTTGTAGAAGTTTCCAGAAATTGAAACATCTTATTGGCCTTTCATAAGCAACCATTTTTTTTTCTGTTTAAACTCCTAAAATGTTTCACTTTAATACAGCAAATTCACTTTATAAAGTTAACATTGTTCCATAATTATTTGTCTAATTTTTATATATTTAGGTTATTCCCTTTTTCCTGTTTCTTTCACAAATGCTCATGTAAATTTAATACAAGAAATGGTTGAGTTATTTTTAAAGCATGGACAATAACATGTCTTCCGAACTGATGCTGATTTGGTGAAAGCAGGAGGAGCCTATTTGAAATTAAGCATCTGTTGCCATTTTACATTATGTAGAAACTTTTGTTAATTTATAAAAGCATTTTTTCTACAAACACTTAGGAGCACTTTGTATGGGTCCAGCCCTGTTAGACAATAAAGATTCAGAAAATAGCAAGAGATGATCTCTCTTCAAAGGGTTCACAGCATGGTAAGAGAGACAAACATGTATACAAATAATTACAGTACCATGGATAAGCACTGCTACACTTGAGAAAACATTTAAGCTAGAATAAATAGAAAAATAATAAATTGAGCCTTGTGGTCAGGTCTGGAAAAACTTTTCAGAGGAGGTAACTTTTGAATAGAAAAAAAAAAAAAAAAAAGAAAGAAAAAGAAAAAGACTTCAAAGCAGTGAAAAGAAACACATTAAAATCAGTGGCTATAGCATGTTGCAGTAAAAGAACATAGAATTGGCCAGGCGCAGTGGCTCACGCCTGTAATCCCAGGACTTTGGGAGGCCGAGGCGGGCAGTCACAAGATCAGGAGGTGGAGACCATCCTGGCTAACACGGTGAAACCCCGTCTCCACTAAACAATACAAAAAAATTAGCTGGGTGTGGTGGTGGGCGCCTGTAGTCCCAGCTACTCGGGAGGCTGAGGCAGGAGAATGGCGGGAACCCAGGAGTGGGAGCTTGCAGTGAGCCGAGATCGCGCCACCGCACTCCAGCCTGGGCGACAGACTGAGACTCCATCTCAAAAAAAGAAAAAAAAAAAAAAAAGGGAACACAGAATTATAGAACATGTATGATGCTATGATGTCACATATCACAGAACTCTCTACTAAAATATATCCTGTCACTATCATCAGGTATCACTTCTCTTTTTGCTGTAATCCTTAAGAAGTTATTAGAAACTGTTTTATTTGGTGCTTCTATACAGATATTTTGCATAATGCTCTCCAAACTAAAACTGATTTGTGAATGAAATTTAAAGAGAACATAAAAAAATCATTCAGTGATTGTGATAGAACCAGACAGACTGTGAGCCTTCAGGATTTAAGATGTCTGCCACAGGATAAATAACTGAGAAGGCCCTGAAATTCTTTCCAAATATCAGGTAATTTTTTTTTTTTCTTTTGAGACGGAGTCTCACTCTGTCGCCCAGGCTGGAGTGCAGGGGCGCGATCTCGGCTCACTGCAAGCTCCGCTTCCCAGGTTCACACCATTCTCCTGCCTCAGCCTCCCGAGTGGCTGGGACTACAGACGCCCACCACCACGCCCGGCTAATTTTTGTATTTTTAGTAGAAATGAGGTTTCACCGTGTTAGCCGGGATGGTCTTGATCTCCTGACCTCGTGATCCACCCGCCTCGGCCTCCCAAAGTGCTGGGATTACAGGCATGAGCCACCGCTCCCGGCCATATCAGTGACTTTCTGATGATGACTTTGATCTCTTTGGAGTGAGGCATGATACAAGTACAAAGTATTTATTACTAACTTTTTCACAGGAAAAATTATCTCATAGAAAAATTTAAGAGCTAAACATTAAAAATTTCAACCTAGCCAAACAACATTCTTTATTTTATGACTAGCAGCCTGGCAAATTAAAAAAGGAAAAATAAAATGTTATGAGCAATTAACATCTCTCATGCAGTGTTTCTGTACAAATGTCTATGAAATATTAAGGTGGATCAGGGCTGGCAGCTCTCCAGGGCTCTGCAGAGCACACGGCACAGGCAGATCCTCTGTCTGCATCAGCAGAGGCTGCAATTCAGAGATAATCAAGTTCTTCTCCCCCTCTCTATCTGCAACTATCCATTTTCTTTTCGCTTTTTTTCTCCTCCTCATTGAAAATCTAATTTAATGATTTAAAATACACCTTTAAAAAAAAAAAAAAAAACCTACACATAAAAAGAGAGAAATTAAACTGCACTGAAAGATTTATTATGACAGAATGTAATGTGGGATATGTTTGCTGTTTTTCCTGGTATTTCCCGAGATGAAGCATTCAGCTTAAGAAAAAGAGAATTTTATTATCTGTTCAGCAAAACCTAGAAAGAAGACTAGCCTGCCAGATATAGAGCTACAGAAAGCACAGTGGAAGGTTAGAAGGAAGAAGCACATTCCAGTAGTAATTCACACATACTCTCCCAGAGCAAATTTCCTCACAAATGGCAACAGGATTCTGTTCAAACATTTGCTAAATTAGAGATGCTCTATTTTCTTCTGGATGATTAAGTACTTGAAAGCTAATACTTTATCCTTAAATATTTGCATTATGATGATTTCTAAGACATGCATGAGGCATATCTCATACTGTATTTAAAGAGTATTCAAAAAGAGACTCTAGAACAGCTGTGTACTCCAAGAAATATTTCCTGTTCATAAGTTTCTTTATGCTTCCAGAGTACCTTGCACTTACCACTACTGTTATGCAAATCACACTGTCTGGTATTTACTTATTTACTCATTTACTCATCTCACCACATAGACAGAGGGCAGAATTTGAGATTTACTTGTTCTCGTATCTCCATACACTACCCTGGCAATATCAAGCATTAATAGAATTTTTTAAGTGATTAAACAATAGCTTATAACCTTGAGGAGTCGATATTATGGTATTAAATATAATAATGGCATAGGTATTTCTATTTTGAAATTAAATCCTATTAAAATGTAATTTAACACATTGACATTTCAAGAGTTACAACTAAGTGTCTTCTCAAATGATGCTGAAATTATCATTCTTTGAAAGTGAAAACAATTCATATTCCAGATTTTTAATTCAAATAGTTTTATTGTGACATCTTATAAGAGAAGGAAAAAATATTTCTGCTGGTAGTTTGAATCCTATGAGTTTGGAAAATACGTTTTTTAAAGTTGGGTTAGCCTGAATTCCTAAAGTTTCTTTGAATTTATAAAACATATTATTATAACCAGATACATATTTGGTTACACATAAACCTACAGTATTTTTCTAATATTTTAGAAATTTTTTCTTAAAAATTAGGTCAATGTTCAGTGGTAATTATTCAAAGTATTCAAATATCTCTCTTTCTGAGTAAATCCTGCTAAAGTATTTAGGCCATGAGTGCTTTAATCAGAAGGAACCCTCTGTGCTTTGAGTAGCCATTCTCATGATTACTTACCACCCTTAAACACCTAAGCAATCAAGATAAAATCAGTAAGAATTGATATACGTGCCTATAACTCCCATGTGCCAGGAACTTGCAGAGTCGTTCACATGAATGTGTTATTCAGAAGAGCTGCCTCTTGGTTTCTGGTTTCTGGCATCCAAAGTAGAATTTGATTGCACACAATCCTCAGTATCTCAAAGCTGTCATTTGATTTCTCAGCTCTAGCAGCTTTGTAGGTAGGTGGATAATGTTTTTTCTGCACCCTTGAGAAGAGTTGTCGTTTTAAAGTAATACAAAAACAATTCTAGAAGCAGTGGAAACCATTTTAAAAGTAATGGACTGCGATGCCATCAGAACGGATGGATTCTAATCTTGGTCTGTTGGTACCTAACTGTGTGGTGTTTAGCTAATCTCTCGCCTCTCTGTGTCACAGCTCACTTCCTCATAAACAGAGAGGGTTCTAGGATTTACTCATTCATTCCAGGTAGTTACTGTGCACTGACCATATGCAAGACATTATGCTAAACTACACAGACGATGCAAGTAGTCTTCAAATTGCTAATAGAAATAACTAGTTCTTTTAGAAGTTGATGTAGTTACCTCCAGAGACCCAGAAATTACTAAATCTTGTCCTGCCAATCACTCATTCTTTCTAAGCCTTTCCCAAGGGAATTACACATACATGTATGGACTTGTGTATATTGAACCACCCCTGCATCCCTGGAATGAAACCCACTTGATCATGGTGAATTATATTTTTTATGTGCTGTTGTATTTGGTTAGCTAGTAATTTGTCGAGAATTTTTGCATCTATGTTAATCAAGGATATTGGTCTGTCAGGGTTTTCTTTTTTGTTATGTCCTTTCCTGGCTTTGGTATCAGAGTGATATTGGCTTCACAGAATGAGTTAGGGAGGATTCTCTCTTTCTCAATATTTTGTAATAGTTTCAATAGGCCTGGTGCCTACTAAAACTATTGAATGTCTGGTAGAACTCAGCTGTGAATCTGTCTGGCCATGGGCTTTTTATTGTTGTTGGCAACAAATAATCCCCCCAAAAAGTGGGCAAATGACATGAATAGATATTGTTCAAAAGAAGACATACAAATGGCCAAGAAACATTTAAAAATGCTCAACATCAGCAGTCATCAGGGAAAGACAAATTAAAACTAAAATGATAGATCATCTTACCCCAGCCAGAATGGCCATTATTAAAAAGTCAAAGAACATTAGGTGTTGGTGTGGATATAGTGAAAAGGAAAAGCTTATACACTGTTGGGGAGAATATAAATTAGCACAACCCTTATAGCAAACAGTATGAAGATTTCTCAGGGAAGTAAAAGTAGATCTTCCATTTGATCAACAAACCCTACTACTGGCTATATACCCAAAGGAAAAGTCATTACTATCAAAAAGACACCTTCAAGCATATGTTTATCACAGCACAATTCACAATTGTAAGGATATGGAACTAATCTAAGTGCGAATCAACCGATGAGTGAATAAAGAAAACATGGTATACATACAGCATGGAATACTACTCATCCATAAAAAAGAATGAAATAATGTATTTTGCAGCAACTTGGTTGGAGCTGGAGGTCATCGTTGTAAGTGAAATAACTCAGTATTGGAAAACCAAATACCATATGTTCTCACTTATAAGTGAGGGCTAAGTTATGGGTACACAAAGGCATACAGAGTGGTATGATGGACATCGGAGCCTCAGAAAAGGGGGGACAGATTAACAAAAACAACATATAAAGTATAATGTACACTACTCAGGTGACGGGTGCATTAAAATCTGACTTCATCACTATAACATTCATCTATGCAACCAGAAACCACTTGTACTCCTAAAGCTACTGAAATTTTCTTTTAAAAATGAAAGAAACTGAGTCAACAGCTAATAAGCAGAAAATCTCAGACTGGAACCAAGGATTTGAATCTAAGGCATGTGTTCTTAATACTACCTCCTAAAACAGTATAAGGAACCAGATATCAGTTTTGAAATTGATGCTGTTAATCCCAAACAAATACCATTACCTTCAAAATAGCTTCCAGCCATAGAATAGATATGTTGTACTTACAAAGACCAATGTTGTTTCCCTCCTCTAGTTTGCTTTGGAACTCTCGGACTGTTAAAACAACAAGATGACTATTCTTTGCCATCAGCCTGCACCACACACTGCCTAGAATGGTGACAAATAGACTCCTCCGCTCTCATCTTTGTTTAGAAAGCTGTCCCTTTTTCTATATTGTATCTAGAGAGGACCAAAAGACTCCTTGTGTTTTGTGCATCTTTGTGAGTGTGTGTTCTCTGTGAAAAGGCATACTCATATGAAAAAGAAAATAAACTTCTCCAAATACTCTTTCAATTAACATGACGGTTCTAACTCCATTGACTGTAATCTACATGCTATGAGGAAGAATGGCATTAAACATGTCAGTTTGGTTTATAGAATGGAGCCTGGCTCAACTACCTGTCCCCTATAATCACAAAGGTGGTGACATTTAAACAGAGAGTAAAAGATTAAATATACCAAGAACTGACTTAAATCCATTATTCCACCTTGCTGTTAGAAAAGAATTGAGCACACTGTCTGAGTTGTAACACAATGGCCCACCCACTTCTCAAATATGACTCAATACATAGTCTTCTCTCATGAGGATGGATATAAGAAGAGGTAAACAGAAATGGAAGCTTCTAAGTACATAGAGAAGACTGCAAGTATTTCTTTCCCACATGTACAAATGAAGTATTCTTTCTCTTTCAAAGAGAGTTCCTTTTATCTTCAAAACAGTAGCATCATAATGAGTAAAAAGATATTAGTTTTCCTGATTTCCATATGACACAATTGTGGAAGATGTTTCCAAATACTTAAGCTCAGGACATACATGCCCGGTTATATAGGCTAGAATACACTTTACCCATAATTTCTAAGACTGGTCCAATATTAATTCATATATGTTATTTATTTAAAGCAATGGAGATTTATAAAGAATCTGTTTCAATGTAGATTCTTCTCCCATTGACACATTCAGCATAGCTAACGGACACTAATAAAATTGATAAATCTTAATATGCTTGCTCCTTTATTTTATATTTGAGACTCTTCGTCCAGAATTTCACTGTGGATTTGGAGTTTGTGTGATTCAACTCCAGCCAGAAACTATATTTGTGAATCTATACGATGATTACCCATCAGACAATAGAGCAGATTACCATTGAAGAAAGACGGAACAAGAATGTCCACTCTGACTTAATTTTATATTACTCCTCTGAAATGTACCACTGTGACCCAAAATAGAAACCTCAAAGTGAACTGGTTTCCAAAGTGAATCTTCTAGATTTCCTCCAGATCAATTATTCTCAGTCAGCATCTATAGAACCACGGGTGATTCATCAAACTATATGCTATCACCCAAGCTATCATATCACCACTTTAGAATTCTTTTATACAAAAACTCTTCAATTTAGCAGCTATAAATTTTCTAAAGATATTAATGACTGCAAATGTGGTTAGATTGTCAGTGGATGTACAATATTGTGCTCAATTAAGGATAACCCAATACTGGAAAAAGTATTTTTTTCAACACTTAGTTGACTCAGAATTGGACTCATGTTCCAGGTAGGAACAAGCATGCAGGCGTCATATTTTCCTTTATAAGTTAGAGAGTACATAAAACATTTCAGGGATATTTTTCCACTTTCTCCTAAAGGAGAATAAAGACTATCTTCGTGTCCACCACAGCCTCTAGTGTTCCTGGTGACTGGAATATTTATCCAAAGTACCAAGCTAAAACATAAATTACATCCTTGACGCCTCTATCTCCTTCATGACTCACATACAACTGATTAACTACCTTTCTGCCACATGCACGTGCTTATAGACATACACACTCTCTCTCTCTTTCCCTCTCTCTCTCTTTCTCTCTTCCATCCTCTGCCACTGCAACTCATTCCCACATCATCTTGTTTTATCATCCCAAATAATTTATTAACAACTTCACTTATTGTACCAAATAATATGCTAGTTACTAGGTACACTAAAAAATAAAATAAAAAGCACAAATCAAGTATTTCTTATCGATCACAGCTAGATGTGAAAAGAGATGCATAATCAAACAATTAGATTCAGAATGTTAAATATACTAAAAGCATGTACTAAGAGAAAACCAATTTTCATTAACGGAGTCAGATGTGTATATGTGGCTTTGATGGCCCGGACTAAGAAGTGGATGAGTAACAAGGAAGGGTATGTCAAGGTAAGGGAACAGCATGTGCAAGGCAATGAGATGCTGAAGATCAAGGCATATTGAGAGATATCTGAGTAGTTCAATGTTTTTGAAAACCCCACGCTGTGGGCAGCATACTGGTTGCACACTCACAGCATCACTGTTCTGCCTGGGGATCCTCCACCATTGACCCACTGCATCAACAGACCACCTGTAGCCATACCCCACAATGCACTCTGATTCCAGCAAGCACAGGGAACTGGTGAATCACTGGAGAGTCACGGGCCTCCTGGCAACCTAAACTTCGGCATGGACCACCCCTAAGGAAAGAGGTGATGCAGCCCTTCAAAGCCCCCTTTGGGACAAAGAAAACATGGCTCAGTGGTGCAACTGAAGAGGACAGCATCAAGGCCCAGGAACAGACTGGGAGAGGGAGTCATCTCTTGCACCCCTCCCCAGAGCACTGAAATACAAAAGGAGGGATGAGTGCAGGTAAAAGCCTATTGGCTGGCCCTAACTCTTATGCGCCATCTACTGGGCTGCAGCCTGAATTACACCACCAAACAAAAATACATTGTTTCAACATACAACACCTGTGAAAACCACTGCAGCAACCTGTCTACAACCATGGAAACCATACAGAGACTTGGCTCTCTGCAAGTACCCAGAAGCAAAGCCAATGGACTAAATAAAACATACACCACAGTCAGGCGGTGGCTCATGCCTGCAATCCCAGCACTTTGGGAGGCCGAGGAGAGCAGATCACCTGAGGTCAGGAGTTCGAGACCAGCCTGACCAACATGGTGAAACGCCATGTCTACTAAAAAATACAAAATTGGCTGCGCATGGTGGTGCATGCCTGTAATCCCAGCTACTCGGGAGGCTGAGGCAGGAGAATTGCTTGAGCCCGGGAGGTGGAGGTCGCAGTGAGCTGAGATCGCGCCATTGCACTCCAGCCTGGGCAACAAGAGTGAAACTCTATCCCAAAATAACAAATAAATGAATAAATAAATAATTCATATACCACAGTCAAACCCTTAAGGGAAAAAAGAATATAAAAACAACCCCATCCAAACAACAGCAAATTCAAACAGGGAAAGAAGTGACCACTCTCTCAGATGGGAAGGAATCAGAGCAAGAACTCAGCCAATTCAAAAAGCCAGAGCATTTCATCACATCCAAAGGATCACACTAGCTCCCTAGTAATGGATGCTAACCAGATTGAAATGTCTGAAGTGACAGACATAGAATTCAGAAACTGGATGGCAAAGAAGCAACAAGATCCATGAGAAAGTTGAAATCCAATCCAATAAAGCCAGAAAAGCCATCCAAGATTTGAAAGACAACATAGTCATATTAAGAAAGAACAAAACAGAGCTTCAGGGATTGAAAAATTCACTATACAGTTTGAAGCCTTAACAGCAGACTAGACCAAGCAGAGGAAAGAATTCTAGAGCACAAGGATCAGTCCTTCAAATCAACCCGGTCAGGCAACAACAACAACAAAAGAGAATTTTAAAAAATGATCAAAGCATCCAAGAAACATGAGATTATGCAAAGTGACCAAATTTGTTACTCATTAGCATTCCTGTGAGAGAAGAAGAGAGAGTAAGCAACTTGGAAAACATATTTGAGGATATAATCTATGGAAATGTCCCCAATCTCATTACAGAGGTTAACATGCAAATTCCAGAAACTCAGAGAGCTACCGCAAGATATTATACAAGACGACCATCCCCAAGGCACATAGTTATCAGAGTTTCCAAAGTCAATGTGAAAAAAAAAAAATCCTTAAACAAATCCAGAAGAAAAAAACAAATAACCCCATTAAAAAGTAGGCAAAGGACACAAACAGACAGTTGTCAAAAGAAGACACACAAACGGCCAAAGAACATATGAAAAAATGCTCAAAGTCACTGCTCATCAGAGAAATAAAAATCAAAACTACAATGAGATACAGAATGTTAATAGTTTTAAAAACACTGTTAGTGAGGCTGCAGAGAAAAGGCGATGCTTATACACTGTTGGTGGTAATGTACATTAGTTCTGCCCACGTAGAAAGCAGTGTGGAGATTATTCGAAGAACTAAAAATAGAACTAGCATTTCTAGTTCTATTTCTAGTTCTATTGGATCAAGGGGATCCAGCAATCCCCTTACTAGGTATATACCCAGAGAAAAATAAATTTTTCTACCCAAAAAATACCTGCACTCATGTATTTTTCACACCACCATTCACAATAGCAAAGTCATGGAAACATCCTGGGGGCCCACATAAAGATGGAAATAATAGACACTGGGGGCTTAGAAAAGAGGGAAGGGAGTAAGGACTAAAAACTTTCTATTGAGTATGATGTTCATTGTCTGGGTGATGAGATCCATAGAAGCCCAAATTGCAGCATCACAAAATATACTCTTCTAACAAACTTGCACATGTACCCTCAAATTTAAATTAAATATAGAAAAAAGTTACAGCCCTAATGCACAACTTAGAAGATGTTAAATAATTGACCTCAGCTTCTACCTACGAATCTAGAACATGAAGAGCAAAGTGAATCCAAAGAACGAAGAGAAAGGAAATAGTACATATTAGCACAGAAATAAATAAAGCAGAAGACAGAAAACAATACACATCAACAAAACAAAAACTTATTCTTTGAGGTTAATAAAATTAATTGACCTCTAGCCACACTGATTAGGGAAAAGAGAACACACAAATTATAAATACCAGGAGTGGCAGAGGTGATAAATTATAAATCGTACTGCTATTAAGGTCATAATATGGAAATGTTATTAACTTCATGCCAATAAACTCAACAACTTAGATTAAATAGAAATATCTTGAAAGACAAACTACCAGATCTTACTCAAGAAGCAATATATATTCTGAATAGCCCTATACCTATTTTAAAAATTGAATTTGTTGTTGAAGATGTACCTGCAAAGAATACTTCAGGCCAGATGGTTAATTGGAGAATTCTACCAAATATTTAAGAAAGAAATAATATCATTTTTACATGAATCATCCACAAATTTAAAGCAGAGTCAATACCTCTTAACTTATTCTATGAAGCCAGCTTTATACAGACACTGAAACCAGATAAATATATTATGAGAAAAGAAAATTACAGAACAAGATTGTTTACAAACACAGATACAATAATTTTTGACACAATATCAGCAAATTACTTCCTACAAAATATAGAAAGAACAATATCATAACCAGATGAGTTTTATCATAGAAATGCATGATTGATTCAATCATTCAGAAGTCAATCAATGTAGGCCAGGCATGGTGGCTCATGCCTGTAATCCCAACACTTTGGGAAGCCGAGGCGGGCAAATCATATGAGGTCAGGTATTCAAGACCAGCCTAGGCAACATGGTGAAACCCCATCTCTACTAAAAATACAAAAATTAGCTGGGCGTGGTATCGGGTGCCTGTAATTCCAGCTACCCAGGAGGCTGAAGCAGGAGAATTGCTTGAATGAGGGAAGCGGAGGTTGCAGTGAGCCGAGATCGCGCCACTGCACTCCAGCCTGGGCGACAGAGATAGACTCCATCTCAAAAAAAGCAAGGAAAAAAAAAAAAAGAAGAAGAAGAAGTCAATCAGTGTAATTCACCATAGCAACCAACTAAAATTGAAAACCACACGATCATCTCATTAGTCAAAGAAGAAGCATTTGACAAAATATGTCATCCATTCTTGATAAAAACTCTCACCAAACCAGAATCAGAAGGGTACTTCCTCAAACTGATAAAAGGCATCTATGAAACATCTACAGCTAACATCATATTAAATGGTAAAAAGATGTTTGATTTTCACCTAAGAGCAGGAATAAGACCAGGATGTCTTATTCAACATTACACTGAAGGTTCTATCCCGTGTAATGAAGTAAGCAAATAAATAAATAAATGGCATCCATACTGGGGAAAAAAAAAGTAAAACTGTCATTACTTACAGTTGACATGGTCATCCTCATAGAAAATTTTATTAAACATGCAAAAAAGATACAAAAACTAATATGTGAGTTCAGCAAGAATGCAGGGTTCAAGATCAATATGAAAAATCAATTTTATCTCTAAATACTAGTAATAAACAATTGGTACCTAAAAATATACCATTTATAACACAAAACATACAAGCTACTTAGGAATAAAACTAACAAAAATGTGTAGTACCTATGCTTTCAAAACTATAAAAAATTGCTGACAATGAAAGAAAACATAAATAAATAGAGTTAAACCATATTCATGTGTCAAAAACTTTAATATTTTTAACAAGGCAATTTCCTTAGAACTGATCCATTTTGTAGAAGTTGACAAAATGAATGGATAAATAAATTTCAGTGTAGCTACACATGGAATACTATTTAGCAATATAAAGGAATAAACTATTCATATATATACCATCGATGAATATGTTGAGTTCAAAGAGCCAGACAAACTAGAGTATATATTGTATTATTCCATTCATATAAAATTCTAGAAAAAGAAATATTCTTTGCAGTAACAGAAAACAAAACAATGGTCACCTAGAGATAGGAAAGTGGATAGGGAGGAAAAGGGAAGGATTTCAGTGGGACACGAGGAAACTTTTGAGAGTGATGGGTAAGTTCATTATCTTAAATAATGGGAATGGTTTCATGATGTCTGCAATATCAGAACTAATCAGTTTGTGCATTTCAAACATCTGCAATTTATTGAATATAAATTATATCTCAATATAGTTGCTTTTTTAAAAAATAAAAGAATGTAGATAATTGCTAAGTACACTTTTGAGGTTCTAAGAGGAAAGAGAATAAAACAGGGAAACAAGAATGGAATCTGGTAAAGAAGTGGAAGGATTGGCTTTAGATCAGAGCCCAGATATAAGCATGAAGGCAACAAATATTAGTGCAAAAGCTATTTGATCAGTAGATGCAGTTGTGGGAGTCCTCAGAAGTTCTTTTAGGGGTGCTTACACTTTCTTAGTAAAATAGGGACCAGTATCATTAGTTGAGATAGCAAATGGAGAGCAAGGCTTAAGAGGTTTGAGGAAAGAGGAGAGAGCATGAAATAGAAGCATAGGAGTCCACAGTAGTCCAGGAAAGTTCACTACGATTGCCAGCTAACATTAAAAACTCATTTGATGTTCATGACCATGAATTTAAAATGTGACCATAGAGCACATTTAGGTATTTCTCTCCAGTCAGTGAACAGGAGCAGGCATGAAGTAGACAAAGAGCTCTTTTAACTAGGATTGTGGTTTATCCAAGTAAGTTCGATGAAGCAAGAGAGGAACAAAAGAATGGAGCATGTGTGCAAGAAGCATCTATAATGATTGCCCATAGAATTCAAGTCTAGTCAGACAGCAAAATGCCAAAAATTAATATATTGGTTGGGCTGTAATTATTGGTAAGGACAGGGTTTAGAATAATATCATATAAGTGAGAGATAAAATAAGGTAAAGAACAAGATTATTGGAGAACAGAATGTTGAAAGGATCATCAAATTAAAATTGAATAGGGCAGGAAGGATGTTGATAAAAGTGTCAGGTAGTTAGTTGCTTACATCTATGAAAGAAGGGCCAGGCACAGTGGCTCACGCCTGTAATCCTAGCACTTTGGGAGGCCAAGGTAGGCAGATCACTTGAGGTCAGGAGTTTGAAACAAGCCTGGCCAACATGGTGAAACTGCTTCTCTACTAAAAATACAAAAAAAAAAAATGCCGGAAGAGGTGTTGCATGCCTGTAATCCCAGCTACTTGGGAGACTGTGGGAGGAAAATCACTTGAACTCAGGAGGCAGAGGTTGAAGTTAGCTGAGATCACGCCTCCCCACTCCAGTCTGGGCGACAGAGTGAGACTCCATCTTAAAAAAATAAAAATTAAAAATCCATGAAAGAAGGCGAACAACTCAGAGGTTGAGATGGCAATAAAATGACAGCGAGTGAATAAGCAGATGACAACATAAGCTGATGACATAAAACGCTACCCAAGTTCCAGGAGTATGAGATCTGTGAGATAAAAACTATCAATAGTTGAAAGAGCTAAAGGGGAAGTCATGTTTTAAGGATTCAGAGAGTAGAGGTGTGGAGAAACAGGCTTCCATTAGAGCAAAACAAGTGATTTAAATGTTTCTGTAAGAAGGTGGTCACATATGGAGTATTTCCTGTTGCAGGACCCTGATTTCTGGGGAATGCAATGGAAATATTTCAGGAGTTGAAGATAGACAGGAAAAAGGAAACTATGGTCATGGAAAGCCTTACAGGAGTGCTAGAGATGAAGAATGGCTGGTTTGGGGGCTTCTTTTAGTGTCTGACAAATCATGGATGGAAGGCATAAGATTTGTCCTGATGGATTCAAGGTAGATAGTGTGGGTGATGACCTGAGTTTAGAGGTAAGGAGGAGTAGGTATCTGGAAGTTTCTCTTGACCTCTCTCCACAGAGTCAAGGAAGTCTCTAGATGTGGGACCTTAGTCCTGGTGCCAATTACAGTTAAATCCTTAGTGAGGCATGGTTTTAGTCATAATGCAAGTGTTCACCTTTGAGCTCTATTAGTGTAAAGGATAAACTTATAGCAATTTTTCTGGCTCATTCTTTATAATTTGTGTAGTTCAAGATATCTAGGGAAGCCAAAAATGGACATTGGTTAATGTCCATTCCATCTCTCGCAGCCCCCTACAATCTTGATCTTTACCCCAATGCTAGGTAGTTTAGGGAAGGGGTAACAGTAAGAGTGTCAGAAATGGAGTAAAAGTACCTTTGCGCACGTTATTTGACCCTTCAAAAATAATTTAAAGTAAAATATTTTAGCATTTTAGGCTGCATCAAAATATCACGTGGAACCTCAAAATAATAAGGGATATCTATGACAAACCCACAGCCAACATCATACTGAATGAACAAAAGCTGGAGGCATTCTCCTTGAAAACTCACATAAGACAAGGATACCCTCTCTTACCACTTCTATTCAACATAGTATTGGAAGTCCTGGCTGGGACAATCAGATGAAAGAAAGAAATAAAGGACCTCCAAATAGGAGAGAGGAAGTTAAACTATCCCCGTTAGGAGATGACATGATCCTGTATCTAGAAAACCCCATAGTATCATCCCAAAAGCTTCTTAAGCTGATAAACAACTTCGGCAAAGTCTTGGGATATAAAATCAGCATGCAAAAAGTCACTATCACTCCCATATGCCAACAACAATCAAGCCAAGAGCCAAATTAGGAACAAACTCCCATTCATGATTGTCACAAAAAGAATAAAATACCTAGGAATATAGCTAACTATGGAGGGGAAAGATCTACAAAGAAAACTATAAAACACTGCTCAAAGGAATCAGAGATGACATAAACAAATGAGAAAACATTCCATGCTCTGTATAGGAAGAATCAATATAATTAAAATGGCCATAGTGCCCAAAGCAATTTATAGATTCAATGCTATTCCTATTAAACGACCATGAAGATTCTTCACAGAGCTAGAAAAAAAACTGTTTTAAAATTCATATGAAACCAAAAAAGAGCCCCAAGGCAATCCTACACAAAAAGAACAAGGCTGGAGGCATCACGTTGCCTGACTTCAAACTATTTTACAGAGCTACAGTAACCAAAACAGCATGGCAGTGGTACAAAAAAAGATACATAGGCCAATGGAACAGAACAGAGAACCCAGAAATAAGACCACACACTTACAACCATATGATCTTGAACAAACCTGATGAAAACAAGTAATGGGGAAAGGACTCCCTACTCAATAAATGGTGTTGGGATAACTGGCTAGTCATATGCAGAGTCATATGCAGATTAAAACTGGACCACTCCCTTATATCATATGCAAAAATTAACTCAAGATGGATTAAAGGCTTAAAAGTAAAACCCAAAACTATAAAAACCCTGGAAGACAACCTAAACTATACCATTCAAGACGTAGGCACAGGAAAAGATTTCAAGACGAAGATGCCAAAAACAATTGCAACAAAACCGAAAATTGACAAATGGGATCTAATTAAACTAAAGAGCTTCTGCACAGCAAAAGAAATTATCAATAGAGTAAACAGACAACCTACCAAATGGGAGAAAATTTTTGCCAACTATGCATCCAACAAAGTCTAATATCAGCATCTATAAGTAACTTAAATTTTCAAGAAAAAACAACCCCATTAAAAAAGTGGGCAAAGGACATGAACAGATACCTTTCAAAAGAAGACATATATGCAGCCAACAATCATATGAAAAAAAGCTCAGGTAGCTGGCAAGATGGCCAAATAGGAACAGCTCCGGTCTGCAGCTCTCAATGAGATCGACGCAGAAGATAAGTGGTTTCTGCATTTCGAAATGAAGTACCCAGTTCATCTCATTGGGACTGGTTAAACAATGGGTGCAGGCAAGACGAAGTAGGGTGGGGTGTCTGTTTAAAACAGGCTTTAAACCAACAAAGATCAAATGAGACAAAGAAAAGCATTACATAATGGTAAAGCGATCAATGCAACAAGAAGAACTAACTATCCTAAATATATATGCACCCAATACAGGAGGCACCCAGATTCATAAAGCAAGTTCTTAAAGACCTACAAAGAGACTTAGACTCCCACACAATAATAGTGGGAGACTCTAACACCCCACTGTCAATATTAGACAGATTAACGAGAGAGAAAATTAACAAGAATATCCAGGACTTGAACTCAGCTCTGGACCAGTTGACCTAATAGACATCTATAGAACTCTCCACCCCAAATCAACAGAATATACATTCTTCTCAGCACCACATCGCACTCTTAATAAAATTAACCACATAATTGGAAGTAAAACACTCCTCAGCAAATGCAAAAAATGGAAATCACAACAAACAGTCTCTTGGACCACAGTGCAATCAAATTAGAACTCAGGATTAAGAAACTCACTCAAAACTGCACAACTACATGGAAACAGAACAAACTGCTCCTGAATGACTACTGGGTAAAAAACAGAACTAAGGCAGAAATAAAGGTGTTCTTTGAAACAAATGAGAACAAAGACACAAAGTACCAGAATCTCTGGGACACACTTAAAGCAAAGGGTAGAGGGAAATTTATGGCACTAAATGCCCACAAGAGAAAGCAGGAAATATCTAAAATTGACACCCTAACATCACAATTAAAAGAACTAGAGAAGCAATAGCAAACAAATTCAAAAGGTAGCAGAAGACAAGAAGCAACTAAGATCAGAGAAGAACTGAAGGAGACAGAGACATGAAAAACCCTTCAAAAAAATAAATGAATCCCTTTGGGAGGCTGAAGCGGGTGGATCACGAGGTCAGGAGATCGAGACCATCCTGGCTAACACAGTGAAATCCCTTCTCTACTAAAAATACAAAAAATTAGCTGGGCATGGTGGTGGGCACCTGTAGTCCCAGCTACTCAGGAGGCTGAAGCAGGAGAATGGTGTGAACTCAAGAGGCAGGGCCTGCACTTTGCAAAGATCATGCCACTACACTCCAGCCTGGGTGACAGAGCAAGACTCCATCTCAAAAAGAAAAGAAAAAGAAAAAGAAAAGAAAAGAAAAATGAAAAGAAAAAATTAATGAGTCCAGGAGTTGGTTTTTTGAAAAGATCAACAAAATAGACCGCTAGCCAGACTAATAAAGAAGAGAGAAGACTCAAACAGACACAATAAAAAATGATACAGGGAATATCACCACAGATCCCACAGAAATACAAACTACCTTCAGAGAATACTATAAACACCTCTATGCAGGTAAACTAGAAAATCTAGAATAAATGGATAAATTCCTGGATACATACACCCTCCCAAGCCTAAACCAGGAAGAAGTCGAATCCCTGAATAAACCAATAACAAGTTCTGAAATTGAGGCAGTAATTAATAGCCTACCAACCAAAATAAGTCCAGGACCAGATGGATTCACAGCCAAATTCTACCAGAGTTACAAACAGGAGCTGGTACCATTTCTTCTGAAACTATTCCAATCAATAGAAAAAGATGGAATCCTACCTAACTCATTTTATGAGGCCAGCATCATCCTGATACAAAAACCTGGCAGAGACACAACAACAACAAAAAAGACAGTTTCAGGCCGATATCCCTGATGAACATCGATGTGAAAATCCTCAATAAAATACTGGCAAACCGAATCCAGCAGCACATCAAAAAGCTTATCCACCACAATCAAGTTGTCTTCATCCATGGGATGCAGGACTGGTTCAACACATGCAAATCAATAAATGTAATCCATCGCATAAACAGAAACAATGACAAAACCACATGATTATCTCAATAGATGCATAAAAGGCTTTCGACAAAATTCAACACTCCTTCATGCTAAAAACTCTCAATAAACTAGGTATCAATGGAACGTATCTCAAAATAATAAGAGCTCTTTATGACAAACCCTCAGCCAATATCATTCTGAATGGGCAAAACCTGGAAGCATTCCCTTTGAAAACCAGCACAAGACAAGGATGCCCTCTCTCACCACTCCTATTCAACATAGTATTGGAAGTTCTGGCCAGGGCAATCAGGCAAGAGAAAGAAATAAAGCATATTCAATTATGAAAAGAGGAAGTCAAATTGTCTCTGTTTACAGACAAGATTGTGTATTTAAAAAACCCTCATCATCTCAGCCCAAAATCTCCTTCAGCTGATAAGCCACTTCAGCAAAGTCTCATGAAACAAAATCAATGTGCAAAAGTCACAAGCATTCCTATACACCAATAACAGACAGAGAGCCAAATCACGAGTAACTCCCATTCACAATTTCTACAAACAGAATAAAATAGCTAGGAATACAACTTACAAGGGATGTGAAGGACCTCTTCAAGGAGAAGTACAAACCACTGCTCAAGGAAATAAAAGAAGACACAAACAAATGGAAAAAAAAATCCATGCTCATGGACAGGAAGAATCAATATTGCAAAAATGCTATATTTTTACAGATTCAATGCTATCCCCATCAGGCTACCACTGACTTTCTTCACAGAATTGGAAAAAACTACTTTAAATTTCATATGATAACCTGCATAGCCAAGACAATCCCAAGCAACCTGCAAAGCCAAGACAATCCAAAGCAAAAAGAACAAAGCTGGAGGCATCATGCTACCTGACTTCAAACTATACTACAAGGCTACAGTAACAAAAACAGCATGGTACTGGTACCAAAACAGAGATATAGACCAATGGTACAGAACAGAAGCCTCAGAAATAACACCACAAATCTACAAGCATCTGATATTTGACAAACCTGACAAAAACAAGCAATGGGGAAAGAATTCCCTATTTAATAAATAGTGTTGGGAAAACTGGCTAGTCATATGCAGAAAGCTGAAACTGGATCCCTTCTTACACCTTATACAAAAATTAAGATGGATTAAAGACTTAAATGTAAGACCTAAAACCATAAAAACCGTAGAACAAAACCTAGGCAATACCGTTCAGGACATAGACATGGTCAAAGACTTCACGACTAAAACACCAAAAGCAATGGCAACAAAAGCCAAAATTAACAAATGGGATCTAATTAAACTAAAGAGCTTCTGCACAACAAAAGAAACTATTATCAGAGTAATGTATAGAATGGGAGAAAATTTTTGCAATCTGTCCATCTGACAAAGGGCTAATATCCAGAATCTACAAAGAACTTAAACAAATTTACAAGAAAAAAACAGACCGCCCCATCAAAAAGTGTTCAAAGGATATGAACAGACACTTCCCAAAAGAAGACATTTATGCAGCCAACAAACATATTTAAAAAAAGCTCATCATCACTGGTCATTAGAGAAATGCACATCAAAACCACAATGAGATACCATCTTGCCAGTTAATGGCTATCATTAAAAAGTCAGGAAACAACAGATGCTGGAGAGGATGTGGAGAAATAGGAATGTTTTAGACTGTTGATGGGAATGTAAATTAGTTCAACCGTTGTGGAAGACAGTGTGGTGATTCCTCAAGGATCTCGAACTAGAAATACCATTTGATCCAGCAATCCCATTGCTGGGTATATACCCAAAGGTTTATAAATCATTCAGCTATAAAGACACATGCACATGTGTGTTTATTGTGGCACTGTTCACAATAGCAAAGACTTGGAACCAACCCAAATGCCCATCAACGATAGACTGGATAAACAAAATGTGGCACATATACACCATGGAATACTAATGCAGCCATAAAAAAGGATGAGCTCATGTCCTTTGCAGGGACATGGATGAAGCTGGAAACCATCATCCTCAGCAAACTAACACAAGAACAGAAAACCAAACACTGCATGTTCTCATTCGTAAGTGGGAGTTTAACAATGAGAACACATTGACACAGGGAGGGGAACATCACACACTGGGGCCTGTCAGAGGGTGGGAGGTTAGGGGAGGGAGATCATTAGGAGAAATACCTAATGTAGATGATGGGTTGATGGGTGCAGCAGACCACCATGGCACGTGTATGTCTATGTAACAAATCTGCACATTCTGCACATGTACCCCAGAACTTAAAGTATAATAATAAAAAAAGCTCAACATTACTAATCATTAGAAAAATGCAAAATCAAAACCACAATGAGATATCATCTCACACCAGTCAGAATGGCTATTAGTAAAAAGTCAAAAAAATAGTAGATGCTGGCAAAGTTGCAGAGAAAAAGGAACACTTAGACACTGTTGGTAGGAGTGTAAATTAGTTCAACCATTGTAGAAGATAATGTGGTGATTCCTAAAAGACGTAAAGACAGAAATACCTTTCGATCCAGCAATCCCATTACTGAGTATAAATCACCCAAAGGAATATAAATCATTCCCAACTTATATCCCAAAGGAATATAAATCACCCAAAGGAATGTAAATCATTCTATCATAAAGATACAAGCACACATATGTTCATTGCAGCACTGTTCACACTAGCAAAGACCTGGAATCAACTCAAATGTTTATTAATGATAGACTGGATAAAGAAATTATGGCACATACACACCATGGAATACTATGCAGACACAGAAAAGAGTAAGATCATGTCTTTTCAGAGATAGGAATGGTGTTGGAGGCCATTATCCTTAGGAAACTAACACAGGAACAGAAAACCAAATACCACATGTTCCCACTTACAAATGGGAGCTAAATAACGAGAACACGTGGGCACATAGAGAGGAACAATACACACTAGGGCCAATTGAAGGATGGAGGCAGAGAGAAAGGAGAGGATTAGGAAAAATAACTAATGAGTACTAGGCTTAATATCTGGGCGATGAAATAACCTGTACAACAAACCCACATGACACAAGTTTACCCACATAACAAACCTACACATGTAACCCTGAACTTAAAATAAGAGTTTTTAAAATGTCATGTGGCTATGCAAACTTTTTATATTAATATACTACCCTTCCTATACCAACCTTTCTACGCACCTTCACCACCTCCCACACATATACGATGAACTATTTATTCCTGACTACTCAGAGTTTTCCAAATCCACGATACACTTTCATTGCTCTCTCCCTCTGATTATGCTATTCTATTGCCTGGAATTTCATCCCCCATCCTTTCATGTGTCTGATAGACTCTTACTCAGACCTAATTCAAATGCCCTGCCTCTCATAGAAAGCCTTCTCCTGTTGTCTCAGATCAGATTCTCCATTCTTAGCATTGCACCCTACTTCATATATACTACTTCATCAGAACGTACCAGGTGATATACTAATTATTCATGTACTTGTCTTCCCTACTAGGTAGTGAGTCTTCCATAGTTAGGAAATGCCATTCAACTTCATACTACAATGGCCTCAAGTGCCCAGGTCTTACTGAATTAAATTGAATATAAGGTAAGCACCTTATAAGGTAAACATTAAATATTTTTGAGTAGGTGGTGGTGTCAAAAGCTAGATTCATACGATGCTCATCCAAGTTTGCAAAACTGTAACTCATAGTTTTAATAGCTTTTATTAAGAAATAGCTTATTCATATTTCCAAAAATTTCAGAAAATAAAGTTTAAGAATTGTATAAATGGAACCATTTATTTTATTTCACAATGATTAGGTTAGTCATCCCAGCGGTATAAACTGGAGTTCAGAGACTCAGACTGGCTTAATAAATATAGTTGGTTTCAGTGAAATAAGGAATAAAACTGTACTCTATTATCAAGGTACAGTAACACTATGCACTTAAAAAGCACAGAGGAAGTAAAAGGTTAATTGGAATTTAAATCAAACCCCATTGTAGTCGACTAAATAAGTCTTTAATCAAAAGGTGGAAAGCAGCATTAAACACCATAATAAATACATGTTATCATCTGAGATCCTGGCTTGTAAAAGTATGATAAATCAAGTGAACTTTATTAGAATACAAACAATTTTGCAGCATATAAGAACACAGCCAGCTGTAACACAGAAACAATCTGACTAAGACACAATTTACAACATAATTTGAAATACAGCAGCCCCTGAGTAAAAGCCCCATAAGTCATAAGCAATTTATCCAGCAAAATTAATAACAGTGTTAGCCCAAACCGGTACAACTACATAGACACCTTGGAGATCACCTCAAATTTTAAAACTTGTTTAGAACCGAAATCAAGTGCAAACCCTAATACAATCAAATGGTCATTGAATGACAATAAATATAGGTCATTCTGAGGTTTAATTTCTAAGTATGAGGTTTTTTTGTATTCAATCATTTATTTTTGTTATTGCATTAACATGAAAGTTAATGCATTATATGGTCGATAATGTGTTTCAAAGGCAGTGAAAAGAATTGCAAGCTGTCAACAATTTTAAGAGCTTGTGCCAGTCAGGCTGACAGAAGCAATTCACAGCCTTCTTTGATGAACACTCAAAGAATGTCCAAAATTGTCATGCCAGGAAATTCTATTTTCTCTGAACTTACAGTTTATCCCAGAAAATTGGTATTTCATTTCACTAGGATAACAAAAACCTGCATCTCCACTCCACGGCTTTCTCACCCTAAGACATGTGACTCAGACGGCATCTCTATCCGGAGGAAGGCTTCAGGAAACGATGAGGCAACACTGATGTTCTTTTTAGGCAGGAAGAAACAGAAGGTTTACTTGTTTCTCTCTCAGAAAAGATCATCCTCCTAATTATGTACTTCATCAACACTGTATTTCCCACAAATGTAAAATTCTGTATGTTCTTTCAGTCCATCTATAAAGATAAAACTTCTCACAAAGCTGACAGCCATTACCATTAAGTGACATTTATGAAGTCCTAGATTTGCATAACTGTGTGTTGAAAATTTATAATAAAGTTTAAAGGCAGTGCTCTCCAGAATTACATTTACATATTAAACTTTTTTAATCACAGAAGGAATCATATCGAGATGATAACTCTGCAATTATCTGCACAGTTGCTGCGATCACCAACAAGAATAATACCGATGAATACACAGTGTGACCAAAATACTCAGAATTCAGTGCCAGTAGTTTTATGCCAGAGTGAGAGGACATTATCTGTCTTCCATTTGCCTGTAATTTATAGAAGAATGTGGTAATGAAAAAAGATTCCATCTAAGAAGCTCAGAATATGCTAGATTAAAACTGAGAAGAGCCTGGGTTCTTTAACCTCGGGCTTACTGTGTTCATGCTGTAGCCTTCATCTCCTTCCTTTGGATTCAATATAATACTGACTTTGCTTCCTACTGATGATTTATATCCAAAGTCATGGTGACCAGCATGTTATAGAGTGGTATACAGTGCATACTGTATAATTTGAGGCTATAGCGTTAGCAATTCCAACAAAAAGTGACTGTCGATTCCAGAATTCTGCCTTAAAAAGCTAAAAATGCACACACAATATAAGAAATGTCCCTTCTCCCCTGTAGTGTAAATGGCCAAGCTAGAGCCTAGATAGCCTGTCAAGGAACTTACTATTGTTATAAAATGCCAGAGTGGCAACCAATAATATCTTCTGACATTTCAGAAGAGCAGCTCAGCAGCATTCACATCCAGGATGGTCAGGTCCCATGATGCTAAGAGTGAAACTGACAAAGGCAGCGCTCACAAGCCAAAGAGCTCAGTTGATGCTAGGCCTGCCATGCACGGTGGCAGGGCATTGACACTTTCCACAGCTGCTTAGAGTCAGTGAAGGAAGGAGTATGAAAAGAAATGGAAGAAGGAACTCCTCTCATCCTATTTTAGCTTATTAATTCTTGGCAGATAGTTTGACTTCCCACTTCTGTCTCTGCCTGAGAATTTCTAAGCTCTGAGCAGTGTCACTTTTCCTTGACTGTGATCTTCACATGGACAGCAAAGGATCTTAGGGGATTCGAGCCTCCTTAAATTAAGGTAATTTAAATTGCTGCTAAACATATTACAGCGGAAAGGTATGAGCAAGTATATAAATATGCCTCTGATTGTTTTATTTTTGCCACAGGGAGATCTCAAAAAATTAAAATTATTCATGTAGAAACTTCACAGTAATGGAAGTTTTCCTGGAGAAAAGCAACTATATACCTGTGTTACACTTAAATTACCCCCAAACTACCCTTTTTTCCAAATTGAAGAATAATAGATTTGAATTCAGTTATCCCAGCAGTAAACACGTTTCTTTAATTGCCTTCTTAAAAGTCTTATTAACATTTTATTGTAACACAGGTTGAACCTCATTTCTATGAATATTTCATAATGAAAACTATGGCTCATGTAATTTCTTTTCTCTACTTTGTAGCAATTGATAATTGAGCTCAACAGATCCAACTATCTAGCAATTATTCTGCAGCCATACTTCATGTACACAGAGCAGAGCAAGGTGGAAGGGGGTATTAGAAGGCACGGATCACAAATAGATCTGTTTTGGGAAATGTTTAAACCATTAACCTCCAAACCCTTCACTCGAAAGAAAAATTATCTCTCTGAAGGGTAACGACACACATGAAGCTCAAGAACACATTGGTCACCCAATCACCAGAACTGAATAAGTAATCTAGTTCAATTCAAAATCCAACCAAAAACATCTGTGGGACCACCTTGAGCAAGGCACTGCAAGGGACACAAAGGCAGAGGCTGTGTGCCTTAATAGGCTCTCATAAATAACTCAAATGCAGGCTTCCAAGTGATTTAACTGGAGTGGAGAGGAAGCATTAAAAAAATGAAAGATCATATTTTTTTGGAACAACAAGAAAAATGGCATGGAGGATTTGACATTAGGAATAAAATTTAGCATAAAGAGTTTTTCTGGAAATGTGTTTATCCAGTCATTTATCTCTCAAAAATAAACATTAAGATGAGGTAATTAATACGAATAAAGTAAACTTTTTGTAGCTCATATAAGCTTTTGGGCAAAGAGCAGGTAGAATTATTTAATTCTTGTATTTGATCTTCTTCTTCCTGTATCTGCTACTGATTTACCTGGTATATATGGTGTTTCTTTTTTTTAAATCTAGTTGAATATCATTAAATGTCTAAATATATTTTGACATGGTTATACCATAGAATATTATGCAGTAGCTTAAAAATAGGTAAACTTACATGTAGTTAGATGAATAAATTTCCAGAATATAAGCTGAATGAAAAAGTCAGTTGTAGAAAGTTGCTTGCAGTATGATATATTTGCCAGAAACACTAAGGAGAATTTAACTTATTAAATTCTATTTATCTAAATTCTAAGCCCATAAAACTCCATTGACTTGAACCTCTAGATAATAACTTTGAAAACTTGGTATAGGCCAATGCAAGAAAGACATTCATGTTTTAAGTTTTTAAGATAGATTCAACCTCAGGAATGGTATAGCTCTGAAAAATAGTCAACAATTATATAAAGGGAAAAGGACTTGAGGATGGTGGTGGTATTTAATCACTCTCTCTCTCAGTACAGTATCTAGGAGTGGCCTGGAAGGCAAGGGCTATTCCAGCTCTACACTGGGCCTTCAGCTCCGCTACCACCAGGCACTCTAAAAGATCTTGGCAGTGCTCACTGCGGAACTCTGAGAAAATGTAAAGCTCCTATCTTAAATCCTTCTCTGTTTCATTCCCACAACTTGAGAACCCACTGGCCATCATGTGCCCAAAATATGTCTATTAAATAAAATCAAAAGCTACTGATATCAAGCAGCAGGGAAAGAGAATGATTAAAAATACACTTATAGACAAGCATTTACCAAATATATTCTACAGAATACTAGTCCTGGGGGATTCTCCATTCAGAAAAGAGGTCAATGTTTAGAAACCCGCAAGAAACCATAAGCTTGTATGAGAGAGTCACAATTCACAATAATATATTTACACATATTAAACATGCTGAGAAGTCACGTAGTAACAGATTCTGTGGGTACTGTTTAATATTTCTCTCTTTAAGCTCCAGTCCCATCTGCCTCTTTGACATATCCAAAGGCATCCAAAAGTTCATGTGAGAGAATCTGAACTTATGGGTTACGGCCCCAACCTGATCCTCCTCTTGTGACTCCTAAAGTGAGCAAGCCATTCATCTAGTTGTGCAGGTCACACTAGTTTAAGTTACAAAGTTTAATCCCTCTTTCTCTCACCTTATATATAGACTCCAACACCAAATCCTGTTAATTCTACAAATACAAAAAGTCCCCCAATTTTGTAAATTTTTCTCTTTCTCTGCCATTTCCACTGTCATATGTACTACCACCATCTCGTACCTGAACTACTGCTGTGGTCCCTTACCGAGAATTCCCATATCCATTGCAGTTTCCTATATCAGTCTTCTCAGGCTATCATAACAAAATACCACAGACTGGGCGGCTTAAACCACAGAAATTCATTTTCTCACAGCTCTGGAGCCTAGAAGTCCAAGATTAAGGTGCCAGCAAGCTTGGTTTCTAGTCAGGCCTCCCTTCTTGGCTTGCAAACAGCCACCTTATTTCTGTGTCCTCACATGACCTATTCTATGTGCACATTGCAGGTGCAGGATAGGGAAAGAGGGAAAGGGAGAGAAAGAGAAAGATCTCACAATCTCACATGCTGGTGTTTCTTCCTCTTCTTAAACAGGCACAAGTCCTATCAGATTAAGATCCTACCTATGACTTCACTTAACTTTTATTACCATCATATAGTCCCTATCTCCAAATAGTCACATTGGGGTTTGGGGTCTCAGCATATGAATTGTGTGTGGACACAGTTCAGTCCATAACACCCACATCTACTCTGGTCTCCATACTGCAGCCAAAATGTTACTTTAAAATGAAAATTTGATCATGCCACTCTCTTTCAAAAATGGTCCTTAATAAAACTATAGACATTTTGCTCATTCTGGCCTCCACTTAAGCTCCCTGTGTGTGCTTCCAGTACACTTAAACTTCATGGTTCCATTCATCTCAAGTCCTTTGTATGTACTGTTCCATTTCTGCATTGCTCTGCCTTCCCTCTTCTCCTGGGAAGCCTTCTCTAGACCCCAAATAATCCAAACCTACACAAGATCCTCCTCAAATAGTCTGTCATAACATTCTATACATTTCCTATACTATTATCTCATTTTAATTATATATGTGTGTAATTAGTTGATTAATGTCTGTTTTTATTACCGGACCATAAGCAACATGAAGGCAGCAATGATAATAATTTGTTCATCATTATATCTACAGCATCTTGCACTGTATTCACCAGATAGTAGATAATAAATATTTGTCAAACCCCATTAAAAAGTGGTCAAAGGACATGCACAGACACTTTTCAAAAGAAGACATACATGTGCCCAAGGAGTATATGATAAAAAGCTAAACATTACTGATCATTAGAGAAATGTGAATCAAAACCACGATGAGATACCACCTCACACTAGTCAAAATGAGTATTAGTAAAAAGTCCAAAATTACAGATGTCGGTGAGGTTGCAGAGCAAAAGGAATGCTTATACACTGTTGTTGAGAGTATAAATTAGTTCAACCATTGCAGAAGACAGTGTGACAATTCCTCAAAGACCTAAAAACAGAAATACCATTTGACCCAGCAATCCCATTCCTGGGTATATCGCAAAGGAATAGAAATTGTTCTGTCATAAAGACACATGCATGTGTATGTTCATTGCAGCACTATTCACAAGAGCAAAGACATGGAATCAACCCAAATACCCGTCAGTGACAGAGTGGATAAAGAAAATGTGGTATGTACGTATGCACCATGGAATACTATATGGCCATAAAAAAATAATGAGATCATATCCTTTGAAGGCACGTGGAACCTTGGATGTGGAGCCCATTATCCTTAGCAAACTAATGCAGGAATAGAAAACCAAATACCACATGTTCTTACTTGTAAGTGAGCTAAATGATGAGAACACATGAACACATAGAGGGTATATCCTGGCAAATACATTCATAGGAAATATTTCTCAAATCTAGGATCCAGAAGGTCACATGTCTGTAAAAATGAATAAACAGAAAGCAGAATTCTGATTAGGGGAGTTTTGGACAGATTCTGAAAAAAACTTCGGATGGATTTTGAAGGGAGCTCTCTTTTTCTTTCTCTTATATCAATTGGTCACTCGGTGATCAGAATCAAAGTCCTGTTTCTCAGGTACAGGGACCCATATATGTGTGGTTCAAAATTAGTTATATGCTTTTTGCCTCTAATAATAAATTATTTTATCACCTGATTGTAATAGGTGTGTATATTTGTGGTTACAGTGGATGACGGTGCATGTGTGTATTTGTCTGGCTCCACATGCAAAACAAACAAACAAACAACACTCTTCTCATTGTGGTAGGCAAACTACAAACAAAAGATTTTCTGGAAAGTATAATTTCTGCTAAGCTCGAAGGTCCTGACAACTCTGAGACATTATGATTATACTTTTTTATATTTAAGAATTAACACCGCCAGGCACAGTGGCTCACACCTGTAATCCCAGCACTTTGGGAGGCCGAGGTGGGAGGATCACGAGGTCAGGATATTGAGACCATCCTGGCTAACACAGTGAAACCTCGTCTCTACTAAAAACACAAAAAATTAGCCGGGCGTGGTGGCGGGTGCCTGTAGTCCCAGCTACTGGGGAGGCTGAGGCAGGAGAATGGCGTGGACCCAGGAGGTGGAGCTTGCAGTGAGCAGAGACTGTGCCACTGCACTCCAGCCTGGGCAACAGAGTGAGACTCTGTCTCAAAAAAAAAGAAGGCCGGGCGCGGTGGCTCAAGCCTGTAATCCCAGCACTTTGGGAGGCCGAGACGGCGATCACGCAGGTCAGGAGATCGGTGACCATCCTGGCTGACACGGTGAAACCCCGCTCCTACTAAAAATACAAAAATCCAGTCGGGCGGCGGCAGGCCTGCAGTCCCAGCTACTCGGGAGTGCTGAGGCAGGAGAATGGCGCGTGAACCTGGGAGGGCGGAGCTTGCAGTGAGCTGAGATCCGGCCACTGCACTCCAGCCTGGGCGACAGAGTGAGACTCCGTCTCAAAAAAAAAAAAAAAGAAAAAAAAAAAAAAAGAAAAAAAAATTAACACCTAAAATAGATAGGTGATACCTTGAGATCCAAGAGAAGTATCACCAAGGTTGCCTTTGGTTGACAAATGTACTAGAAGACCTATTCACACAAACGGCATGAAGGGAGAAGGTGCTATCACTAATACCGGTAAACCAAGTTGCCTGATGGTCTAATTCCATAATGCTAATACAAATTATATTTTTCAAAATTACCTAGGGATTCACAGAAAAGATAATAGGAAAAAAAAAATAAAGACTAAAACATCAATGTAAATTATAAGTCATTTGTAGCAACTCATGTTATGTTACTGTCCCATATTGAATCAGATGGTGGAGAGGTCTGGAACTCAAGATCATAAAACCTCATTAATTTGTTTTTTCAAACTCAGGATAATTTGTATTCAGTTGATTATAAAGTTTGCTTTTATATAATCCATCAGAAAATGGCTTGCTAAGCAAATGAATATCATATACAAGATTACAGACATAATGTTTATCCTTCTTAAGTCAAACTGTTCAAGTACTTAAAATCATTTGCATATAAGCAATTACTATGCTCAATACAAGAGAAGCTTATGTATTCATTAGAGAAATTCCTGTGGGACCTACTTGGCAAGGCTTTGGGTGTGATTAAACATAAATTATATTATACACAAATGATTGAATACAAGCAGCAAACATTTAGAAAAGTTCTGTTTATTAATAGCAGGTTATTTCATTTCTCTTTCTAACTTCCTCATGTGTAGATGCAGATTTACATCAGATACAATATGTTCCATATATTTTGACAAATAAATTTCCATTTTCTCTATATATTCCTCAATTTGGAATTTTCAGAAATTCTTATTGGCCTTTTCCTACTTATTTTGAACTAGTCTTCCAATGAATGCAACCACCACAGGAGTCTGAGACAAAACAGGCACTTCAGAAGCACCTGCGAGTAAATGGATTCTCACCCAGGAGCCACCTGTTCAGCAACAAGTCTGGCCAGCCGAGTGATGAGTCCAACAATTCCAATGGGGCCTCATTTGCAATGGCAAGACCCTGTAAGCCAGATGTCCATGGAAAGTGTCATCTACCTTGTTCCAAACAGTACCTTAAATGAAAGACCATGGATGCTTCATATAACTTAAACTTTAATGATAAATCCTCAGTGTATTCTAATTATAGAAGAGAAATGACAGGCATGAAAAGACATGGCCAAGACTGGGGGAAAAATCAGAGAAGGTCTGGAAAGAAAAGCAGCAGAAAATGGGCCTACATCAAACCAGGCAAATGGCAAAGTAGCTACTGGGCATGTTAGTTTTTGCAATGATGTGTATTTTGATATATTTTTTTCTCCCTAAAATAAAAACTTTGCTGCAGTCTATAATATGCATAAAAAAATCCAAGCCCCATGAGGATGGGTTTTTATGTCAGAAAAGGGAAGTGATTCAATGAAAACTGTACTATAAATAGAATTGTGGGAATATCTTGCAAGTTATAAATGCAAGTATTATCATCATTATCCAGAGGGTATTCAATCAATGCCTGCTGATAAAGAATTCTTAAGCGTTCACTAAACATTTAATGCCTTTCTTATCACTTATCACTGACAGATGCCATGGGGCATTTTGCATAGGATTTAATAAAGTAATGCTCATCAAAAAATCAATTAAAATGCAAGCTGCCTGTAGGCCAACTTCTTCCCTAGGTGATAAGGATAGCATGTTCTCCTCAGACCAACTTTACCTCCATGTTGATCAAGAAATTCTCGGAAGTTGTGGATAAATCAGGATATCCGTGACCACCACACAACACTAGTTAGATCTCTCAGAGTCCTAAACTATCTCTCATACAGCTAGCCATCCCTCCCCCTTTCCCCAAAACATACTGGGATAGATATGACAATGCTGGTGTTTTAAGGGAAAAAAATAATATTTGGAGGTTTTTTGACTGCAGAATTATACCTAATGACTATGTATACAAACGACATCCAGAGGAAGCAAT